>NC_061119.1:183712050-183888192 GCF_002878395.1 Capsicum annuum
AACATGGAGTGTGAATCAAACCCATGTTTGAATTGAAATTGAGATACTGATGCAAGTTCTTCCCTTCTGAATCAAATAGATTCATATCTTAAAGAGGTTGCCAATAAGTTCTTTCAAAATTGACTATTTGCCCCTCTGTTAGAGGTGTTTCAGAAATGTCTGTGATCGAGTAAATATATCTACAAACAAATGGATTGGATTGACTTGGAAAATGGAAAGATTTGTACAAGTTATACATTTTGTCACCACTTTGTGGAAAATCGTTAGGTATAAATATGTTAGATACCTGTGACTCGATTGGTGAAATATTATCTCTCCCTCAAAAAGCATGTTATTTTACTAGTGCACAAAGAAAATATTTTATTGTGAATGAACAAGATTTAGAGGAATTGTCCATACGTTAAAAAAGAATTATTGACACGGGCCTTTTCCACAGAAAAGGGGAATCTTCTGTTCCAATAGAAGCAGAAGTGTTTGATATTATTCAAGAATCGATTGCTTTATAAAAATAAGATATCTACAAACTTCTATGAAATGGTTTCACAGGATTTAGCCAATTGTCTTGATTGTGGAATATCATTGTGAAATAGGAATCCAGGTTATCAAAGGATTTCCTGGGATTATTTCTAATATGGAATGAGTCAATCATCCACTTTGGTATTTTATTGAACAAAAATGGTTATATTGTTCCTCCATTGATATATCAAGAATGATAATATTTGACCATTCTTTTATTAGCATGTATTCAGATTTTTAAGCAAGATTTGATCTTTTGATCCTCAACAAAGATATGAAATCCACACAAATTAGTTTTGATTATAGTTTAAAATAGATTAATGCATAATTGGTTTTCATTATAAACTCTTATGCTACTTTAAGGTAGATTTCCTACAAAATGAGCATATAAGTAAGGGAGTAGTATTTAGCACCGAGTTGGGTATGCGTCTCAATTCACATGCCCTAGAACTATGAGCCAACATAGGTTCAGATTATTAGATTATTCCCATTTATATGGATGTAGATATAGGTTGTGATCACTTAGCTTAGGTTATACTCCTTAGCAAGAGTATGAAACCTCTCTCCAAACGTGAGGTATTTTCCTTAGGGGAACATGACGTTGGACATCATGATATCTCACATTGTGTATGTCGGTTAGAAGAACCTCCCTAATAGAAAAGCATTTAGAAACTAAGTGTAAAGGATCATGATTTTACTTAGATATTGTTTTACATAAGTCATTAGCAATGAGATTTCAGCTTTTAGTTTACAGATACAAAGGTGAGTCCTTTTACACTTAGCCTGCATGATTTGAAAATAGACTTAACTTCAATTCTACTTATTCCACTAGTAGAAAGAGTAAAATTAAAGCTTTTAAAACAAAGTGTTATGACACACAAGATTTATGCAGTATGCTTTATTATTCATGATTTATGATTTTCAGCTTTCAGTTATTCAAGCCAATGTCAGTCATTATGACATAACATACATTCTTTACAAGCTATATGAACAATTGAGTTACTATTTTACTTATTCATTCAACCCCACATTCTTAGTACAATACAAAAGTACTAATCCACATATACATCTATGTGCTAAATTGTTTAATAATGTAGGTACCAGTTCAGTTGTAGCCCATATATCACAATCAGACAGTAGCAGATTCAAATTAGTAGGTGATGAGTCTTCCTACTTCTGGGACTTTAGTTAGATGTTATTTATGTACTTTACTTTATTGCTCATATGTATTGATTAGTGGTAGTTGGAGTCGTGTTCCAGCTATTTATAGTCATTATAGTAGAGGCTTCATAAATGTCAGTTAGAGCCAGTCATGTAATTTCAGTTCCTCTTTTTAGTTTTATCAAAATGTAAAATTATATCAGTATTATATTTTTCCCACATTTCATCATGACTATGTTTCCGCATAGTAAAATTAGTTATTTTATACATATCTAAATCAGTTGCTTACCAATATATCAGTTCATGGGTTAGCTTGGGATCACATGTGGTCCTAAGCAACGTGTGACATCCAAGAGGTAGTCTCGAGGCGTTACAAAATCCATATCTTGTACCTACGTACGGTAGGCCTCCTCAACCTATCCACTCTCATGTTTGGCCCTCTTATCAGCCATTTTTACTTCTTTCCTCTTTTTTTTTTCTCATGTCTCTTCTCTCTGGTCTCATCAATCTATTATCCAATTAGGTATACCCAAATATTAGGAACCTCAACTGTAGAAATCATATTCTTGACTACTGGCTCTGTAACCACTGGCCTCTCATACATTTCTGCTACTAGCTTCTTTGTTTCAGCTTTCTTGGCCCTGACATCATCAACATTGGGTGTTTTTCCTCTACCCAACTGACAAGTAATCCTCAACTCAAAGACATCTTGTAACGCTTGGACTTGCCTATCCTATACCTCAAACTGCCTGTCCATCCAATTTCTTACTCTACTTTTCATGTGACCAACCTTCGCAGTAAGTATAGCTAATTGGGTTGCAACTTCAGTCCAAGTAGCCTGATAAATCAACATAACACCGGGAGGAATACCCCATGGACTAGGTGGCATAAACTGGACTGGTGGTGGGGCACTAAATTACCCGCTGCATCTTTGGGTGTGGCCTCAGTCTATGTACCTGCCTCGGTAATATCAGTTGTAACAAGGGTGTCTGTCGGATCATCTTATGGGAATAGTCCCGCCATCACATTTATTGCCTCTCTTATAGTTTTGGACAAATGATTTGTTGCATCTCGAATGAGCCCAATATCAAAAGTACTCTGGGCCTCAATCATTTTTTCTATTCCAGGTAGCTCCATTACTCCCACAGCTAGAAAAATTTGAGTAAGCATGCAGGGGTAGGCCAGTAATTCCTTCTGCCTCCCAACTGCCCTATCTTTCAGCACTTGAGCAAGGAACTCACCAATATAAAACTTGTAGCTGACTATAAAATTAGCTATCATAGCAGACCTGACCAGGGTTAGAATAATATCTCTTATTGTCGGACATAGCCTATGTTGGGCTAGTGTCCACAAAGCTTTACCCTTAAAATTTAGGGTACCCTACTTAATCTATTGTAACTCTCCTACAATATAAGTTACATGATCACCATGTATAGCTATTCTCTTAGCGATCCACCTAAATATTTCTATTTTATCATCGTTACCCAGCGTTTGCTTAGTAATTTTTCTTATCTCATTCATTCTGTAGTCTATCTCTCCTATGTTGGCCAGATCCTGACACTCTGGCCCATACAAGAATCTCCCAATGGTTCGAAGAGAGATGTCAACTTACACACCTCAAATTATCAACAATGTAATTGGCCCACCACCCTTCCATAATTGGCCCTATGGGTATAGCCTATGTAGCTCACCCCTGTAAGATATGTAGAACTCATGAACTAACACTTCACTATATCTTTTGGGTGCTATCATCAACAACCCAAATCCGTATTGCCTGAAGCACTCTTCAAACTAGGATAATTCAACCATCCCCATAGTAGTCATTCTCCTCTCCAAATAAAACATTCTCTTTATCTTACCACCCTGTAGATAAAACAACCCTGAGTTGAATGTCTCCTGCATATTAGGGTAACCCCATCATTCAACAATGGGAACCATAGTAGTGGTCAGTGCGAGTGAGGGTCTTATCTTTCTATGGGTGTAACATCAACCTCCTCGAGACCCTAAGCTTTATCAGAAGAAGCCTCTGCTAAGCTAGATTCTATTTCATCATCGTCATCATAGTCATCAGTCGGCTGTGGTGTATGAGGAGGATAAACAGTCACATTATTTATTCTCGGCCCCGTGGTACTGTCTCAGACTCTTAGGGAACTACTTTCTTCCCTTTTTCTTTGGCAGCTACCTATCCCTTCTGAGCAGCTTACTTTGATTAGGTTTTATTATACTCTTCCCCACTACTTTTAGATAGGGTTTAAGACTCTAAAACACTGGTTTTCTCACTTTCAACTTGTTGTGGCTTAGTCACTTTCTTGGCAACTTGTTTAGAATATGAAGCATTCTTTGCAGATATTTGTACCTGTAAATACACTAATATTAGTACTTAAGAAAAGAAAAGAAATCAAAAATAGAAAAACTAAAGTTCAATATGGTTGGTTTGAGTTGGGTATGAGTGGTGGGTACTGGTCGTACCCACTAGGTATGATTCATATGTCCGAGTTGTATCCTAGATAGTACTGGACCTCTATTCATAGGTTAGCTTACGACTCCTCCTTACCAGTCGTACTGAATGGGTACGACTTATGACCAACAGTCATAAGTAAGTTAGAAAGATTTATTCTATTTTAGTTCTTCCCAGGTGGGTACGATTAGTGTGTACGAGTTGTAAGGTTAGGATACTATTCATATGGTCGATTTGTATCCATTCTAGAACTTTGAATTTGTTAGAATTCCATGTTGTTAGCGGGTAGGAGTCTCATTATGACTCCCGTATTGGTGGGTACGAGTCATAAAAATTCCCATATCCACTGCAATATAGAAGTCCAATCTTTAAAGTTTGACTATGATGTAAATTCCTAAAGTACCCACTGCTACATTCAGCTATTTCCATCAATTTAACCTACACGAACATATCAAAAATTATTTCTAAACCTAGTTCTCCCCCTATTTTCAATTTTCCCCAACAATACCTAATCTAGGGTACCAACAAATCAATACTTGTTGAAATTTTCTTTAAACTAATTTCATAGCATCACATAATACTCATTTCGACTTTCAAAGTAGCAAAAATAAGGGTTATGAGCTTACTTGATAAGTGAAGAAATGAGTACTTGATTTCAAATCTTTGTGCACCCTAAATTTGAATTTAAATCATGAAATATGAAAGAATTGAGGTTGTTAGTACTTTAATCGAGTTGAAAGCAAGTTGATTTTTTAGTTTGAAGTTTTAAATTTGGGGTAAAAATTGCTTTGGATACGAGGAGTTGATGTATCGGATGCCCAATGGGGTTTATTTTTCCTCTTTTAATTGTTGGTTTGGGTCAGGTCAACCCAAGAATTTACCTAGTAAACTTGGGTACGAGTGCTGTATACGACTAGTACAAAGGCTTACAGATCGTTTCTTTGACTCGTATAGCCCTGGAACTTACCTGTGTTCTAAAGTGGATATGACTCTTAGTCATGAACTGTACCCATGGGGTACGACTCATATTGATAGTCATATTCATTCTAGAAACTAATGCCCAATTCTTATTTTTCTCCCAGGTCAATACAACTCCTACTCACTAGTCGTATCGTATAGATACAACTTGTAAAGAGTCTGTATGTTATATTTTTCAATTTCTCTAGACTTTGTCTGCATTCTTTCATCCTGCACATTGAGAAAACACATTACCCTATACTAAATATGTACAAAACATGGGTTGCCTCCCAAGAAGCATTTGATTTAACATCGCGGCACAATGTGGCCAAGTTGGATACTTATATTTCATCAACTAGCCTCATGGGTTACCTCCCATGTAGCACTTGATTTAATGTCGCAGCATGATGCAATTGACTTGATTACTCAGACTCCATCAAGGTCAATATCAGCTACTTCCTTCAGGTCTTCTATATTTCCTATATAGGGCTTTACTCTTTGTCCGTTACCTTGAATGAGCATGTACCATCCCTCTTTAGTTCTAAAGAACCATAGGGATAAACTTTTGAAACTGTAAATAGACCATGCCACCTAGACTTTAACTTACCTGGAAACAAATGAAGCTTGGAATTATATAGTAGTACTTGGTCGCCTTCTTTAAATAACCTCTTCTCAATCTTGCAGTCATGATGCACCTTCATTTTTTCCTTGGAACGCGCTGAACTGTCATATGCCCAGGCCAAAATTCATCCACTCATTTATCCTATTCAACCTAGACTTAGTTTCATCCTTCCACTCTAAGTTCAGCTTCTTCAACGCCCATAGTTCTTTATTCTCAAACACGATTGGTAAATGTCAAGCTTTACCATACACAAGTTGATAAGTTGAAGCACCAATGGGAATTTTTTAAGTTGTAAGGTAAGCCCATGATGCATCATCTAACTTTCCTGCCCTAGCTGTCTTATAGGTATTCACAGTCTTCACCAATATGGACTTGATTTCTCTATTGGACACTTCTACTTATCCACTAGTCTATGGATGATAAGGCGTTTCCACCTTGTGATTCACTCCATATTTTTCAAGAAGACTCTTGAATTGATGATTGCAAAAATATGGCTCGATCATAATAATAGCCCATGGCATAACAAATCGAGAAAAGATGTTCTTTCTCAAAAATGTGGTGACACTCTTTGTTTTATTGTTAGGAAGTGCAATTGGTTACACCCACTTTGAAACCTAGTCAACAACAACAAGTATGTACTTTATGCCATACAAACTCATGAAAGGTCCCATGAAATCTATGCCCCATACATCAAACACTTCCAACTCTAAGATAGGGGTCATAGGTAGTTCATATCTTCTAGTAATAGTACCTTATCACCGACATTGATCACAAGCAGGGGCATAGTCATAAGCATCTTTGTATTGGCGATTAATGAAAGGCTTCAAGTATTCTCATCATCTCAACTTTAGATATGCATCTGTGAATGATTCCATCTGCTCAAATCTTAAATAAGTAAGGTTCATCCTAGAAAATTTTCTTACCTCATGCATGAACTTCTTCTTTTACTGATATGAAATATCTTTTGGAACTAGATCACTTACTAAGTAATTTGCAAAATCCTTAAACCATGGAATTAGATCTTGGAAAGTGGCCAATATCTTCTAGTCTGGAAAACTATCATCAATCTCTAACCCAGTAGCAACCTTCTGCATAGCTTCCTCCTCTAGTATAGACAAGTGATCTGCAACTTGATTCTCTGTGCCTTTTCTATCCTTAACGTCATAGTTAAATTCTTGCAACAACAACACCCATCTAATTAGTCTCAGCTAAGTATCTATTTTAGCCATTAAGTACCATAATGTTGCATGATCTATATGAATAATCACCTTTGTCCCAATCAAATAAGATTTAAACTTTTCAAAGGCAAAAACCACTAGCAAAAACTCTTGCTCCATCATGTTATAGTTCATTTGAGAAGGATTTAGTTGTCTTACTAGCATAGTAGTGGGATGAAAGATCTTCTCTTTCTGTTGGCCTAGTATAGCCCCTAAGTCCAATACACTAGCATCACACATAATCTCAATATGTAAGGACCAATCAGGAGACATAATGATTGGAGTAGTGACAAACTTCTCTTTCAAGCATTCAAATGCCTTCTTACATGCATCATCAAAATTAAACTTTACCTACTTCTCAAGAATCTTTCAACGAGGTACAATAATCTTCGAGAAGTCCTTGATAAATCTCCTATAGAAACTTAAATGTCGTATAAAACTTTGAATTCCCTTCACATAAATTGGATAAAGTAATATTTGAATCACCTCAATGTTTGCTCGATCAACCTCTATGCCTCTCTTTGAAATCTTATGCCCAAGCACAATTCCTTCTTTAACCATGAAATGGCACTTTTCCCAATTAAGTACCAAGTTGTATTCTTCACATCTTTGAAAAGTGTTTGCCAAGGAAATAAGACAGTCATCAAAAGAATCACCAATAACTGAATAATCATCCATAAAAATTTCAATGGTGTCTTCGACCATATCGGAGAAAATAGACTTCATACATATCTGAAATATAGATGGGGCATTGCATATCCCGAATGGCATTTGTTTGAATGCAAAGGTTCCTTAAGTCATCTTTTCTTGGTCTTCCGATGCAATTGTGATTTGATTGTAACCGGAGTACCCATTAAGAAAATAGTACCATCCTCTTCCCATCAACCTGTCTAATATCTGATCCATGAATGGCATTAGAAAGTTATCCTTCTGAGTCCATGCATTCAATTCTTTATAATCCATGCATACTCTCCATCTAGTGAACGGTCTCATAGGCACTAGCTTATTTTTTTCATTAGGTACAATAGTTATTCTACCATTCTTTGGGATGCATTAAATCATACTGACCCACTTACTATCAGCAATGGGATATACCACACCAATATCCAACCACTTGATGATCTCTTTCTTTACCACCTCCTATATAGGAGGATTGAGTCAATGTTAATGTTCAATAGATGGAACACATTCCAATTTAAGTTGTATTTTATGAGTACATAAGCCAGGCGGAATATTCATAATATCTGTAATAGACCATCCAATGTCCCTCTTGAAATTTTGCAAAACTAACAATAATGCTTCTACTTCTGACTGTCTTAGAGCAGCTGCAATAATAACTATCAACGTATTATTATACCCCAAAAATGCATATCGCAAATAATATGGGAGGGCCTTCAACTTTAACACCAGTAATTCCTCAATGGATGGGTAAGCAGGTGAAGTACTTCTATTCATCAAGTCTAGACCAAGCTTCTTTAGTGCAAATTTATAACCATTCCCATACAATGCACCAACTAACTCCTCATATTCCTTGATACCATCAGAGTCAAAATTCATGATCATAACTACTAGTTCTTCAACACCTAGTCTCTCTTTAATAGGAACAACCGCATCAGAACTATCATCCCACAAGGTCACTGCATCAACATCATGGAATGAATCTACCACATTATCATACACATCAATAAAAAATATCACTCTCAACTCATCAGGCTGCCGCATGGATTTACATGTATTGAATGTCACTTGTTCATTATTAAGTCTCAATATCAGATGTCCTTTCTCCAGATCTATCAATGTCCTACCTGTAGTTAAAAATGGTCTTCCCAAGATAAGTAGGACCAGAAAGTCCACTTCCTAATCTAATATAACAAAATTAATAGGAAATATAAAAGAAGACACTTTTACCAAAATATCATAAAGGATAACACAGGTTTCTTTACTGTTCTGTCAGTCATCACTAGTCTTATGGTAGCTGGTTTAGGATATGCCAACCCCAACTTCTTAAATACAAAAAAGGGCATGAGGTTGATGCTAGCGCCCAAGTCACATAATGCTCGAGTAAAGTTTACCGACCTAATATTTCAAGGTATTATGAAAGAGTTAGGATCCTTCTTATTCTTTACCAAAGATCTAGTAATTACAGGACTACAATAATGAACATTACCAATTGGCTTATAGCTGACTGACCTCTTCTTGGTGATCAAATACTTCATGAATTTTACGTATCCAGGCATCTGCTCTAATGCCTCCACCAATGGTATGTTGATTGACAACTCTTTTAGCATAGACAAGAACTTCTAATACTTACCTTCTTCTTGTTTCTTTCTCAATTTTTGTGGATAAGGAGAGAGAGGTCTTAGAATAGGCTTTAATATAGACTCTGTAACCTTCTCGTCTCCTTCATTCTACTTGTTAGTGGTCCCTTCCTTAATTGACTCATCATTATTTTTCTATTATCTACAATAGGTGCAGGTGGATCTACACTGACCTTACCACTCCAAGTGGAAATGGTATGACATTGACTATTATTTTTGTGGTTTGCTACTATATTACTTGAAAGAGTGCCAGGTTGTCTCTTATTCACTGTGGCTAACATCTGACCAAATTACTGCTAAAATTGCTTGATTTTTGTGGCATGTGACACAACTTTCTGGTCCAATACTGATAGATCAGCATTAATATCCTTCATACAGTTCTCTTAAATTTCTTGTCCTTTGACTATCTTAGACAAAAGTGCCTCCATTCTGGACTCTATATCACGACTACCTGGTGGAATATATTTGTCACTCTTCTCCTTATAGACATTTTTGTGCCTCCAATCACCATCTCTATCTATGCTTCTATCTTTATATCTATCATTGTAATAGTTTCAATCTTGATTTACTTGTTCTTGAACTCAGAAATCTGCCAATCTATGATCAAGAAAATTTTTCTCTTCTTCAGATTTAATTTCAAATGGTTTGGATATAGAACCATGTGCTGCAACTACCTTTACTTTCTTAATATTTATTAAAGCAAACTATTTTTTCAGTAAACCAATATCTATATGAAGTTTTGCAACCTCATGTGCTACTATATCATTAGTTGTTCCATATGTATTAGTTACACTGATAGAATATGTACCACCACCTTATTATGAATCTCTCGTATACCATTCTCTATTAGTTAACACGATGTCATCCAGCATCACATGTGTGGCATCCAACGAAGGTGCATAAATGATTGTCCCAAAATTGTATCAATCATATCTCTTGAACAATCATTCAGTGAGCTATAGAACATTTCTGACAAGTTAGATCCTCTGATTCTGTGATTTGGTACCAAGATCAGCTTCTTCTTGAATCAAAATTATGCCTCATACATAGATTCTGTAGGTAGTTGTCTAAAATTATAAATCTCATCCTTCAAATGTAGCATCCATGCAGGAGGAAAGAATCTACTCAAAAACTGCTTCTTTAACTCATTCCACGTAGTGATAGATCCTCCTAAAATTTCCCCTAACCATAGAGATGCTTCTCCAGTCAAATAAAATAGGAACAACCTCAATCTCAATGCTTCCTGATCAACCCTTGGAATGTTATACCTTGTGTAGATCCCCAAAAAAAATTATTAAGATGCATGTTTGCGTCGTCCTTAGATGATCCCTCAAATACACCTTTTAGATTTAGCAACTGGATCATAGCACTAGTAATATCAAACTTCACATTTGGGGATAGTAGAGTTACTAAAGCTTCTGATTCTATAGGCTCAACATAACCCAGATCTTCATCATCTTTCTTTTTATTTGGGTCTAAGTGTTGATATTCCTGAATAAATGGAGCTCTACCTCTCTGAACTCATCGTCTATAAACTTGTCTAGGCCCAACTAGTCCACTTTTTTGAATTATTCCTCCATCTACGGCAAGTCTAGCCTTTTAAGCTTCTCTATGTTCTTACTCCAATAGTTGTTGTGTCTATAAATCTGCAATATTTTGTAGATCTAATAGAACATGCAGGAGTTCCATATTTGGGTCCACAGGTGAGGGATCTTGAGCCCCGTCACGAATGTGTCCTGACATCCTTCTCAGCGTTTGAAGGATTCTCTCTGGTTCTGAATCAAAAGGGAGTAAGGGATTGCCTTTACTCTTAGTACTTAGCATATATCAGCGTATGTAAAATCCAAATAGAAAATAAAAAACCGCAAACTTCACTAATTCCATTCTCCCCGGCAACAGCACAAAAAATTAATGTCTCCTAAAACTACACCTCAACTAGAAGTATAATAAGGTTGATTGCAAATATAGTACCCCAACTAGGTTAGGGTCAATCCCACAAGGAAGACATGAACAATTGCTTATCTTTATGTAATCCATGAGCAATACAGGAAAGTAAATAGGGGGATTTTGTTGTAAATCAAAAATAGTAACCAAATCTTGAGTGATTTTGAGTTGTAATCACTATGAGATGAATGCTAGGTTTGTGTTCCCACTGGCTTCTCAAGTCTAGAAATTTCTTATGATCAACCCAATTGTTTTGTTGTTCTCTATTTAAAGCCTACTAGATAGATCTTATCAACTGTCGGTAAGCTCAAAGATAAATTTTACCTTTTAGCAGGTAAGTCTTAGGGTGTTGCATTATCGCCTCTTGCTCTAGCCTTAGTTACAGTTATTGGGGTAGGATTAAGTGATACAACATGAAGCAGTGATTAAAAGGTGGAGGTAGAAATCCCAAATCACTGTCTTAATCTTTTTTTCCTAATCCCAAGCTTCTTAGTTATCGAAAGGATACGAATACAAGCTTTCTCAAGGTACTGCAGCTACTTGAGATTGATTATTATGAAGAATAATTAAGATACATGCAAAAACCCTAGAATAATTAAGTCTTACACTTTCTCTACATAGCTAATCTGTCAGGGTTCCCACAACCCTAGATAAGGATATTAGCCACTCATGTTTGTGCAAAAACCATGATTATCAATGAAAACACATAAAACCAATTGCACAAGAATAAGATGAATAAACTCCTAAGTCTTTAATTGAATAAAACCCAAAAATCTCAAGAACAATTGTAAAAGAATGTAATAGTGTGTAATAATGTGTTAAAAAATTTTAATAATGCCTACTAATATAAGATAAACCCTAGGGTATTTATAGTATCTCAAACTAAAATTAAAATCCTAATAAAAATGGGAAAGGTAAAGTAATGTCTGCAGTCGGTACAACTCGATCTTCACTCGTATTGACTCAATACGAGTCGTACCCTGCCCTCTCGTATCTATTCCAGTATCTGATTTTCTGAGGCTTCAACTTTCTATTCATCATATGACATCTTCATACGAGTCGTATCTGAGTTTACAACTCGTACCCTTCACTCGTATCTACCTAGGACTTTGTTTTTTCCAAGTCTTGAACACTGGTTTGTATATGACATCACTATATGAGTCATACTTAGACTTCCGACTAGCATACTTTTGACACTTCAAATCCTGAATGGTAGCTTAAACTCTGTTATTCTTATGACTTCAGTATACGACTCGTATCCTAGCCTATGACTGGGATACTTGAGTCATATCTTCCTCACACTTATTTCCACAGGTTGGCTTTTCGTTCTGTCACTTATACGATTCAGCATATAAGTCATATCGAAAGCTTACGACTCAGGATCTAACTCATATACTGATCAGAGTTGTTATTTTTTAGGTCTTTTTCTTCTGTTTTTGTTCAACTACTGCTATAGAACTCTTTTACTAGCATTTCACACCAAAGTGCATCATATCCAACAAAATATCCTAAGATCACATATAAGTTTGTAGTTTCAAGAATTGAAAGTGTCATGTTTCCATGCCACATCATGACCTTATCTTATGGCACATCAAGAAACAAACTTTTATTGCTATTTTAACCACTGAAATTGAATACATAGCTGTCAAAAGTTGTGGTAGTCAAATATTATGGATTGTGCATCAACTTCTTGAATTTTGACTTATCTTTTGAATTTGTTCCTATTATGTCTGATAACATTGATGTTATTATCTTATATAAGCATACTATGCATTACTCTAGGGATAAACATATCGATATCAAGCATTATTTCATTCGAGATCATGTAAAAAATGGTGACTTTTCCCTTTAATTTGTAAACTTTGAAAATCAACTAGCAGACATTTTTGTAAAACTCCTGCTTGAATAAAGATTTTTCTCCATCCGAAAGAGGCTTAGAATTCTTAGAATTCATGATCTTTAAACCTTTTTTCTATGAATTACCGCATTTTCATTATTACATCATTTGTGTATTTGTTTGTATGTACATTGCTTGCATACTATTTCTTTTTAATTATGTCAAAGGGGGAGAAAGAGTCAGAGTAGCCTACTAGTCACGGAGATAAGATCAAGTCAACTGATGTTTACATGTCAGCTAATACTTGCATAAGTCAGAGGGAGGAAACTAACAAAAAGAGAAGTAAACTAATGTTTATTCTTGTTATCATTATCAAAAAGGGGGAGATTAATAGCCTCCTAAGTCTATGTTTTAATAATTACAAACTAACAAGTGTATCTATGCAGAACATTGAAGACTGCTAATATTGAAAGGAAAAAGGATGTTGACTTTTGTTGTGCAAGGACATGTTGAATGGAGAAACAACCATGGAATCCAAGTAAATCAATCACAAATCACAAAAAATCATATCAAGATATTAAGGATAAAAGAGTATCTCACCTAAAGATAGGAAGGATCAGGTCATTTAAACAAGTATGGCAAGAAAATCAATCAGAAATCACAGAAATAGAAGAAGGATCACAATACCAGAATCACGATAAATCAAATTAATCAAGACATATAACAGAAGTCTCTGGCTAAAAAGTTTCGACAAATCAAATCAAGTAAAGAAGAGAAAATCATGAACACATATGGAAAGGGATCAATCTTTACAAGACCAAAAGGAAAAAGAGATCATGAACATATCTGATATGGACGTGATCCAAAGTCATATATGGACATATCACACGACAGCATTCCTCAATCAAAGAATTATTTTACATCCTAGACTGAGAAGAAATCTTTTGGATTTATTTATAAAAAGGTAGTAAACGAAGACTATAAAAGTTAAATATTAAAGACAGGCACTTTATATGAAACTTCAAGGAGAAAACTCAAGTGTCTTATTCTTAGTCTTACAAGGCTTTGTAACTTTTAGTTTACAATTGTTATATAAAAAGTATGATCAAGTCAACTTTGTAACATCAACTGAAGTTGTATCACAAGAACTGAAGAGCAAAATAACTCTTCATAACTAGTTTTCTGTCATTGTACTTGAGCCTAACTTTCAACGATCTAAGGAAAGTTTGAAATCCAAGGGTACCGGAAGTAGGCACCACATTGATGTTATGAATCAGGATAAATTGTTGTGCTATTACTTTATGTTCTGTTATTATGTGCTTAACTATTTTAAATCTAATTTGATTGTAAACTGCACTCATCTGCAGGCGATTCGATTGTAAGGAGTCAGTAGTCGACTCAAAAAAAATTCAATTCACCCCCCCCCCCCCCCCTCAAATTTCAATAACATATATCCTTCAGTTCGTGAAAAGTCATAAGAGAAAAAGAAATGGGAATGTACCACTACAGGTTATGGATTGTACCTCTCCCCCTTCCTCGGGCAGTTTTAGACATGGTGGAACGAGATAGATTTATTGGATTATGCTGAGATATATAAGTATTTGGGTTTTTTACTAGCATCATGACAGTCATCCCTAGCAGGGAAATGGTTGATGCACAGTTAAATTTTTGGGATCCGATTAACAATGTCTTTTATTTCTTAAATTGTGAGTTGACTTCGACTTTAGAAGAGATAGTGGCTTATATTTGATTTAAGGATATGCATCGGAAAAAATTTATAGCCCCAAGACTCATTTGGATAAACAGATTTTGTAAGCTCATGAACATACGGAACTCAAAAGAAGAATCAATGGAAAAAGGTTGGGTCTCCTTATAGTTTATGTATGAAATATATGAAAGGAAAGAGGGGTTTGAGAATTTTGATAAACAATTTTGTAACAAGGGAAGTTTTGAAGTCTGGAAAGTGCATAGATGATTTGCTTTCATGGTATCCTTTTTAGGAACTATGGTCTTCTCTAGGAGGGAGAAAAAAATAATATTCACTTAGTTGGGATGGTACATGTATTGATCAAGAAAAAGGATTACACTATGGTACCAATAATCTTGGATGACATATACCATGCTCTGACTGTTTGTCAGAAAGGGAAGGGCTTCTTCGAAGGATGTAACATCTTGCTACAGATATGGATCGTTAAGCATCTTTATTAGCATCTTAAGGTGGAAAGATTTATTCTTGAACGAGTCAATCACATCAAAAATTATGAAAAAAGGATGGATAAATATAGGTGTCTAGAAGGAGTTAGTGATTGGGATAAGTTTTTTCTCTCACTGACGGTAGATAAGATCACATGGAACCTCTCTTGGTTCCCTAGGAAGATCATACATAGTTCCATGGTTTGTCACTTTTTGTTATTGATGGGTATTAGAGGTTTTCAACCATATGCGTCATTTTGGGTTCGACGTCATCTAGGTAGACGTCAAATAATTCCCATAACAGAAAATATGAAAGAGCTTATGTTTGAAGTCAAACCAGAGATTCCCTTTCCAGAGGGATTGGCACAACAGATTTGGGATGGTTATCATTTTATGGGAATTAAAACAATGGTCATAAAATATGAGAAAGGAGAAGTACACCCAGGCTACTATGAATGGTTTGAGAAACAACCACCTCACCAGTCAGACCAGAAAGATCGATTAAGGGACTCACAGATCAAGATACTGTGATAAGGATAGGGATTGAGATGGCCACTGAGAACATCATGATGTCAATCAAGCTTTGAGAGCAAAATTGGAGCATGCTAAGGCAGTCTTGACTCAATAACAAATAGATAAGGGTGTAGAAAATGAGGTAAGAATTAAGAAAGCATGATTGGAGGTAGAGAGAGATTATCAGCCAACTATTCATGTGCTAAACGCTGATTTAGAATGAGCTAAGGAAAGAATAGAAGAATAACAAAGGGAATTTGTTGAAGAAAAAGCTAAGTTGGTAGACATTGAGATTGAACTTCGATGACAAATCAAGTTGTCCAAAACTAGGGGTCATATGTTGTAGAACTTGCCTAATTTTGCTACCAATAGCTGCAAGAATTTGAAAAAAAGATGCAAGAAGAATTTGATCAAGAGAGATCTCAGTGGATACGTGAAAGAGGTATGCTATGAGAATAGTTGGAGGTTGCTTTCTCTTGAGAACAATGTGAAAATAAAATGATTGACTACCTTGATCGAAAAGCCCAAGGATGGGATCAAGCCTTTATTTCCCTTTGAGGAGGGTCCGCTGCGTGGCACAGGACACCGCTAGAATGAGTTTGAATAAGGTCAAGTACCAATTTTTTCCCAGCATCTCACCACTTCATTGGATGACATATACTTGGGTTTAGGAGGCCATATAAAGTTGAAATATCCTTGATTAAGCATGTTGAAGTTATGAGAATCAGTTGAAGACCTTGAGACAGTGGAGTTTAGTTGTATGGTTTGATAGTTATTTTCTTTTGTCGCAGTTTTTTAGTTCCTGTTTTAGAACTTCTTGTTTAGATTTTATGTATTTTGGTTAATCTTATTTGTTTAAGTTTAGTTTTGTTTGTCAGATTTCAGTTGGTAGGTTTTCTTTTAGGGGTTGTGTCATTTGTTTTATCTTATTTGTATGCAAAACTTATTGAATGTAATAAAGTTGGACGCTTATTTTCTATATATATTACATATATTTTACTTCACTTACTTTATGTATTTTCTTTGAAAAAAAATCAAAAATAAATTATTTTTGTTAAGTTTTTCCCAAACTACACAGAGATCTGATTCATACCCTGGAATAATACATAAGCAACCCTCCAAAGGGTTCGATCAAAAATTTTCAAAAAGTGCATCTAGAAAAGCCGGGATGAAACACCAAAGCCTTCATGATAGGTTGGGAAATGCATATAGGGGGCATAACATGCATGTCATTATAATGAGTTAAATATGTAACACTCACCCATTTTCTACTTGGTTCAGAAAAAATAAAGCAGTTGGTGGTTGGTTTGTGGTTTAAACTGGCATCTTATTCATACAACATAAGCTATGAAGAAAAGAGAAAGATGACCTGCAAAGAGGGTGTAGATTCTAACAGTGATGAAGATCAAAATCACTTTATTTCATAGGAGTTTGCATCAATTAAGGAAAATAAGTTATTAAAATAACAGATAGTAGAGATGTATCAAGCTTGGATGAATAGAGAAGCCCCTCCTTCGTCAATTCCTAGACTTTCGAATATGAATTATCTGAATCCCACTCAAGCCCAAACTAGTGATCTATTTTACCCACCTGGATTTGGCCCATATGCTAATATATTTGGAGCTGCTGGTACTTTTACCATGTGCCCATCAAATACATCTGTCATAAATAACCCATTTTTCACTCCCGTAACACCAGCTAATATGGGTACTCAATTGACCGTACAAAAGACTACGGGTGAACCAAGTCATGATCAATTATATCCTCTTGTCAACACAATTCTCCTATCGTGATTGAGAAAACTTTTATGATTGAGGAGTAAGAAGAGATAGCCAGGAATATGAGAAGTTTGGAACAGAATATGAGGAACATGCAAGGACAAAGAGGGCAAAAGAGTGTTCTATTCAAAGATTTGCGTATGTTTCCAGATGTCTATTTGCCGCTAGGATTTAAATCTCCTAAGTTTGACAAGTACAAAGGCCATAGCGATCTTGTGAATCATTTGAAAAGGTTTGGTAATCAACTGAGAGGAGAAGAGGGAAAAGAAGAGTTGTTGATGGATTATTCTAGAGAAAGTCTAGCGGGGATAGTTTCAAATGGTTCATTGACCAAGATATTTCTCATTGGCAAATTTAGGATGACATGGCTCGGGATTTTTTCCAGCAATTTCAATATAATATTGATATGGTGCTAGATCGCACCACACTCTCCAACATGTGAAAAAATATAATTGTAAGTTTTGGAGAATATGTTGTTAGATGGAGGTAGCAAGCTACAAGAGTCAGACCATCAATAAAAAAGTAGGAGTTGATTAATATTTTTCTACAGGCGCAGGAACCTGACTATTTCCATCATTTTCTTTTTACTATTGGAAATACATTTGCTAAGGTCTTTAAGGTCAGACAAATAGTAGAAAATGGAATGAAGTTTGGAAAAATCATAAGTCAAGCTGGTTTAAAAGCAACAATGCAAGCAATTCAAAATGGTTTAGGAAGTTTAGGTAGGAAGAAAAGAAAGGAGAATGTAGATACTGTTATGCCAGTTCCACGAAAAAATTTGAGAGGTTTGCGACACCCATACGCACAATCTCAAATCCTAAATTTATGTACAAGACCCATATAGTCATTAACGATATTATGTTCCTCCCCAAAGCCCATCATATTTTGTTCCATCCCCTCAGTATCCTATTTACAATGCACAACCATATGCCTAAGATCCTTCTTACCCACAATGGCGTGCACTGACCCTTCATAATCATCCTCTAACTCCATAAACATACCCAAGCCCCTCTAGACTTAATTTTCTCTCCAAGTAAAACAATGAAAAAAGGCAGAAGCCAAAGGATAGTTTCACACCAATTAGAGAATCATATACCAGCTTATTCTATAAATTAAGACAAAAAGACATGATCACGATTACTCCTCTTCTTGGGTACACACCTGAACCACATTGAAGAAATTGTGATCCTAATGTATGATGTATTATTCTAATGTTCAGGGTCACAAAAGATTGTCGTACTTTGAAAAGAGAAATAGAAAGGATGATTCAAGATAAATTAGTTATAGTGCAGGACATTGATAGTGGTGAAAGCTCTAGTCATGTTGATGTGCAAATTGACTAAGATGTCAAGCTCAACAATTAGGAAGTCACTCTATTCCCCATGAAGAAGGAGTTTTGGTAGTCTATTTTGTTTTTCTTTCTTCTACCTGAATTATTTTAGGATTCTAGTTCAGAATCAATCTTGTCTTATTTTCTTATCATTTCTATTCAAATCCTTTTATTTCCTGTCAACAAAATATGTGTCCCTTTTATTTTTATTTTTTTAATATATATCTTTTAATTGTCTTTCTTTTCTTCAGAGAGCTCTTTCTATGGTGATTCTAGTGATATCATATACATGTTGAATTTATAGACTGGTCTTTAAACCCATTCTAATTCTAAAACATCGAGCCAAGAAATTAAGTTGAAAAAAAAAGAATATAAGAAATAAATAAAGTGTTAAGATATTTGGTGACCGAGTTAAAGCATCACTTGAATGAATTAAGACAATCACTGTGATCATCAAAGAATGACTTGATCATCACTTAGGAGATTCAATTCAAGAATTTCGAATGGGATAAATCAGAGGATATATAGTATCTACTATCAGAAGAAGAAAAAGCAAGTTAGCTCCAAAAAGGCATGAGTCATCCGTGCGAGGAAAGTAAAACACATGTGGACCTACATGTTTCATAAGCATGAAAGAAGTGACACACGTGGATGTGCTTAGTGAGGGTCAGTATTGAAAAAGATGTGTATGATCTCATGTTTCACTCTCAGATTACTTGTTATGGACTTACATTTGTAAGGATTGATATAAAAAAGACATTTCATTCTACTATCCAAATGTTGTGTCATCTTTTGTTACCCTCTTTGATCTTTGATTAGATTTTTCTTTCTTAACCATCTTTTGGAATCAATTAAAGTCAAAATTTCAAATAAAATAATGAAAAAAATTAAAATCAAAATCAAGCAAAAGAATGAGTTTCTTAAACTATGTTTGACCTGATTCTTGCTATGACAAGATACGTAGGCAGCCCTACTCTGGAGTTCAGTCCAACCAAGAGAAAATTAAAGTTACTCGGCATAAAATAAAACTGGGGTAAAAATTATTCTCTTTAAAAGTCAATTCCAAAATTTGTATACTTCACCCAATGTCATGTATATTTTGTAGCCTCATGTCGCCCTTTCTTTCTAACCCTTTCCAAAATCCAAGTTACAACTAATGAAAGACCTTCCGATCGATTTTTGAGAATGTCAAGGCTAAACATGTTATAGGTGCATGATGTTTCATACTTTGGGCATCGTTTTCCTTACAAAAAAAGTGATAGAATCTTATTGGTGAAAACCCCAAAGGTCACCATAAAGCGACAACAAGTTGAGAAAGAAATGAAAATAAGATAGGATCGTTGGAGAAAACCCATTGAAGTGCCACTAGCAGAAGGAGGATTGTGATCTAGAGAGAGCATGTTTAAGAATGGCTATATTTCAAATTCAATAAGTGGGAAAAAGTTGTAATGATTAGTGTGGGTAGATCATGTTGTTTAATTCAAAATGCATGCCCTAATCACTGCAATCGGCTACCACACCCAAATAAGTTTTTCTTTTTTTCGTTTCAAAAAAGAGATGCCTATTGTCTTTTACTTTTATTTTTATTTTTGTATCTTTGTCATCAAATAAAAAATCATTGTCATATTTCGCGTATTTTTTGAGTCGAATTCACGTCAATTCAAGTAAGAAAGGACTTCAAAACTTGCTACCAACTCTTTCAATTATACGAAGCATGATAAAGGGCTGACGCACACACATAATACATATCAAAATAAAGTAAGGTACTTACAAATGCTTGTGACCTGACAGTTTTTGGACTCATGGAAATATTAAAGGTGTATTAGTATTTAAACCTAGAGACATCATGTAAGAGAAATATAATTTGATTGAATAGTTTCAGTGGTCAGAATTTAGGGTTAAAAATATGATAAGTCAATAAATACTTATCAATGATTTGAAAAGAAGTTGACCATGGCAAGTGCAAGAGCGGTTGCCTCAAAACCCAAATACCACAAACCAACCACCACATTTTTAAAACTCATAATTTTTCTTTGTTTGAAACAGAGATGGAATGTTGTCTTCACATTAAAGTTTTCAAATAAAGGATGCAATTCCACACTTTTGTCAATGCAAGAAACAAGGTTACAACACACGAATGTTGGATTTTGGTCATTATAAATTTTATTCTTTGCTAGATGTTCTTACCAAGTTATTCCAGAATTTGATTCATCCTTTCACTGTATTTTTCAAAATATTAAGATTCGATAACACTCACAAATTTTTCCAGTACAAACTAGGAAAAAATTTTATATGTGTGGCATGGGAAATTTATTTTATGTTTAGGACCCTCCGAGATAATGGAAATTTATTTTATGCTCAGAACCCTACTAGATAATGAGAATTTATTTTATGCTCCGGACACTCCTGGATAATGGGAATTTACTTTTTGCTCAGGACTGTAATACCCCGAGACTGCACCCTGGATGGCACTTTTTACTCAGGACTGTAATGCCCCAAGACTGCACCCTGGATGCCACACGGTGCTTACAACCCTGAAGGACCACAAGCTAACCCATGGTTGGTACCTGTTGTGCGCACTGAATAATAATACTGAAATAATGAGGAAAATAGGCTTAAATGCCATAAGGTTCATAATCTAAATAATGATAAAATATAGTACTGAAGTAACATCTGAAAAACTGGATACTGTTAGAAATAGTCTAGTCTAAAAAGCCTCTAACTGAACTGTATAAATATGGAGTTAATGGGACAAGACCCCAACTAACTCCGACTAAAGCTACTAAACTGAACAGAAGCTACTTAAAATACTGAAATAAAAGTATATCCTTGATAGATAAGGACTCACTACTGAATCTACGACTGCTTACTGAATCTATCTAAGCCCGGTCAGGAACCTGAGCGTCTGAACCTATGATATGAGACATCATAGCACTAAGATAAAGTATGCATCGGTATGTAGAATGTACTGGTATGCTAGATGAGGTAAGGATGAATGCAGGGGTTCATATGCATAAATAATAATTGACTGAATGATATGTAGAAACTGAATAAAAGGACATGGATAACTGGGACTACTATAAAATATTGAGTAAGCAATACTGTGCATATACATGTATACTATATCTGAGCTCTCACTGAAGCTGAGTACTAATTTCTGATAACTGAGTAAATAATATCTAAGATTTACTGATAACTAAATTTCTGATACTGATTGACTGTGTCTAATAGTCCTGATTCTGTAGAACTGAACTGAGTTCTATACTAAGACTAAAACTGAAATTATAGGAAGTAATCAGCTAACGAACATGCCCCTCACTAAATGGATTGGGGTCCAACCTATAACCCTAGTTGGAAGGGTGTCAATACCATGCCACGAGTAAAGACAAGCTGAAGATTCACCCTCATCTGGAAGGTGCCCTAAACAAGAACGGTGATACCCTTGACTGGTAGGTAAAAAACCTTATCAACCCTTAACTGGAAGGTTGATATCTCAACATATGCTGGCTACGTAATTATGGAATGCAAGGAATACCACTAAGGGTCACACACTCTACTGGCATGTGAGCCCCCATACTTGGGTTCACTCGGTGCTGAGTCCTACTCCTAACTGAATAGACACTGAACTGATTACTAGACTGTACTGGGTTAGGATGAACTGTTAATGATCATGATGACTGACTGAACTGTACTGAGTTCACTGAGTTCTGTAACTGACTGAATACTACTGATCGTAACATTACTGAGACTATTTTGTAACTATTGTAGCTCTAGGTAAATAGATAGATTTTTGGGTAATGAATATCTCTAGGACTCGATAGCATTGAAAGTAAAGCATAAAATAATCTTAAAAGCATAATAATACTTGCTTGCTAACAATGTATTCATTTAGACATTTTGTCAAACACTTGATGTACATAAGCTTGTACATGAATGGGATCACATAATAACATGTCATGCTTTCACTAGTCAATTCACATAAGCATTTTATCAAACACTTGGGGAGCATGGTTATTTCACATAATACTAGTCAACACATGAACATCGTGAATACAATAATCAATTGTAAATTCAAGGTTTTAGCATGCAATTCATATAATTTCTCATACAAACTATTTTAATTTCATGAGACTTGTAATTAAATCATGAATTGAAACCCAATTAATATCATGAACCTGAATATAATTAATTTCAAGCATAAAAATCATAAATATATAAACCTGTATGTTTAAATAGGGTTCTTGGACTCCATGGGTGAAAGGAACCCATAAATGAACACCTAACATACCTGAGAGAATTAATTCTTGAAGGTTCTTGGAGGGATGCTTGAGAATTATTCTTGTTTCTTAAAAACTAGGGTTTTGCCCTTTTTTTTTTGAGAGAAAATGTTTTAATCTTGAGAGAAAGTGAGTGAATAATGAAATAATTAGAAATTAGTGCTCTTTTAGGGCTTAATTTCATGTTTAGGACTGATTAGGGTCGTGGAAAAATACCAAATTACCCCTGAAAAGTTATTCAAATTCGTTACTGAAAATCTTGATTTTAGGTTTCACCGTGATGCGGTGGCATTTTAGTGAGCCACTCAAATTAGGATGGCACTGTTCATAAAGGGACGAGCATGAAATTGACCCTTGGAGCGATGCAGCACCATCGCGGAGTCTCATTGGATTTTGACAATTGGGAAAAAGGTCCTTGGCGCGACGCGGTGAGATCGTGGTCCCTCACTGAAAAATGATAATTGTGAACTGGAACATTGGCGTGATGCGCCATTATCATGGAGATTCACTGGAAACTGATGAATGTTATTTGACTGGCCTCCGCGACGCGTTTATGTGCCATTTTGAAAACTATTTTATAAAATATTATATAATTTCTCTCTCGATTATCGGATTTGGGAAAATTTTATATCGTTAGAAAGCTGACTGAATTTCCTACACAATGGCGGGTCTTAAACTGGAAAATTCTAAGTATTTTGAAAATTTTATATATGAATACTCATGTATTGAGAGCTAAACTGAGCTAGGGAAATATGAGGTATTACAATATCTCCCTCTTGGGAACATTCATCCTCGAATGAGACTGTTTAAGTTGAGAAACACTGATGGACTGAGTTTACACACTAGACATGAACAAATAAAACATGGAATACATGACTGAAACTACTGATAAGCTAAGTTTCCGTACTAAACATACATATCTTATGCATGAGTACATGGCTAAACTGATTCATGAATGAATGACTGTCATGAAGATTATATGCAACGATAGCTGATTCTAAGTTTATAACTGTAATTGAACATGGAACTGAGTAAATCTAAGGAAGACTATTACCTCAAGTTAAATTTGAGTTTATGGAGAAGAGGTGAGGGTACTTGGTCCGCATATCTGCTTCTGCTTCCGAAGTAGCTCTCTCAATGGACTATTCCACCAAAGAACTTTGACCAAGGGAACTTCTTTGTTCCTCAGTCAGTGAATCTGACGATCGAATATTTGGACTGGAACCTCTTCAAAAGAGAGATCGTTCTGAATATCTACACCCTCTAAGAGAACTATGACTGCAGGGTCACCAATGCATTTCTTTAACAAGGGGGCGTGGAATACTGTGTTTACTGAAGCTAGGTATGAAGGCAACTCAAGCTCGTAAGCTACCATTCAAAAATGGCTGAGAATTCTATAAGGACCGACATATTAGGGACTGAGCTTCCCTTTTTTTGCCGAACCTCTTCTCTCCCTTCATGGGTGATATTTTCAAGTACACAAAATCATCAACCTCAAATTCGAGATCTTTTCTCCAGATATCTGCATACGATTTCTGTTAGCTCTGGGCTGCCCTAAGCCTTTCTCTGATCAACTAAACCTTCTCTAAGGTATCAATCACTAAATTAGGAATTACTACAGCGGCCTCACCTACCTTGAACCAACTAATTGGAGATCTACATCTCCTACCATAAAAAGCCTCAAACGGAGTCATCTAGATATTGGAATGATAACTATTTTTAGATGTGAATTCGATCAAAGGCAAGTGGTAATCCCAACTACCCTTAAAATCAATAATGCATGCCCTGAACATATCTTTTAAAGTCTGAATGGTCCTTTCTGCTTGACCATCTGTCTGAGGGTGAAAAATTGTACTGAGGTGATCTTGGGTACCAAGACCCTTCTAGAATTCTTTCCAAAAATGAGAGGTAAACTGGGTACCTCTCTCTAAATTAATTGATACTGGGACTCCGTATAACCTAACCAACTCTCTGATATAGAGTTTGGCGTAGTCCTCAACTGAACAGAAAGTATGGACTGACAAGAAATAAGCTGATTTGGTCATCCTATCTATAATGACCCAAATAGAATCATGCTGATGACGAGTACGAGGCAAACCCATCACAAAGTCCATGTTCACTTCTTTCCATTTCCATGTGGGAATACTAAACTCTTGCATGGACCCGCTAGGGTTTTGGTGCTCAATCTTAACCTGCTGACACGTAGAGCACCTAGCTATAAGCTCTGTGATATCCTTCACCATCCCACTCCACAAATGTACCTCCCTCAAATTTTGGTACATCTTAGTGGCCCCGGGATAAATCGAGTAGCACACACCATGCACTTCTGCAAGAATTCATTGCCTCAAGTCATCTACACCTGGCACGCGTAGCCGACCTTGGCAATGCAACACACCATCTCCCCCTTTGGAGAAAACCTCTACTTTCTAATCTGTGACTAACTTTTTCAACTTAACTAGACTGGGATTTCTATCCTACTTTTCCTTTACTTTGAAAACTAGAAATGTTTCTGAACTATTCTGCACCCACACACTATCCTCTGCTGAATCGATAAAGTAGACACCTAGTCGGGCAAGCTGATGAACTTCCTAAACTAACTTTTTCTTACCATTCTCAACATGAGCAACACTACCCCTAGACAACCTACTGAGAGCATCAGCCACTACATTGGCCTTACTCGTATGATACAGAACACTTATTTCATAATCTTTCAACAACTCTAACCACCTTCTCTGATGCAAATTCAAATCTTTCTGAAAGAACACATACTGCAAGCTTTTATGATTTGTGAACACATCAATATGCACCCCATACAATAATTCCTCTAAATTTTCAAGGCAAACACAACAGCTACTAACTCAAGATCATGGGTAGGGTAATTCTTCTCATGTGGATTAAGTTGTCTAGAGACATAGGCTATGAACTTAACTCTCTGCATTAGGACACAACCCAAACCTACTCTGGAAGCATCATAATACACAACAAACCCATCTGACCCATCTGGTAGAGTCAAAACTGAGGTTGTAGTGAGTCAAGTCATCAACTCCTAAAAACTCTTCTCACAAGAATCTAACCACTGGAACTTGACTTTTTCTTGAGTCAATCTAGACATGGGGGATGCAATAGATAAAAAACCTTCAACAACCCGATGGTAATAGCCAGCCAAACCCAAGAAGCTCATGATATCTAATAGAGAAATAGGTCTACGCCAGTTTCTTACTACCTCGGTCTTTTGAGAATCAACTTTAATGCCATCACCAGAGATAATATAATCAATGAATGCTACTGACCATAGCTAAAATTCGCACTTACTAAATTTGGCAAACAACTGATGGGCTCTGAGAGTCTGAAGTACAATTCTAAGGTGATCTACGTGATTATTCTCTCTACGGGAATCGACAAGAATGTTATTAATAAAGACTTTAACGAACATGTCCAAGTACTTCTTGAAAACACAATTCATTAAGTCCATGAAGGTTGCTGGTGCATTAGTGAGATCAAAGGACATGACTATAAATTCGAAGAGACCATACCATGTTTAGAAAGTTGTTTTTGGAATGCCACATTCTATGACTCTGAGCTGATGATAGCCTGATCTGAGGTCTATCTTAGAAAATTAACTGGAGCCCTAAAGTTGGTCAAATAAGTCATTGATTCTAGGAAGTGGGTATTTGTTCTTGACTATAAATTTGTTTAGCTGACGATAGTCTATACACATTCTAAGAGAACCATCTTTATTATGCACGAACAAGACTGGTGCAGCCCATGGGGACATGCTGGGTCTGATGAACCCCTTGTCTAAAAGGTCCTTTAACTACTCTTTTAACTCTCTGAGTTTATCTGGAGCCATTCTGTATGGCAAAATAGATATAAGCTGAGTATCTGGAAGAAGGTCTATTTCGAAGTTAATTTCCCTTACGGAAGGAACTCCAGGAAGATCTTTGGGAAACACATCTGGGAACTTTTTTACTACGGGAACTAACTTAAGACTAGGAGTCTCTAAACTAGAGCCTTTGACTCGCACAAGATGATAGACACATCCCTTGGATATCATTTTTCTCGCTTTAAGGTATCAAATCACCTGACCCTTAAGCGTTGTATTCCACCACTCCATTCACGGACTCATTCATTTGGAAACTAAAAATGAATAAATCTGTTTCTTTAGTCAACTGAGGCATTTCTAACTCTACCAAGCTTGCTGAAGTGACTTTTTGAGATATTATAATCGGATAGTTCCTATATATTCATCGTGCTATAATAGACTGACCCACTAGAGTAGAGACTGAAAAGGGTTCTATTAAGATTTTTTGTTTAACCTTAAAGTTGACTGCTATGTAAGGAGTTATAAAAGACAGAGAAGCTCCTGGATCTAAAAAGGCATAAACATGTAAATGGATGATCTATAAAGTACTAGTGACCACATCAGGAGAACATTCTTGATCTTATTTGGACTGAAGTGCATAATGCCTGTTTAAACATTGCCGACAGGTGGCATTGGAAGTGGCACCCTGCTGAGTTGGGCAACTGGACTGAGCTGAAAGACAATTTTACTAACCCTGTGAACCTGACTGAGAAAAATCTCTGATTTTATGGCCTGGCTTACCACACTCGAAACAAACATCACCGCCAGCCTTGCAGATACCCTGGTGGTTTCTGCCATATTTCTGGAAAAGAGGATTTATTCAAGCACTGCTAACACTACCCTGAGATTTAGATACTGGCACCCTATCTTTGTTACCATTTCTGAACTTAGAGAATGGAGCACTGGCTGAGGACAGATCTAGAACTGAAGATTTTGGGAAAAAACTGGGAACGGTTGCCACCTTCTGACTTAGGCTGAGTAAAATTAAAGCTACCAGTTCTGGCTCTCTTGTTCTCTCTCTCTGTCTCTCTCTCCTTATTCTTAGCCTCTTTTATATGATGAGCCTGGATATGTCCATCTCCTTAATTAACATCATAGTTCTACACTCCTTAACCACACTCTTTGACACCCTAAACATGAATTTGCTCATTTTGGACCTATTATCTAATACTACATGGAGAGCATACTTGGCTAACTGAGTAAACTTGAGGTAATACTCTTTCACACTTATGATGCCTTGCCTAAGATTGATGAACTCTAACACTTTGGATTCTCTCAACTCTAAGGGAAATAATCTGACTAGAAACATAGTAGCAAACTCTTCCCACTTTATAGGCTTTGCTTCAGTGCCTCTGTCTACCTTCCACTGCTTAAACCACATATGAGTTACATCTTATAGCTGATAGGCAGCTAACTCAGAAATCTCATTGGAAGTCACTCCCATAATATCTATAACTTTTTAACCTGATCGAGGAACTCCTGTGGATCCTCTTCAGACTTAGATCTCAAAAATAGGGGAGGATTTATTCGAGTAAAGTCCTAAATACTGACTGTAGTAGTGTTGGCCACTGGGTTGTCCTGAAAATAGCTGGTCATTCATTCTGAGCTTCTATAGAATAGGCTAGAGTGGTGAACATAGCTCTGATTTTTTTATAGGAGACAAGCTCATTCAGGGGAACTGCCTGAAGAAGCTGAGGTGCTGGCTGGTTTCCTATTCTGCTTTCGTTGTTCTTTTTAAGAAGCATGTTCTGTAAATAAAATTAAGAAAATAATTAGACTGAGAGTTTAAATTGAGCTAATGGACACTCATACGACATGACTACTGAAAGAAGGGAAACTTTTCCTAAAACTCCTCATAACCTCTTGTCCATAAGTGTGGCACGCTACACACCTACGTATAAGACTCTACTTGATGTGTCTTTCAAACTCCCTAGGACTCTGTTGAACCTTAGGATTTGATACTAAGTTTGTAACGCCCTGTGTCTACACTCCTGATACCACACGATACTTATGATCTCGAAGGACCACAAGCTAATCCATGGTTGGTACCTACTGTGAGCATTGAATAATAATACGGAAATAATACTGAAAATAGGCTGAAATGTCATAAGGTTCATAATCTGAATACTGATAAATATAGTACTAAAGTAACATCTGAAACACTGAATACTATTTGAAATAGTCTAGTCTGAAAAGCCTCTAACTGAACTTACTAAATGTGAAGTTGATAGGACAAGCCCCCAACTAACTCTGACTACGGAAATACTAAAGCTACTAAAAATACTGAAATAAAAGTATATTCGCAATAGATGAGGACTCGCTACTGAATCTTCAACTGTTGACTAAATCTGTCTAAGTGCGATCAAGAACCTGAGCATCTGAACCTATGATATGAGATATCATAGCACAAAGAGAAAGTATGCATCAGTACATGGAATATACTAGTATGCTAGATAAGGTAAGGCAGAATGCAAGGATTCACATGCATGAACAATAACTGACTGAATGATATGTAGAAACTGAATAAAAGTACATGGATAACTGGGACTACTATAAAATATTGAGTATGCATTACTATGCATGTATATGTATACTGTATCTGAGCTTTTACTGAAGTTGTTTAATAATTTCTAATAATTGAGTAACTATATCTGAGATTTACTGATAACTAAGTTTTTGATACTGATTGACTGTGTCTAACAGCCCTAATTCTATAGAACTGAACTGAGTTCTATACTGAGACTAAAACTAAAACTGTTGGAAGTAATTATCTAACCAACGTGCTCGTTACTAAATGGATAGGGGTCCAACCTATAAACCCATCTGAAAGGGTGTCAGTATCGTGCCTCGAGTAAAGACAAACTGAAGAGTCATCCTTATCTAGCAAGTGCACTGCATGATCATGGTGCTACCCTCAACTGACAGGTAAAACACCTTATCAACCCTCAACTGGCGGATTGATGTCTCAAACTATGCTGGCTATGTAAATCTGGAATGCAAAGACTACTACTAAAGGTCACACCCTCTACTGGCAGGTGAGCCCCCATTATTGGGTTCACTCGGTGCTGAGTCCTACTCCTAACTGAATAGACACTGAACTGATTACTAGACTGTACTGGGTTTGGATGAACTATTACTGATCATGATGACTGACTGAACTGTACTGAGTTCACTGAGTTCTGTAACTGACTGAATACTACTGATTGTAACATTACTGAGACTATTTTGTAACTATTGTAGCTCTAGGTAAATAGATAGATTTTTGGGTAATGAATATCTCCAGGACTCGATAGCATTGAAAGTAAAGCATAAAATAATCTTAAAAGCATAATAATACTTGCTTGCTAACAATATATTCATTTAGACATTTTGTCAAACACTTGATGTACATAAGCTTGTACATGAATGGGATCACATAATAACATGTCATGCTTTCACTAGTCAATTCATATAAGCAGTTTATCAAATACTTGTGGAGCATGGCTATTTCACATAATACTAGTCAACTCATGAACATCATGAATACAATAATCAATTGTAAATTTAAGGATTTAGCATGCAATTCATATAATTTCCCATACAAACTATTTTAATTTCATGAGACTTGTAATTAAATCATGAATTGAAACCCAATTAATATCATGAACATGAATATAATTAATTTCAAGCATAAAAATCATAAATATATAAACCTGTATGTTTAAATAGGGTTCTTGGACTCCATGGGTGAAAGGAACCCATAAATGAACACCTAACATACCTGAGAGAATTAATTCTTGAAGGTTCTTGGAGGGATGCTTGGGAATTATTCTTGTTTCTTGAAAACTAGGGTTTTGCGCTTTTTTGAGAGAGAGGATATTTTAATCTTAAGAGAAAATGAGTGAATAATGAAATATTGAGCCATTAGTGCTCTTTTGCGGCTTATTTTCGTGTTTAGGACTGATTAGGGCCGTGGAAAAATACCAAATTACCCAATTCATAACTAAAAATCCCAATTTAGGCTTCACCAGGATTCGGTGGCATTGCGGTAAGCCACTGGAATTAGGCTGGCATAATTCATAAAATGGACGAGCGTGAAATTGACCCTTGGCGCGATATAGGACCATCGCGGAGTCTTACTGGATTTTGATAATTGGTAAAAAGGCCCTTGGCGCGACGCGGTGGGATCGTGGTCCCTCACTAAAAAATTACAATTGTGAAATAGAACATTGGTACAACACGCTATCATCACAGAGCTTCACTGGAAAATGAAAAATTCCATTTGACTAGTCTCCATGATGCGGTGATGTGCCATTTGGCACACTATTTTACAAAATAGGCTATAACTTCTCACCTGGTTATCGGATTTGGGCGAATTTTATTTTGTTGGAAAGCTGACTGAATTTCCCACACAATGGACGATCTTAAAATGGAAAATTCTAAGTATTTAGAAAAATTTATAAAGGAATACTCATGTACTGAGAGCAAAACTGAGCTAGGAAAATGCGAGGTATTATAAGGACCCTCCTGGATAATGGGAATTTACTTTCTGCTCAGTACCCTCTTGGATAATGGAAATTTACTTTATGCTCAAGACCCTCCTGGATAATGGAAATTTACTTTATACTTAGGACCCTCCTAGAAAATGGGAATTTATTTTATGCTTAGGACCCTCCTGGAAAATGAAAATTTATTTTATGCTCAAGATACTATTGGGAAATGGGAATTTACTTTATTCTCATGACCCTCCTAGAAAATGAGAATTTATTTTATGTTCAGGACCCTCTTAGAAAATGGAAATTTATTTTATGTTGAGGACCCTCCTAAAAAATGGGAATTTATTTTATGTTCAGGACCCTCCTAGAAAATGAAAATTTATTTTATGTTCAGGACTCTCCTAGAAAATGGGAATTTATTTTCTACTCAGGACCTAACTAGAAAATGGGAACTTACTTTCTGCTCGGAACCCTCCTAGATAATGAAAATTTATTTTATGCTCAGGACCCTCGTGGATAATGGAAATTTACTTTCTGCTCAGGACCCTCCTGGATATTGGTAATTTATTTTATGCTCAAGACCCTCTTGGATAATAAGAATTTACTTTATGATCAGGACCCTCTTGGCTAATGGGAATTTATTTTATGCTCAGGACCCTCCTGGATAATGAAAATTTACTTTCTGCTTAGGACCATCCTAGATAATGAAAATTTTACTTTCTGCTCAGGACCCCCTGGATAATAGGAATTTACTTTCTGCTAGGACCCTCCTAACTAATAGGACTTTACTTTTCTAGTTCACCTTTTACTTTGAGTTTAGGAAAATATTTGGAAAATTATAAATAACAAGTCAAGATCCTTTCTGGTGAACAGGATGAAGAATTTGCAAGTTCAGGAGCCCGCCTAAAGAATAGGGTGAAGTAATAACAAGTTAGGAATCCGCCTGAAGAATATGGTGAAAGTTTTCAAGTTCAATTCAAAAGAAAGTCTAAAGAATAAGTCAGTTGTCAAGCTTCTCTCCAATGCCAAGAATCAACATAGAGGAACATTTCATATTTTAAGTCCAACTCGAAATAACGACTATCTCATCATTCGATAAGTCATGAAGATTCAAGTCAAGATTCCAGAGAAACTACAAAAGATAGGATCTTTCACTTGTAGCTTTATTTTTTATTTTTGTTATTCATTTGAATGTAAAAGAAGAATATCATGAACTGGAAATTCGATGGAACCTGGCTCGATCACTAACTCATTATCTCACTATTTTACCTCTTGGAACTACACCTGACATGATTCCCTTATAACCTGGGATATGTAGGTTGTCCAAAATCAGGACTTGGTCACATTTTCTTTATATTACCTTTTTGAATAATCGGAGGGTCAAAATTCATCTCGTTGTCTACTTATTTGTATGAAAACTCTCCGATATTTCAAACAAAGAGGGGCAAAATGTAGACATGTGATTTTTGATCCTCCCTGAGTTTTAACCTATTTTTTGGCATTAAATATTTATATTTTGTCCAATATTTATTTTAGATCTTATTTCATTTTTAATAGGTTTTATTTAAAAATAAACAAATAAAGTTATATTTTGGGATATTTTATATTTATTTTATTGTTAAAATAATTTAAAAATTTTCAAAAATATATATATATATTTCTCTGTTAATTTTAATAAATAGGTTAGTAGTTTTAGTATTCTCTTAATTATATGATTTTAGGTTATTTATAAACTTTCATTATATTTTTCTTAAATATAATCAATTAATTAGTAAATATTCTTTTATTATTATTATTATTTATTATAATTTTTTAAAAATAGGATAATTATCCTAAAACTACCCAAATACTCCACCCTATCTGATAATTTCCCTTTACTACTCCCCACATAATTTTTTAAGGGGTAACTTCTCCAACCTCCCCAGAATATACGTACACTACCATACAAAAAAATACAGAGAAGGGAGGATGGGATAACTAGAAAAAAAAACATCAGACAAAAAGAGAGAATCATCAAAAAAGAGGATTTCTTTGGGTTTGTAAAGTTGAATTCGGGTTCTGTTTAAAGTTTCTTGTGATGAATTTTCTTGATTCATTACTCGTTTTAACTCATTACAGGTGTTTATTCGATCTTGCACTTTTATTTATAAGTTTTGTTATGAATAAAATCATAAATAAAGTTGTTTCAAGGATTTCAGAGTATGAAAATTATGGAGAATCGAGGGACATTAGTGAGAATTTATGAAAGAGGGGAGGGAAATTAAAGAAGATGAGAGAGATATCAAGAGAGGGATTGAGAGAATAAAAAAGAGGGGAGAGAGGAAAAACAATGGCTTCGTTGTAAAACCATAAACCAAAGAGGAGAAATAGCAAAAACTACAAAGAGAGATTAGAGAAAAGAAGAGAACGGAGCAACAATCTCCGTCTATTACCAGAGATTATTAGTTAGATGAACCAGCTCTAGTATTATCTCCTAAGGTCGACCAAAACCAACACTCAGAACCAAAAATCGGTGACCAAACCCGACCCATTTCTGGACCAACCCCTAAAAAATGTCATTCCCACCAGCTCTAGCAGAAGCCCACCAAAAAATGTGTATCTAGTGAAGTCCAGCCAAAACCACCCCAAATAGACTCGTTCCCGCCACTAAACCCACTGAAAAACACCACCCACAAACCCCTCATTACTACTGCACCATGGGGGAGACAGATCTAGATGGATTTTAATTAGCCAGTATTATTCCGGCAAAGTCCACCAGAAAATGACGCCTTCATTCCTTCCTTCTAAAAATTGAATTCCAAACTGTTTATTATTTGTATTTTGCTTTGATTGATGTATCATATGATGAGGATTTGTATTAATTTACAGAGAATAAATTTGGAGATCATAATAAAGATTGGCATAATATGGGTAGCTTTTTGTATTTTTTATTTTATTTTATTTATTGTCATCAATAAAGCTTAATAATTATTTGTTAAATTATTTGATCGCTTTAAATAAATATTGTTCAAGGTTATTGTTAAGGTTAAGTAATATTTCGAATAGAAGAATATTAGAGTCTTCAAATGTTAAGCAAGTATAAAGAATGAAATCCTGTATTGTTTAAGAATACAGCGTATGCATCTTTTTCAAGACGTTTAAAAATAATTCAAGGAGACAGTAATGCACCTTGGCAAAGATACTTTTAAAAAATAATTTTCACTAGATTAATATAAGAAATATAGACAAATATTCTCAATATAATAAACATGAGAGAAATCAGGTCTTAACATAATGTATCAAAATAGTTCAAGTCTAGATGAGTTGATAAAAGTGACCATGTTAGAACCACGGGACTGAGGGGTGCCTCACACCTTTCCCTTGATCAACAGAATTCCTTACCCGATCTTCTATTTTTGTAAACCATAATAAAGAGTTATTTCCTTTTAATTTGGGATTCAAAAAGGTGACTTGGAATATCATAACTCAATTTCAAGTGGCGACTCTATAAATAAAAATGATCCCTATTCAATATCATCACTTTAATTGGAAAAACCCTTCGACTCGAGCCTCAGAAGAAAAACAAGTGTGACTACTTTTATACAATTGTTGTAGTTGTATTACTCATGTTTTTATGATATATGGCTTAATCCACCAATGGAAACATTTTAGTAGGCAGGTGGGAGCATACTCATAGTATTCTTTATCTATTTAGTTTTCTTGTTTGCATGGTGGGCCTATGATGCCTGCTAACTATAAGTGAACCGTACTCACTCCTATTTTATATACCATTTTGGCGCAGATCCCATTTCAAGTCTAACTTTTACATCTTGAGATAATGCTGAGTAACGAATATTTTAGAGTATTGTTGAGCTTCTTGTTTAGAGAATTTTTTCAAACTTCATTTTATATTTATATCTATTCATTTTACTATTTAAGAAAAAGTTATCTATTTAAGTAGTCTACATCAGTTATTAGTTCTCTTGACTCATGACTCTAGATTTTGGAATTTAAAGTTGTAATTATTTCAGTGTAAGTATTCATTTTGAATATATTTGGGCTGACTTTATTTATAGTCTTGTATTTGGGTATTATTTATCTTCTTTCTACATTTCTATCTATTTTGGGTGTTGGATTTTCCTATGAAGGTTGGGATAGAGTAGGTTCTACCATGACCTCAGATTTTGGGTCATGAGAAATTATTCATCGGTCTAATTAGTAAAATAGCAAGATATCTAATAGAATCTTGTGGATTGATATGTTGATATTTGTATCTATCTTCGGGAGGCTACGGGATACTCTTAGGGAAAACTTCTCTAATTTGATTCCTTATCATTTGTATTTGTCATGTTCAGTACTCTAAACTTGTATTCCACTCTTTTTTGCTCAGATAGTGAGGACCAGATCTAGAGTTGTTGAGGATGTTGGCCAACACTCGCTATTTGAGTCCTAGTCAAGGTACGAGGCAAGGGTCATGACCGAGACAGAGGTAGTGGATGGGCATAAAAAGTGGATTTTTCTAGGGTACAAGATTGATTAGCCTCACTCAATCATGAGATTAAGTTTGAAGAGGTGTCTAATATGATGAAAGATTTGGGACTAGCTTAGGCCCTTCAACAATTTATTGTTGCCAAAGTACTCTAGGATCTAGTAATACATTTTTGGTCTGTTTGAATGCCATTTCCCATATAGTCATTCTAATGATTACACCGGATAGTTCTCATACAAGAGAGGGAGTTTTACTGTCAAGAAAGGCTCCTGCTTCTAGGTTTTAAACTTTTGAGGCACAAGCAATTGTTCTCGTGGCCTTACGTATTAAGACATTACCTTCTAGATTGATTGTTCCACTTAAAGCTCCATGTCATGTGATGTCTACCAATGAGCAAAAGAGATTCAAATGATATATGATAATGTCCCATCCTAAGTTTAGTGTCGTCATTTGGTAAGGATGCTTATCAGTTTTTAATTGATTGTCAAAAGTTGTTGCATAACCTTGATTCACTTGAGTCATGTGGTATTGATTACAGTAGTTTCTATTTAACTAATATGGCTAAGTAATGGTGGATATTTCTTTTAAGTTGTAGACCAGTGGTTCTCCTCTTTTGACATGGACCAAGTTATCTGAGGTTTTCCATCAGAGATTTTTCCCTATAGTTTGAGGGGCCAATAGAGGGATGAGTTTGATCATTTAGAGAAGTGCTCCATGATTAAGGTGAGTATGAGGCTTATTTTTATGTCTTGTCTAAGTATTTCATAGCTAGTATCTTCACAGAGTCTAAGAGGATTTGAAAGTTCATTAATGGTTTGACTACTTTTTAGCAGTTGTCAACAGTGCTTTTAGTTGGCTCCTTTCAGAGTATTGTGCATCATGCCAAAATGATTGAGTTGATTTGTCAGGGTACTCAGAGTGGTGGCTCTAAGTGGGTACACCAAAAGGTAATTTCAGTGGTTATTCATCCCTAGGTAGGGATTTCTCAGGCAGAAGTTCTCATAGTTATCATGGTAGATCGATTTAGACAGCTTTGCAAAATTTAGATAGTAGGGTTATAGGGCTTTAACACTTTGAGTGGTCCGTGTTGGCTAAGTGTCTCATTCTAGTTCATCATGTTTTAAAATGTTTTCTAGTTATTCTGGGCCCTCACAACTAGATTCATCTAATAGGAGGTGTTTTATGTGTGATGAGTTTAAGCAGGGTTCTTAGCTTTATCTTTGCCCCATATATGTGTCAGTAGTTGAGAAGGTGAATAGGGTAGTATGGGTGGTTGTAGAGGTACCATAGCTGGATCTCAATAGCTTGTGGTAGTGGATGAGGAGTTGCTCAGTCTATTAGCAGCGTGGCCAGTGATGCGGTGATTACAAATATCGTCCCAATTTTTAATCATCCTGCTTCAATATTGTTTGACACTTTGTCTATATTCTCTCATGTTTTTGCATATTTTGCTACTAGTATTGACGTTATGTGTGAGTTTTTTGTTATGACCATTCCTGTATCTACCCCCATATCAAATTTTCTATTGGTGGATAGGGTATATCAATCCCATGTTATTAGGGTTGGGCATAAAATACCGAAAACCAAATTACCAAACCGAAATTTGGTAATTGATATTTGGTAATTCAGTAATTGGTATGGTATGTGGAAATAAAATTTTAATATTTTGATATTCGGGATTGGGTCTGGTACAAATTATTAATACCATTTAGTATTCAGTATTTACCAAATACCGAATTTATATATATATATATATATAACCAACCCAATAAACAATAGTATTAGCCATCTCAAAGAATCTCTTAGACCTTAGTAATATATTTGTAAAAAACAACAAAAATAATGCTAAATAGGGTTTCTTTCAAATGTACTCTTTGAAGTTTAAACGTAAATTTGCACATCTTCATTTTAATATGGTATTACCAAATATCGTATCGAACCCAAATTTAATTTACCGATTACCGAATTACCAAATCGATGTTTATAAGTATGGTATATGGTATCTACGTTCAAATACTGATTACTGAATTACCGAACCCGAAATTTAAAAATACCAAACCGAATACCGAAGGTCAACCACACGGTGTTATAACCTTTTTGAGGGGTGAGACTCTAGTAGACTTAATTATTCTCGATATGGTTGATTTTGATGTCATATTAGAAATGGAGTAGTTATCCTCTTATCATGCGATTATCGATTATTTTTCCAAAACCATGAATTTAGCTATTTTGGGGGGCAAGGTTAGAGTGAGCGGGTACTCCTAGCTCATATTTGGAAGGAGTAATATCATTTCTCCATGCTCGTTGCATGTAGAGAAGGGGTGTCTTTCCTATTTTACCTATGTACGTGATACTAGTATTGATTCACCGCCTCCCTTGGTGTGAGAGCTTGTAGGATATTTAGGTGGGGTCTATTGGTTTGTACAAATTAGGTCGGTTTCTAGATGAATTTGGGCCTGCTATTTTAGGTTGAATAGAGTCAAAATAGAAAGGACCTAGTTGGTTTGACAGTTAGTCTAAAAATTGGCTAAAGTTTAAATTATATAGAAAGACAAATTAATTTCTAATTAACTAATGAGCACCTTAACTTGTTTATTTAAAAATATCAATTAGATAATATTTAACTAATTTGAAAAATAATAATCATGCAATTTTAAGACTTGATTACATCATTCACTAACTTTGAGAAAGTTATTTTCCAGTTAATTATAAAAATGATTTATATATCACTAGTATAGAGAGAAGAGAAAGAGAGCGCGCGTATATATATATATATAAAAGTTTAAATTATATAGAAGACAAATCAATTTCTAATTAACTAATGAGTGCCTTAACTTGTTGATTTAAAAATATCAATTAGATAATATTTAACTAATTTGAAAAATAATAATCATGCAATTTTAAGACTCGATTACATCATTCACTAACTTTGAGAAAATTATTTTCCAGTTAATTATAAAAATGATTTATATATCACTAGTATAGAGAGGAGAAAGAGAGAGAGAGTGTATATATATATATATATATATATTTGAAAAATTGAAAAAAAAGAAAAAACCTTGGGATTTATTTTGAAGATATTTTTTGCATAGCAATCATTTCAAAATATTTAAAATTGAAGAAGCACAAATTTACTTAGACAATAGAGTGTCAAAACTAAGTGTTAACAAAATTATTGCTTTTCCTTCAATGGAGAGCAGAATAACTAAATATAAAAGTCATAATTATATTTTTGTGAATAATAAAATATTAAAATATTTGTATTATTAAATATGTAAATGTATGAAATTATTTTGATTAAAAAAGGCAAAATATTAAATTAATATCCCATTGATCTAGATATTGTCTAGGAGTCTATAACGTTGATCATTTTAGCCTTACATAATTACTTCAAATGTCTAAATAGGAATATTCTTGGGGATAATAATACTTTGCTTCTCAATTATTGATTAATTTAGATTATGATCCTTTTAATATAGGAAATTCATAATTATGTGATTATGAATGGTAATATATTAAAAGTATATATTATTTGGATGATTAGAAAAGGTAAAAGTATTAAAATGTATACCAATTGACTAGATGCTGATTATGAGTCTAAAATGGTAAAGTCACTACCATTTGATCACTAGGCCTAGATATAACGTCTAATATCAAAATAAGAAAGTAATTGGAGACTACAACACTTCGATCTCTCCATTGTTTATAAATTTTCATTTTAATCCTTGTAAAATATGAATAGGTATGTCTAACTTTTGATTATTTACGACCTATGTTTTTTAATCCTTTTACGAAGGAAATATATTATATTTTGACTATTCTTAAATATATATTAATATTAAACGTGTAGTAACATTACAAGCTTGACATATGAATAATTAAAAGAAGAAAGGATTAAGAATTGTAAAATATTTATGAGAGTTCACAAGTAAAAAACTAAAAAGTGCACGTTCTTTTTTTTCGGTTAAATTTTTGAAAATTTTATTAATCAAAAATCAAACAGATAAAATGTCTAGACAAGAATGAACTAACTCATCTAAATAACAATCCAAATACAAAATAAAACCTACTATCTATGGATCCTACCCAATTCCATTGAAAATAAAAGAAAATAAAATAAAGAAAGAAATATATAAGTTCAGTAGGGTTTTCAAATTGAGTTGTTCTTTCCCATTTGTTGCCTCCACCTTTCTAGCAATGTTTTTCTTTTTCAACCATTTGTTCTTCCTTCTTCAGCTTTGGGTCTTCAGGAAAGTACCTTGGCCTCCATTGCATGACTCTTCTTCCAGCTTTCACACGTAATTTTCCTTCTTGTATTTCCTTTTGTTCTCAGTTGGCTGCTGAAATTACTTGTTTTTTCACTGATTTCTTGTTCTTCATCTTTTTCAACTGTGTTCTCTTGTGGATAGAACTGTCTTGATTTTTGTAATGTATTAAGGGATCTAGTCAGAGGAAAAATATTACCTCTTCCAAGTAATTAGCTCCCCCCACAGTTCTCTTTAATACATCGATGAATTGATGTATTATAATTGATACCACCTCTAATCTGTAGATATGGTTAGTATGGAGATAATAGGATGCTAGAAAACTGAAGTGTTTGGAAAGATGTCTGTTCCTCAGGTTCTTGAAGCTCAACCAGACCATCATACCCCCTTTTACTCAGAGTCCTTTTTTAGTTGGTTGTTGTTGATTAGGCAAATTAGTTGATTCACTGATTTTGCTATCATCTTGATTTATAAATAAAGAACTGCAACACCCCGTAGTATTATTGACTTAATACCACTCTTAGTAGCTTGTATAGAGAACTTACAACCTAAATTTTTCTAAGTGTTAAAAAAAGAACTTAGTAATATTTTTAGCCCTTAACTTCAATGATTTTTAAATTGACCTTCCCGACCCCAAGATGTAGATTTTTGAGTTGATTCATGTTCAGGGGTGTAAAGATGATGTCTCGAGGGAGTTTTGGATTTTTTGAATGAGTTTTGAGGCGTGTTTGGAATTTGAAAATAGAATGTGACCGCGATTACACCGCCTCACGATAACTATAGTGATGGGACCTCTGTCGCGTCTCTATGGATGCCAAAAGCGGGTTTTAGTTGCAAATTTAATTTTCGAGAAGCAGTCTCATCTTTTCTCTATAGCCCTAAGTCATGAAAACAAATGATTAAAATGTGAATAGAGAATTATATGCTCAAAATTACCGAATCTTTCTCATAAACAAAACTCTACCTCTCCCTCAAAGGTCAAGAACTCTACCTCTAAGTTCAAAAATTCCAAGAAACGAGTCAAGATTCGGATTCTATTCTTCGAACTAAGTAATCTAAGGTACGTGGAGTTTTTCTAAACCTCATGGGCATATTGAAATTGTTTTGAGTAAGTTTGAAGTTAAGAAATCATGGATTTATGAAGGGTTTTGAATTTACATTATCAAGTATACATTGCGAACCCTTTTTGATGATAGATGTTTTGGCTTTGAAGCCTTCCCTTAAAATTTGATCTTTGTTCATATATATATATATATATATATATATATATATATATATATATATATATATATGCATGTGTTTGGAGTTTGAAAATTGAATTGAGAGCATAAATATTTATACTCCTCTCTTGTTATAACACCTCTTGATTTTTACATGTTACAAATTGATAAAATTAACATTTAGAACCATGGTATAAATATTTTTGGCTATGGTTAAATGATTTGAGATGGGTTGTGAATTGAAGAGAGGGTGTTTTCTTGTTTGTGAATGTTAAAGATGATTACTGAAAAATTGCATGGTTTTCTACAAAGTAATTGACCACCATATGTTTATGAATTGAAAGGGAGAATCTTTGCATGAGTTTTCATGTGTGTTGAAATACGAATTCTCTTGTACTATTTGAATGATTTAGTGATCCAAAAATTATGTTTTGAATGAAAAGGAGTGTAATATGATATTGAATGGCTTAGATATATGACTTGCAAATCTTTGTATGACGATACCAAATAGATGAATACCATAACAGAATCAGATTTTCAAATTTTGAATTTAGAAAGATGCATGTTTAGAAAAAGGTTAAAAATAGGATCTAAGAGAGTTAGGTAGTTACCCGAAGTAGGCATGAGTCATTCGATTCATTATACGGAATTGTGTTTTGACTATACGGGTTTATTATGTCCTAAATAGGGATTTTACATTGGCTTCGGCCCTATGGAGTATCATATTCAGATACTCTAACCCTTGCGGAAAACTTGGGTTGGGTGCTTGGCTGCCGATTTAAGGGCGGATCCCATATAGCCCGTGGGATACTTTTAGATATGTAGGGTATACCGCCTAGCTTAGAAGTAAGACAAAGATGTTGAGTTGAGATTTACTGAGACACTTTAAAGCCTATTGATTATGCCCATGGATTTTCAAATGTTTTATGATGACATATCTTTTATGAAACGCTCTCACTTATTTTATATATATATATATATATATATATATATATGTATGTATCAGTATCCTTTTTTGGGTTGCTCTGCATATTAGTATATTTGTATTGACCCCCTACATTTCAGGGTCGGAGGCTCAGTCCTGGGATCCCACTAAGCCGTAAATTTTTTCATCAGAAGTGTGCAGTTTTTTAGCCTCTCTTATTTTTGAAGGCCTTGTTTATGGAATATTATTATTTGGTTTTAGTTCATGGTCTGACTAGGGGCCTTGTCCTAGCTTTCAAACAAATATTATTTTTGGGTTATTAGATATTTCACAGACTGGTGTTATGTATTTTGAATGCTATGAACTTTATTTCTTATTGTTCAGTTGAATTAAGAGATTGACTATGTTTCCGTTTTGTTAACTTTCTGCATTTCTTTATATGGTATGAACGTTGTGCATGATAGCCAGATAGAAAAAGGGTGATGAGGCGTTCATAGTTTAGGATGCTCGTCGCGGCCAGGGTCTCGGCTCAGATTGTGAAAAACTTAGTATCAGAGCATGGTTCATAGTCCCAGGGTGTCTGTGAAATCACATTGGGTAAAGTTATATTTTTGGTTGTGTAGCGTGCCACACTTATAAGTAGGGAGCTACTAGACATTCAAGAATTTCTCTCTTTCTTGTCATGATTTAATTCATGCTATAGAGTCTGAATGCCCTCTAATCAATGATTTCCTATATTTCAAAAGTTAAAGTTGATCATGCCTCCCCGTAGATCCAAAGAACAATATACCTAAGTTGATGATGTTTGCCCTACTCATGCGATGCAGACTCATAATAGAGCTCATACTCTAGAGTTTGTTGCTACTGCAGGAGTTCACCCATTTAGACTAGTCCATCTCAGGCACCTCGATCTGGTGCCAACTGTACCCAACCTCCTCAGAGGAAGGTTTTGAATGCTGAGTTTCAGTAGTCCATGCATATGATTTCTAAACTTGTGGCTTCTCAGACCCGTCAGTCTGAAGATATAAGGTGTATGTCTAGTTCATCTAAGATTACATAGGCTGGCTAATTAATTAGTATGAACCCAACTACTTTTATTGGCAAAAAGATTGAGAAGGACCCCTAAGGGTTCATCGATGAACTGGAGAAAATTTTTAGAGTTATGCATGCAAATGAGGTTGAAGGGGTGGAATTGGTAGACTATCAGTTAAAGGATGTGGCCAATCAGTTGTATAATGAGTGGGAGGATTCGAATTGTAATGCCGTTGAGCCTTCTATATAGGGTGAGTTTGTGGAAGCTTTCTGGATCGCTTCTTTCCTCATGAATTGAGAAAGTCAAAGGATGAAGAATTTATAAACTTGAAACAAGGAAAAATAAGTGTCAAGGAGTATACATTGAAGTTCACCCAGTTATCTTATTATGCTCCAGAATTGGCGAGTAAGATGAGAGCTCACATGAGGAAGTTTCCATTCGATCTCGCAAATGATCCAATTTTGGAGTGAAAGAGAGCGATGTTGAATAGAGATATAGATTTCTCCAAGTTGTTCATTCACATGCAACTAGTTGAAGAGCAGAAGAAAAGGCTGGAATAGGTAAGAGAGAAAGATAGGTAGGCCAAGAAGGCCAAGTCTATAGACCAAAATAACAATCAATACCAAGGTGGTAATTGGGGAAGTAGGTGGTCTAAAAATATTTTTTGGACTAATACTCAGTCTTCGGCTAGTGATCTAGCGCCCAGACCTTTGGGTGATTAGATATTTTCTCATTTCCAGCCTAACGATAGGTGATACCCTCATTGTGACTCATGTGGGAAGTACCACCCAGGGAAGTGTCAGTTTGGTAGGTTGGTGTGCTATACTTGTGGTCATCTAGGTCATATCCAAAGAGATTGTCCATATGCTAGAGAAAGTTTTGGGGATGCTAAGTCTCAAGAAAATTCCTCATCCCCACCACCACCACCCAAGGGTACTAATTCACCGACTAGAGGTGGTCAAAATTGGTTATATTTTTTATCTAACTGCCAGGATACAGAGGCTTCACCAGATGTTATAATAGGTCCGTTACAAATTTTCTATCGTAATGCGTATATGTTGCTTGATCCAAGGTCTACTGTAAGACCCCACAAAATCCTAATTATTTGAGCCCTTTAAAGTATGCCACAAGGGGTCCCAGACTTAGAAAACTTTAGTGAAGTGTTAGGACTTAGTCATTTCAAAAACCCTCGAACTTTGAGGAATTTATTTACGACCTTCTCCGACCATAGAAAGTTAGTTTTTAAGTTGATTCATGATTGGAGGAGTCAATAGTAAATCTCCGGTGAGTTTTAAAATTTTTTTACAAGTGCAAGGGAGTGTTTAAAACTCCAAAATAGTGGAATAGGATGATTAGCCCGCGGCACCCTGCCCAGAACGGCGCTTCAGAGCCCGCGGTACCCCTGCCCAGAGCGGCGCTCCAGAGCCCGCGACACCCCGTCCAGTCTGGTCCAGGTAAATTTTGCAGTTTTGTTCCATGTTTGTAAGGGAAAATGGGTTATTTTCCCTTCACCCAATAGCTCCATAACACAGGATTAAAGCCCCAAATAGCATAATTGCTCTTCCTTTTCACAAAATCCTCTCAAGGACAAGCCCTACCTTCATCAAGTTCAAGAATCAAGTCTCAATACGTCACCCTAATCTCCATGAAATTAACAATCAAGATATGTTAGGTGTTCATTCATGGGTTCTTTTTACCCATGGAGTCCAAGAACCCTATTTAAACATACAAGTTTATAGACTTATGATTTTCATGCTTGAAATTGATTGTATTCATGTTCATGGTACTAATTGGGTTTCAAGTCATGATTAAATTATAAGTCTCATGATATTAAAATAGTTTGTATGGAGAATTATATGAATTGCATGCTAAACCCTTGAATTTACAAGTGATTATTGTATTCATGATGTCCATGAATTGACTAGTATTATGTAAAATAACCATGTTCCCCAAGTATTTGATAAAATGTTTATGTGAATTGACTAGTGAAAGCATGACATGTTAATATGTGATCCCATTAAGGTAAAAAATCATGTATATTAAGTGTTTGACAAAATGACTAAATGAATGCATTGTTAGCAAGCAAGTAATGTGATGCTTTTAAGATTATGCCATACTTTACTTCCAATGCTATCGATTCCTGGGGTATTCAATACCTGAAAATCTAGGTGTTTACCTAAAGCTATAGTAGTTATAGAATAGTCTTAATAAATTCATGATCAATAGTACTCAGCCAGTTATAAAACTTAGTGGAACTCATTCCAGTTCAACTTAGTCTAGTAATCAGTTTGATTCAGTTAGGAGTAGGATTCAGCACCGAGTAAACACAAGGATGGGGGCTCACCTGCCAGTAGAGGGTATGATCATTAGTAGCAGTCCTTGCATTCTAGAACTATGTAGCCAGCGTAGGTTGAGATATCAGGGTGCCTCTTCAACTTTCTTTACCTGTGGCATGGTACCGACACCCTTCTAGTTGGGGTTATAGGTTGGACCCCAAATCTATACAAAAGGGGCATGTCGGTTATATGATTACCTCCCACAGTTTCAATTTCAGTCTTGTTGTAGAACTCAGTTCAGTTCTACCGAATTGGGACTGTCTGAAATAGTCACCCAGCTTAGTATAGAACTCAGTTCAGTTCTATAGAATCAGGACTGTTAGAAACATTCACCTAACTCAGTATAAAACTCAGTTCAATTTTACAGAATCAAGACTGTCAAAAACAGTCACCCAGCTAATAGTAATATAGTTATCAGTGAACTCAGATATCAATCATTCAGTTATCAGAACTCAGTACCCAGTGTTTATATGATCTCGGTTACAGTATATGTAGTTATGTGTATTGTATTGCATAATCAGTATTTACATTCATTTCATATATACATGTACTCTCATGCAGTTATATTCATGATTCTCAATCAGTATTGTTCATACATATGAACCCATTCATTCAGCCTTACCTCACTTAGCATACCAGTACATTCAAAGTACTGATGCATACCTTTCTTTTGCGCTATGTTGTCTTATATCATAGGTTCACGCGAAAGGGCTCCTGAACATAATTAGCAGCCTAGATTATCAGCAGTAGATTTAGTAGTGATTCCTCATAGGTCGAGGACATAGTCATCTTTTTAGTATTTTATTTTATTATTTAGTAGTTGGAGTTAGTTGGGGACTTATCCCACAACTCCATGTTCAGACAGTTAGAGGCTTTTCAGACTAGATTATATTAGACAGATGCTCAGTTCTCAGTATTTATTTATCGGTATTTAATTTTAGTTATGAACTTTATGGTAGTTCCAGCATAATTTCTACATTATTACAGTATTATTACTTTGTTATTGCAATAGGTACCAGTCACGGGTTAGCTATGGTCCTTCAGGATTATGAGCATCGTGTGACATCCGAGGTGCAGACTCAGGGCATATAGTAGAGTCTGAAAGTTACGTCTAGTAGAGTCTTGTGCTTGGGTGTGTAGCGTGCCACACTTATGAACAAGAGTCTATGAGGCATTTTAGGAAAAGCTTCCCTTCTTTCAGTATTTATATAGAGCGAGTGAGCATGAGCTCAAATTAAACTCTCTGTCTAATCCAATGTTTCCTTACATTTATAGAATATACCTCCTAAAAGGACTAACAGAAGAAGGACTGGGAATCAGCCAGCACCTCTACCCGTCCAGTCAGATCCCCTGGATGAGTATGTTTCCCATGCAGAATTCAGAGTAGCTTTCATCACTCTAGCTGTGGCTGCCCAGTATGAACATATAGCTGTCGTCCAGGCCAACCTAGTGGCCAATATTGCTGTAAATAGAATTTGGGACTTTACCCAAATGAATCCTCCATTATTTACCTGGTCTAAGTCTAAGGAAAACCCACAGAAATTCCTTGATCAAATACAGAAAGTCACAGATATTATGGGGGTGACTGCTAGTGAGAGTCCTAAGTTGGACGCATATCAGTTACAGGATGTGGGTCACACATGGTTTAAGTAGTGGAAAGCAGATAGGGGCGCTGATGCAGGGCCCGTAGAATGGAAGGAGTTTGCTACGGCTTTCCTTAATAGGTTCTTCCCACTAGAGTTGAGGGAAACTAAGATTTTAGAGTTTATTAATCAAAAATAGGGCAACAAGATAATGAAAGAGTATTCCCTCAAGTTTAATCAGTTATCCAGATATGCCCCTCATGTGGTAGCAGATATAAGATTAAGAAGAGTAAGTTTGTCTCGAGTGTGTCTAACATTATGGTCAAGAAGTGTAGGACCGTATGCTGATTAAGGAAATGGACATATCCAGGCTCATGGTCCATGCTCAGTAGATAGAGCAGGCTAATAATAAGGAGAATAAAAGGGAGAACAAGAGAGATAGAATAGGTAGCTTTAACTTCTCTCATCCCAAGTCAGAGAGTGGTAATCATTCTCAGTTCCACCTAAAACCTTTAGTTCAAGCTTCGTCCTCAGCCAGTGCTCCAGTGCTAAAATTCAGAGATAGCAATAAAGATAGGGCACCAGGTCCTAAACCGCAGGGTAGTGTTTACAGTGATCAAACAAATCCTCTTTGCCAGAAATGTGGCAGAAACCATCACAGTGTTTGCAGAGCTGGCAGCGATATGTATTTTAGATGTGGCAAACCAGACCATAGAATCAGAGATTGTCCTCATTCAGGTTCTCAGGGTTAGTATAATCATCAATTATCTCAGTTCGGTCACCTAAATTAGCTGGGTGCCGCTTCTAGTGCCACCAATGGGCAACGCCCAAACAAACTCTATGCACTTCAGTCTTAACAGGATCAAGAAAGTTCTTCTGATATAGTCACTAGTACATTACCACTAGTACATTACAAGTTTATCACTTACATGTTTATGATTTGCTAGACCCAGGAGCTTCTTTGTCCTCGGTAACTCCTTATATAGCTATTGACTTCAGAGTCAGTCTCAAAATCCTAGCGGAGCCCTTCTCAATCTCTACTCCAGTAGGTAAATCTATCATAGCCCGATGGGTATACAAGAACTATCCGATTATGGTATCTTAAAAATCCACTTTAGCAGACTTAGTAGAATTAGAGATGATAGATTTTGACATCATTCTCGGCATAGGTTGGATTTATTCATGCTATGCTTCCGTTGACTACAGAATAGAATTGTCTGTTTTCAATTTCCAAATGAACCTGTCCTTGAGTGGAGGGGTAGTACTTCAGAACTTAGGGGTCAAGTTGTTTCCTACCTAAGGGCAAGGAAAATGATATCTAAGAGATGTATTTATCATATTGTTTGAGTTAAGGATTCTAGCTCGGATACTCCCAGCCTTGAATCAGTTCCAGTAATATATGAATTTCCAGATTTATTTCTTGAATATCTTCCTAAAGTCCCTCCCGAGCAAGAAATTGACTTTGGAATAGACCTTCTTCCTGATACTCAGCCTATCTCTACTCCACTATACATAATATCTCCAGCAGTACTCAAAAATTTAAAAAAACATTTAAAAGACCTCCTAGATAAGCGATTCATCAGACCCAGCATATCCAGTTCTATTCGTGCATAAGAATGGTGATTCTCTCAAAATTTGTATTGCTTACCATCAATTGAACAAAGTCACAGTCAAGAATAAGTATCCACTTCCTATAATCGATAACTTATTTTACCAACTTCAGAGTGCCAGCTACTTTTCTAAGATAAACCTCAGATCAAGCTATCATTAGCTCAGAGTCAGAGAATGTGACATTCAGAAAATAGATTTCAGAACTCGGTATGGTCGCTTTGAATTCCTAGTCATGTTATCTAATCTTACTAATACCCCATTAGCCTTTATGGACTTGATGAACTGCATGTTCAAGCATTACTTGGACATGCTCGTCATAGTCTTCATTGATGACATTCCTGTCTACTCTCGCAGTGAACTTGATCATGCAGACCATCTCAAAATAGTGTTACAGACCCTCAGAGCCTACCAGTTGTTCTCAAAGTTTAATAAATATGAATTTTGGCTAAGGTTAGTAGCTTTCCTTGGTCATATAGTTTTCAGTGATGGCACTAGAGTTGATCCCTAAAAGATCAAAGTGGTAAGAAACTATCCAAGAACTATCTCTCCATTAGATAACAAGAGTTTTTTGGGTTTGGCTAGCCATTATCGATAGTTTATTGAGGGATTTTCATCTATTGCATCCCTCATTTCCAGATTGACTCAGAAGAAGGCCAAGTTCCAGTGGTTAGATTCTTGTGAGAAGAATTTTCAGGAGTTGAAGACTTAACTCACTACATCCCCAATTTTGACTTTACCAGATACTTCAGACGGGTTTGTGGTATATTGTGATTCTTCCATAGATGGTTTGGGGTATGTTCTGATGTAGAGAGGTAAGGTCATAGCCTATGCCTCTTGACTTCTTAAGCCCCATGCAAAAAATTATCCCACTCATGATCTTAAATTAGCAGTTGTACTATTTGTCTTAAAGATTTGGAGGCATTACTTGTATAGAGTACATATTGATGTGTTCACAGACCATAAAATCCTGCAGTATGTGTTTTCTTAGAAAGATCTGAACCTGTGTCAGAAGAGATGGTTAGAGTTATTGAAAGATTATGAGATGAGTGTTCTGTATCATCTTAGCAAGGCAAATGTTGTGGCTAATACTTTCGGTAGATTGTCCATGGGTAGTGTGGCTCAGGTAGAGGATGATAAGAAGAAGTTAGTTCAGGAAGTTCATCAACTTGCCCAACTAGGTGTCCACTTAGTAAATTTAGCAGAGGGTAGTGTGTGGGTGCAGAATAGTTCAAAATAATATTTGGTTTCTAAAGTAAAAGAAAAGTAGTACAGGGATTCCAATTTAGTTGAACTGAAGGAGTCAACCGGAGATCAAGGAGTATAGGTTTTCTACTAAGGGGGAGATTGTGTGTTGTATTGTTAGGGTCAGTCATGTGTGACATGTATGGATGGCGTGAGATAGCAGATGTTTGCAGAAGCGCATGGTATGCGCTACTCAATTCACCTAGGTACCATCAAGATGTACCGTGACTTATGGTAAATCTATTGGTGGAGTGGGATGAAGAGAGATATTTTAGAGTTTATAGCTAAGTGCTCGACATATCAGTAGGTTAAGATCAAGCATCGGAAGCTTAGTGGACCTATGTAGGAGTTTAGTATTCCCACTTGGAAGTGGGAGGAGGTGAACATGGATTTTATGATGGGCTTGCCCTATACTCGCCGCCAGCATGATTTGATTTGGTTCATTGTGGATAGGAATACCAAATCAGCTCATTTATTACCAGTTCATACCTCTTATTAAGTCGAGTATTATGCCAACCTCTATGTTAGAGATTTGGTCAGATTGTATGGAGTTCTGTTGTCCATCATTTCAGACAGAGGTACGCATTTCATCTCTCATTTTTGGAAAGCATTCCAAAAGGGTCTAGGTACCTAAGTTCACCTCAGTACAGCCTTCCACCCTCAAACAGATGGTCAAGCAGAATGGACCATTCAGACTTTAGAAGATATGCTAAGATTGTATGCCATTGACTTTAAGGGAAGTTTGGATAACCACTGGACCTTGATTAAGTTTGTGTATAATAACAGCTATCATTCTACTATTTAGATTGCTCCGTTTGAGGCGCTTTATGGGAGGTAATGTAGATCTCCCATTGGTTGGTTTGAAGTGGGTGAGGCCATAGTGGTAGGGCCTGACTTGGTATTTGATACTTAGAAAAAGTTCAATTGATCAGGGAAAGGCTTAAGATAGCTCAAAGTCGAAAGAAATTATATACAGATGTGTGTAGAAAGGATCTCAAGTTCAAGATTGGTGACTATGTGTATTTGAAAATCTCTCCTATAAAGAGAGTGAAGAGGTTTGGTAAGAAGGGGAAACTCAGTCCCCGATATGTCGTTCTTACCAAATTCTTAGTCATTTCAAAGAGGTAGCTTACGAGCTTAAGTTACCTTCAGGCTTAGCTTCAGTACATCCAGTGTTTCATGTCTCCTTGCTAAAGAAGCACATAGGTGACCATGCAGTTGTAGTCCCAATAAAGGGTATAGATGTTCAGACCAGTCTCTCTTATAAGAAAGTTCCAGTCAAAATTCTTGATTTTTAAGTTCGCAGACTAAGGAACAAAAAGGTTCCTGTGGTCAAAGTCTTTTGGTGGAATCAGTCTGTTGAGGGAGTTACTTAGGTAGCAGAAGCAAATATGCAAAATAAGTATCCTCACCATGTCACCACAAACTCATACTCAACTCAAGGTAACATTTTTCCTTGAATTTACTCAGTTACTCACTCAGATTTTCTTTATAACTCTGTATCAGTTTAGTTGCATATCATCCGCATATCATACATGCCTTCATGAAATAGCTCAGTCATATGTCATGTCTTTAGAACTCAGTCATGCTTCAGTTATGTATGTTCAATATGATAACTCAGTATATTAGTAGCTTCAGTCATGTAATCATACTTTAGTTGTGCCTGTTTAGTGTATAAATTCAGCCTATCTATATTCTCATCTTAGTTAGTCTCATTCTAGGATAAATCTTCCCAAGGGGGAGATATTGTAAGACCTCGTAGAATCATAATTATTTGAGCCCTTTAAAGCATGCCAAAAGGGGTGCTAGACTTAGAAAATTTCAGCGAAGTGTTAGGACTTAGTCATTTCTGAAGCCCTCAAAAATTGTGGAATTTATTTATGACCTTCTCAACCTTTGAAAGTTAGTTTTTAAGTTGATTCATGATCGGGGGAGTCAATATTACAGCTCAGGTGACTTTTGGAATTTTTAGACAAGCGTAAGGGCATGTTTGAAACTCCAAAACAATGGATCAGGGCGATTAGCCCGCGGCGTCTTGCCCAGAGCAGCGCTCCAGAGCTCGCGGTTACCTGTCCAGTTTGATCCAAGTAAATTCTATAGTTTTATTCCATGTTTTTAAGGGCAAATGGGTCATTTTCCCTTCACCCAATAGCTCCATAACATGGGATTAAAGCCCAAAATAGCATAATTGCTCATCCTTTTCACAAAATCCTATCTTAGCTTCATCAAGTTCAAGAATCAAGTCTCAAGAACACACCCTAATCTCTAAGAAATTAATAATCAAGGTATGTTAGGTTTTCATTCATGGGTTCCTTTCACCCATAGAGTCCAAGAACCCTATTTAAACATACAAGTTTATAGATTTATGATTTCCATGCTTGAAATTGATTGTATTCATGTTCATGGTATTAATTGGGTTTCAATTCATGATTTAATTATAAATCTCATGAAATTAAAATAGTTTGTATGGGGAATTATATGAATTACATGCTAAACCCTTGAATTTATAATTGATTATTGTATTCAAGATTTTCATGAGTTGACTATTATTATGTGAAATAACCATGCTCCCTAAGTGTTTGATAAAATGCTTATGGGAATTGACTAGTGAAAGCATGACATGTTAATATATGATCCCATTCATGTACAAGCTCATGTATATCAAGTGTTTGACAAAATGTCTAAGTGAATGCATTGTTAGCAAGCAAGTAATATTATGTTTTTAAGAGTATGCCATGATTTACTTCTAATGCTATCGAGTCCTGGGGTATTCAATACCCAAAAATCTAGCTATTTACCTAGAGCTATAGTAGTTACAGAATAATCTCAGTAATGTCACGATCAGTAGTAGTCAGCCAGTTACATAACTCAGTAGAACTCAGTCCAGTTCAGCTCAGTCTAGTAATCAGTGTCATTCAGTTGGGAGTAGGATTCAGCACCGAGTGAACCCAAGGATTGGGGCTCACCTGCCAGTAGAGGGTGTGATCTTTAGAAGCAGTCCTTGCATTCCAGAACTATGTAGCCAGTGTAGGTTGATATATCAACCTGCTAGTTGAGAATTGATAAAGTGTTTTACCTGCCAGTTGAGGGTACCACCATTCTCATTTAGGGAACCTTCCAGCTGAGGGTGAATCTTTAGCTTGTCTTTACCCGTTGAACGGTACTGACACCCTTCCAAATGGGGTTACAAGTTGGACCCTAAATATATACAAAAAGAGGTATGTCGGTTAGATGATTACCTCCCAAAGTTTCAGTTTCAGTCTCAGCGTAGAACTCAGTTCAGTTCTATAGAATCAGGACTGTCAGAAATAGTCACCCAGCTTAGTATAGAACTTAGTTTAGTTCTACAAAATTAGGACTATCAGTATAGAACTTAGTTCAATTCTACAGAATTAGGACTGTTTAAAATAGTCACCCACCTAACAATAATACAGTTATTAGTGAACTCAGATATCAGTCATTCAGTTATCAGAACTTTGTATCTAGTGTTAATATGATATCAATTACATTATACCTAGTTATGTGTATTGTATTGTATAATCATTATTTACAGTCATTTTATATATGCATGTACTCTCATGCAGTTATATTTATGATACTCGACTGGTATTGTTCATGCATATTAACCCATGCATTCGGCCTTACCTCACTTAGCATACCAGTATATTTAAAGTACTGACGCACACCTTTATTTTATGCTATGATGTCTTATATCATAGGTTCAAACATACGGGCTCCTGACTGTACTTAGCAGCCTAGATTATCAGTAGCAGATTTAGTGGTGAGTCCTCATAGTTCGAGGATATAGATTTCTTTTTAGTAGTTCAGTTTATTTTTCAGTAGTCGGAGTTAGTTGGGGACTTTTCCCATCAACTCCATGTTTAGATAGTTAGAGGCTTTTTAGACTAGATTATTTCAAACAGATACTCAGTTCTCAGAATTTATATATCAGTATTTAATTTCAGTTATGAACCTTATGGCAATTCCATCCTAATTTCTGCATTATTATAGTATTATTACTCAGTTATTACAGTAGGTACCAGTCATGGATTAGCTTGTGGTCCTTCGGGATTATGAGCACTGTATGATGTCCGAGGTGTAGACTTGGGGTGTTACATCTACCTTGACTTATGTGACCCCATATGTGGCCGTTAGTTTTGGTTTTGAGCCTGAGAATATTCCAGAACCTTTTTTTATTTCCACTCCTGCTGGTGACTTTATTGTGGCTAGAAGGGTATATAGAAATTGTGTTATGTATGTCGGTCATTGTGATACTGTGGTGGATCTTGTAGAGATTGATATGATTGACTTTGATGCTATTTTAAGAATGGTTTGGCTCTATTCGTGTTATGCCATGTTAGACTGCAAGACTTGAAAAGTCACTTTTATTTTCCAAATGAGCCAGTGATAGAGTGAGGGGTATTTTTTTGTACCTAAGGGGTTCATATCTTATCTTAGGACCCGTAAGCTTATATCAAAGGGTTGTTTGTATCATATTATTTAGGTTAATATTCCAATACTGAAAGTCCTTCCCTCCAGTCTGTTCCTGTAGTTAATGAATTCTCAAAAGTTTTTCCTGATGATCTCCCTAGAATACCTCCAGATAGGGAGATAGATTTTGGCATTGATTTGTTGCCGGACACCCAACCTATTTCCATTCCTCCATACAGAATGGCCCCTGTAGGATTGAAATAGTTTAAAGAACAATTAAAAGATCTTCTTTATAAGGGCTTTATGCATCCTAGTGTCTCTCTCTAATGTGCACCTGGGGTGTTTTTTTATGCAGCATAGTAAGGTAGTGGTTTATGCATCTAGACAGTTAAAGGTGCATAAGGAGAATTATCCCACTCATGACTTGGATTTAGAAACAGTGGTATTTGTGCTTAAGATATGGCATCATTATCTGTATAGAGTACATGTTGATATTTTCATTGATCACAAAAGTTTGCAGTATGTTTTCTCATAGAAAGAGCCAAATCTTAGGCAAAGGCGGTGGTTGGAATTATTGAAAGATTATGACATGAGCTTGCACTATCATCCGAGCAAGGCCAATATAGTGGCCGACGCCCTTAGTAAGTTGGCAATGGGCAGTCTTTCTCATGTTGAGGATGGAAAGAATGAGATGGTAAAAGATATTCACTGGCTTGCAAATCTGGGATTTCGACTTTTGGATTCCAAAGATGGATAAGTAATTGTTCATGAGATAGCACCCTACTAATTCGAGCAACCAGATTGAGTTGAAGGACGGTTGTGCTGACTTTATGGACCAGGTTTAGGACAGTCTCAGACCTTATGACCTAACTCTTCACACCCGAAACATACATTACTGTCGGCTCTATAGACACCCTTATGATACTTACCATATTCTTCGCAAAACAAATGAGTACAAATAATACTTGCACTATTTTGAGATTTGGATCTAGCGGCCTATATTTGCATCCATTTCTGAACTTAGGAACTGAAGCACTGGCTGAGGAAGGATCTAGAATGGATGACTTCTAGATATGCTGAGAACGGTTACTACCCTACGACCCTGGCAGAGAAAAACTATAACTACCTATTCTGGCTTACTTATTCTCTCTCTCTTTCTTCTTAAGTTTCTGTTCTTCAATCTGTTGAGCATGGACCATAAGTCTAGATATGTCCATTTCCTTAATCAACATCGCAGTCCTACACTCCTTAACCACTCTACCTGAAACCCCAGACATAAACTTACTCATTCTAGATCTACTGTCTGCTACTACATGGAGAGCATACCTGGCTAACTAGGCAAACTTGAGGGAGTATTATTTTATGCTCATGCTACTTTGCCTGAGATTGATAAACTCTAACACTTTGTCTTCTTTCTACTCTAGGGGAAATAATCTATCTAAGAAAGTCGTAGAAAACTCTTCCCATTTTATGGGCTCTGCATTTGTACCCCTGTCTACCTTTAACTATTTAAAACATGTATAGGCTACATATTGTAGCTAATAAGTGGCTAAATCTACACTCTCATTGGAAGTTACTCCCATGATGTCTGTGACTTTCTAAAATTGGTCAAGGAATTCCTGTGGATCCTCTTGGGACTTAGAACCTGAGAATAAGGGAGGATTCATTCAGGTAAAGTCCCGAATCCTGGCTGCAGCTAAATTGGACACTGGGTTGGCAAAATAGTAGTTGGTCGTTCATTCTAAGTTGTGATTGAATTGGATAGAGTAGTAAACGCAGTCCTAAATTCTACATAGGAAACATATTCATCCAGAGGATCTTCCTAAATGGGCTGAGGAGATGACTGATTACCGATTCTCCTTTTGCTAGCCTCTTTGGAAGGGATATTCTGTAAGCGGGAGGAAGAAGCGGATTAGATTCAAAAAATAATTAGAGTTATGCTCACTGGCATGACATAAATATTGAAAGAAGGGAAACTGTTCCTAAAACATCTCATAGCCACCTGCTCATAAGTGCGGTGCACAACACACCCATGTACAAGACTCTACTAGATGCGACTTTTTAGACTTCCTATGACACTGTTGAACCTTAGGCTTTGATACCATGTTTGTAATGCCCCGAATCTAGTATCCAGAACATTACACGGTGCTCAAGACCCCTAAGGACCACAAGCTAACCCATGACTAATATCTGTAACTAAGTACTAAATAATATATTATAAATTAGCAGAATATAAATTGTAAGGCCATAAGGTTCAAAACTAAAATAATACTACATATAAAATAATGTCTGTAATGAGGTATAACAATACCCAAAACTAAAATAAATTGTCTGAAATATGTTATAGTCTGAAAGCCTCTAAGCTGTCTGAAATTTGTAGAGTTGACGGGACATGTCCTGAACTAACTCCGAACTACTAAAAAAATAAAGTAATAAAATAATCATGCTATCCTCGAATGATGAGGACTCACTACTAATCTGGCTATTGAACGTCTGATCTACTAAGGATGCTCGAGAGCTCGTGCTTCTAAATCTACAATACCATAGCGCAAATACGTCAGTACGATTAAATGTACTGGTATCCAAGTGAGGTAGGTTGAATGCAAAGGGTTCATATGCATGAATAATACTAATTGATTGTATACATGAACGTGAAAATACATGCATGGATACGTAACTACAACTGAGGTCGTGATAGGACTGAATACTAAGTTCTAACTACTGAGTTTACTAATGACATAAATTTATTGATATCTGAGTTTACTAGTAACGGATAACTAAAAGACTATTTCAGATAGACCTGATTATAAATTACTCATCTAAGTGCTATACAGAGCTGGATGACTGTATCTGACAGTCCTAAAATCTAATGGAACTAGATGAGTTCCGTACTGAGCTGATGACTGTGTCTGCCAATCCTGATTTCTATAGAACTAGACTGAGTTTTATTCTAAAGACTGAATCAGAAGCTGAAATTGTAGGAGGTAATCATCTAACTGACATGCCTCAAATCTGAACTGGTGGGGTCCAACCTATAACCCCAGTTGGAATGGTGTCAGTATCGTGCCACGGCTAAGGACAAGCTGTGACTAAACCCTCTCTGATAGGGAGCTCTTCTGTCAATCCCTCCTGTAAGGAAAACTCAAATGAGATGTATAGTCCCTAGACTAGTAGGGATATATCTCCATCTATGCGGGCTACGTAGTTCTAGAATACAGGGATTGCTACTAAGGATCACACCTTCTACTGGCTGATAGTGTGTGTCCTCATCCCCGAGTTCACTTGGTGCGGAATTCTACTCCTAACTAAATAGACACAGAACTAATTTCCTAGTTCATACTAGGCTGGACTAATCTGTTACTAATTTTACTGATTAACTAGATTGAACTTAGTTCACTGGATTTCCGTTAACTGACAGAATACTACTAAATTTTATTAACTGATAAAATTCTATTGAGTTCTGCTAGCTGACTGAGTTTACTAAGGTCTGAACTGAATACTACTGAGACATGATGACTTACTGAGATCACTGAGATTCCTGAGATTACTGAGATTACTGAATGGGACTGGACAGATACTGAGTTTACTGAGTTTTCTTGAGTCACATGACTGACTGAATTCTACTGATCATGGCTTGACTGAGACTATCGTGAAAACATGACACTGGCTCTAGGCATATAGCTAAATTGTCGGGTATTTAATACCCCTAGGACTCGATAGCATAAAATTAAATCATGGAACAAGCTTGAAAGTACAACAATGGCTACATATATCCATAATTCATTGACTAAGACATATAATCAAACACTTTACATGCACTAACTTGTACATGAATGGGAACTTCATAATAACATGCTATGAAAGCACTATTTTATTTACATAGGCATTTTATCAAACACATGGGGAGCATGCTTTGGTTATACAATAATCAATAAATCGAATTATCATGGCTACATAATTCATATTGCAAATTGAAGGGTTTATCAATAATACAACATAAATCATCACACACTAAGAACAATTCTTGAAATTAATAGTCTATAACATTGATCAAAACCCAAAAACAACATGAACATGAATTCCAATTCAAATAAACCATGAACATTCTTAAATATACAATCTTTGAATTAAAAAGAGATCCTTGAGCTTCATGGGTAAAAGGGTCCCATGAATCAACACTTGACATACCTTGATTTTGAGTTTCTTGAAGTTCTTAGAAGGATTCTTGAGATTTGCTTTTGAAACTTGGGGCTAGGGTTTTCTATCTTTAAGAGAGAGAGATTTATTTCTTGAGAGATATGGGTAAACAATGAGATAATAGGTCTTTTTAGGGTTTAATGTTGTGTATAGGCTAATTTAGGATTTTTGAAATTTACCAAACAACCCCTGAAATTAAATGACAGAACCTGAAAAATCCTAATTTTACATGCTGGCGCGATGCGGTGAAATTTCTCCAGCTCACTGGAAACTGGACAATTGGGAAACTGGTTGGTGGCGCGATGCGGTGGAAATTACGTTGCCACCTTGGTTGCGAACTGGAATGGCACCGCGATGCGGTGGACTTACGTTGGTGCACTGGAAATTGATAATTCTAAAATCGAGCCTTGGAGTGACGCGCTAATATCACAGAGGATCACTGGTTTTTGATAAATGCCATTTTGGCTAGCTCCGCGATGCACTAAAGTACCAGTTGGTACACCGTCTTACTAAAATATCTCTAACTCTTTGTCCGGGTTTCGTATTTGAGCGAATTAGGTATCGAAGGAAATCTTATTCAATTTTTCACATGATAAAAAGTCAAATCTTTAAAATTTCATATGTACAAAATTGTATTCATCTTCATAGCAAGTCTTTAATATTTTTTGGATGATTTTAAGCTAGGTTATAGTAAGGGATATTACATAAGGTTGATCCCACAGTGAATAAGTCGAATCTATCTCTTGAACTTGCTGAAGTGGCTGAAAGTATAGAAAAGTAAATGGGGGGAATTGTAGTAAATAGTAAAAAGTAACAAGTTATAAATGCTTTTGGTTGTAAACAATTTAAGATAAAAACTTGGATAGTGTTCCCCCTTACTTCCTAACTTAATAGATTTATTGTGCTAAATCCAGATATCTCACTACACATATGTAGAATCAAACAATCTAGGTATTACCATTAGTCTTGTGAACGCTTTGGTAAATGTAATACTCTGTATTTCTCACGCTTAACTTAACTCTTAGTTCATGAGTTATCCAATATGAAAATTTTGAAACACTCAGTATTTTATATTTTAGAACCTGCCATTGCGTTGGAAATTGAATTAGTTTTTCAACGATATAAAATTTGCCTAAATCTAATAATCGGATAAGAAGTTATGGCTGTTTTAAGTTTTAGTCGTTAAACACCGTAATTAAGGCCAGTAGCGCATCGTGAAATAACCCAAAATGGCAATTATCAATTTTCAGTGAGGTACCGCATTACTGGCACATCAAGCCAAAGCTCATTTTCATATTTGTCAATTTTTAGTAAGCCAATGCAAATGTACCGCGTCATGCCACCAGCCACATTCTCAGTTGTCATTTTCTAGTGGCTTGGCGCGATAGCGGCGTGTCGCGCCAGGGCCCAAAATTGGGTTTTTCAGTACAAATTTTTAAGTCATTCTCAGGGGTAAATGGGTATTTTTCCATGGCCCTAATCATTCTAAACACGAAATTTATCCCTAAATAGCCCATTATCTCATCATTTATTCACTTTATTCAAAGATTAAGTCATTCCCTCTCAAAAGGGACTAAACCCTAGCTTCAAGAAACAAGAGCAAAATTCAAGTGTCTCTCCAAGAACCTTTAAGAATTAAAAATGTAAGGTATGTTAGGTGTTCATCTATGGGTTCCTTTCACCCATAGAGTCTATGAATCCATTTTCAAAATACAAGATTGTTGAATTATGAACTTCCATGCATGAATTGAATTGTATTCATGTTCATGTTATTATTGGATTTTAGTCCATGATTAAATTACATGCTTTTATGAAATAAATTATTGTATGTGTGGAATTATATGATTTTCATGATAAACCCATCAATTTACAAGTTGATTGATGTAGCCATGATAGCTATATGTTTTGATTATTGTATAACCTAAGCATGTTCCCCATGCGGTTGATAAAATGCATATGTGAATGAGATAGTGCCATTATAGTATGAAAGCATGTATTCCCCATTCAGGTATAAGTAGATGCATTGCAAGCATTTGATTAAATGCCTCTATGAGTGAACTATGGATAAGTATACATTGTTATGATTGTCAAGAGTATATTATATTTTATTTTTCATGCAATCGAGTCTTGAGGGTATTTAATACCCAACAATTTAGTTGTTTACCTAGAGCCAGTTTCAGTTATAGAATCCTCATCATGTCACGATCAGTAGTACTCACAGTCAGTCGCAGCACTCAGTAGAACTCAGTCGGTTATAGAATTTAGAAAAATTCAATAAACTCAGTATTCAGTTTAGTTCAGTTCAGTATATTCAGTTTAGTGTCTTTTAGTTAGGAGTAGGATTTAGCACCGAGTGAACCCAGGGATGGGGACTCACCTACCAGTAGAGGGTTTGATCCTTAGAAGCAATCCTTACATTCCAGAACAACATAGCCAGTGTAGGTTGAGACATCAAACCTGCCAGTTGAGGGTTGATAAGGTGTTTTAACCTGTCAGATGAGGGTTTCACTATTCTCATCAGAGTACCTACCAGATGAGGGTAACTCTTCAGTGTCTTTACCCATGGTATGGTACTGACACCCTTCTAATTGGGGTCACAGGTTGGACCCCAACTCAGTTATCTTGTCTTATTTAGGGCATGTCAGTTAGATGATTACCTCCCACAGCTTCAGTTTCAGCCTTCAGAATAGAACTCAGCTCAGATCTATAGAATCAGAACTGTTAGATATAGTTAAATAGTATCAACAACCCAATTATCAATAACTTTAGATATAGTTACTCAGTTTCAGAATTCAGGACTCAGCTTCAGAAAAGCTTAGTCACATTAGTGCATACTCAGTATTTACAGCAGTATTATTTATCCATGTACTCTCATGTTCAGTTACTCTATATCATACAGTCAGTTATTATTCATACATATGAACCCTTGCATTCAGCCTTACCTCATCTAGCATAATAGTACATTCCACGTATTGACGCATACTCTTTCTTTGCACTATGATGTCTCATATCATAGGTTCGGACGCTCAGGTTCCCGACCGCGCATAGATAGATTCAGATTCAGCCAACAACAGTAGATTAGCAGTGAGTCCTCATCATTCGAGGATATTTTTTTATTTCATTATTTCAGCAGACTCAGTATTTCAATAGATGGAGTTAGTTGGGGGATTGTCCCATCAACTCCACTTTCAGACAGTTTCAGTTAGAGACTTTTCAGACTAGTTTTCAGACAGCATTTAGTTTTACAGATTATTATCACAAACAATATATTTTATCAGTATTTCAGATGTTTTGAACCTTATGGAATTCACCCTATTATTCCATATTTATTATAGTATCATGTTTCAGTGCTCACAGCAGATATCAGTCATGGGTTGGCTTGTGTTCCTTCGGGGTCGTAAGCACCGTGTAGCATCCAGAGTACAAACTCAGGGCGTTACAGTAAATCTCACCCTTCACCTTGAGAATCTCAGGGTGTTACCTTACTAATCTTGTCTTTGATACTAGTTTAACTATCACCTTGTGGGTATCATGTTATTAGATGAGGGTTGATAATCTTATTTTCCTAATCTTAGTCTATCTTGTAAAGACGATCTTGAATACAGGCAGGTTCTTTGTATTGGACACAACTAAGAAAGAAATTAAAATGAATAAGATCACAATGCAAGTGTAAAAAATGATTTAGAAGAACCTCACACTTTCCTTACTTTGTTATTCTACCAGGATTCCCACAACCCTAGCTAAGGGAATTAGTTGTTCATAGTTGCAAAATAATCCATGAAATTAAATAAAGAAATCATAGAAGTAACCTCAAAATAATGAATACTAAAACCCAAAATCTCAATTCAATTAATCAACCAAAACCCAAATTTAAAGAGATTCCAAGATCAAAAGTCAATCTTAGAACCAAATAGATGTTTGTGAATAGTATGAGTGCCTAAACTGACCAAAAAAACATCAAAATAGTAGTTATAGATTACATAAAAACCTTAAAAATATGAACTAAAACATACAGGAAAAACTAAGTCGGTGGCCATCTATGGTTCCACTTATGGGCCGTAGGTGGCACCTACGCCACTTAGGTAGCTATCGTAAGTCCCAGTCTTCACCTATCTATAGCTTCTTCTATTGTACTGATACCTAAGGGATGTAGGTGGTACCTATATCTTGTAGGTTGCCTTAGCATAGGTACCAAGAGACTTCTACTAATATTAACTTCTTTGAACTTATACTGGCACCCGCGGTGCCATAGGTAATGCCTATGGGTCGTATTTACTCTTCTTGGGTAACAGCCGTCAACTTCAACTTTTGATTCTCTGAATTTTGTAAATCTGGAACATGTGACAACTACCTACACCATGTAAGTGATACCTACTCCACGTAGGTAGCCTCGTAGCTGGGCTTTTCTGCTAATCTTGACTCATTTTCTTCATTTTAAGCTCCAAAACCTAGTTTCCTACAAAATGGACACAAAAACACATCATATCTACCAAAACAAACCTAAGTACTTGCATATTTTCTAATTTTAAGAATCAAAAGTTCCATAAAATCATGTCACATCAAGGCTCAGTAGGTGCATACAATGGTTATGCTATAACCTCAATTATATCACAACTTCATCATCATCATTGCATTTCATATATTTTACATTTTCAGTGTTGTGTTTTTGTGTTTATTTAATACATATGTGTTCATTTTCTTGTAAATCTGTTCCATTTTTACGTTCTATATTTAGAATTGTTAGGGGAGACGGTGTGAGCTACCGTTTGGGCCATTTTATGATTTGCAAGTGATATACTCATAGTATATATTTATACACGTTATTTTCAACTTTACTCAGTCTGCCTATGATACCTACTAAGTAGACCATACTCACCCCTACTGTGCCCTTTCGATGTAGATCTAGGTACGAGTATATCACGTAGTAGCTGAGATTGTGCATTGGTTATTGTTACTTTCAAGGTAGTGGAAACTCTATATTTTAAGGGTTGACCTCAGACCTCCTCCTAACCAGTTTATGTCTTTATTTTGTATTCAAAGACAGACTTGCAGGTTTTTTGGATTCAATTGGATATTTTCAGTTCTGAGTTGTATTTTCATTGTTCTTACACTATGACATCAGGTTTTGAGATGGTTTATGATATTTTTATTATTTAGACTTTCGTTATTATTGTACATGTATGGTCTGACTTTGGTAGATGTCTCGCCTTAGGAGTTAGGTTATTATTTTGTTCTTAATGATCTGTTTGGGTAATTGACATTCTTGTCAAGGCTTAGCCATAATAAGTGTCATCAGGACCTTAATTTTTTGGTCTTGACACATTATGACCTCATTATTGGGTTGTGACAAATATTTACCAATAGTTCAATAGGCATTAACGCCAAAGTTTGTAAGAACTTTAAGTCCTATTCCATACAATATTCATCTTCTTTATCAAACCAACCTAATAATCGTAAATGTATGACATAACATAATTAAAGTATTCTAACTAGCATGCTATCATATTGAATAGTATTTAATTTAGAATTAAATATATAAGTTATAGGACATATAATAATATAATAATTTAAACATGAAACATAACGATTATCATACCAGTTCAGTATTATAATAATCCTTAGAACTACTCATGTATGTAACATTTATCGATCAAAGACTTATGAGTCCTATTAGATACATTATAAATATAGGAATGTATACCTTAATCAAAAAATAAATAAAAAAATTGACTACCATTTATGAAAAAAATATAATTCTCGTTTAAATAGGTCTTAGCTAGTAAATTACTCATGTTGATAATGTGTTTCAAAATATAAGAAATATACAATATAAAGCAAAATGGAAACAAGAGATATTGGAGAGACAACTAATTTTTTTTATTGTAATGTGTCATCTATGGTATAATAGTATGGTATTTGTAGGCTACAATGTGCCTTGTCAAATTATGAGAATTAAAGACTTCATTTAATTGGTACATGAATTGCCTAGTATTGATACGTTTATTCCCAAAGAAAGTAACAAACATTCACATTCAAAGGTTTTGCAACATGGTAAAAATTGAATGTCAACAAAATAATTATTTTTCCTTCAATGGAGAATAGAATAACTGAATAGAAAAGTCATAATTGTATTATTATGAATAGTAAAATATTGAAATATCTTATATTTGTATTATTAAATAGGTAAAAGTATAAAATCATTATGACTAAAAAGAGGAAAAATATTAAATTATCATCCTGTTGAACTAGATATTGTCTAGGAGTCTAAAATTGTAATGTCATTATCCGTTCATCATTTATCCTTAGATAAATACTTCAAATGTATAAATAGGAATATTATTGGAGATACTAATACTTTGCTTTCTCGATTATTGATTAATTTTGAATTTGATCCTTTTAATATAGGAAATTCATAATTTTGTGACTATGAATGGTAAAATATTAAAAGCATATCTTGTTTGTATGGTTAAAAAAGGTAAAAGTATTAAAATGTTATCGATTGACTAGTGTTGATAAGGAGTCTAAAATGGTAAAGTCATTGCTAATTGATCACTAGGCTTACATAATAACTTCTAATGGCTAAATAAGAAAAATATTTGAAACAATAACTCTATTGATATTGCAATTATTAATAAATTTTGATTTTGATCCTTGAAATATATGAATAGACATACCTAACTTGTAATTTAAAACATGTTTTTTTTATCCTTTTATGTAGGAAATATATTATATCTGGACTATTATTAAATATATATTACTCCTATTGTAACATTACAAACTTAATATGACATATGAATAATTAAATGAAGAAAGGATTAAGAATTGTAAAATATTTATGAATATTCACAAGTAAAAAAATAAAAAAATTCACATTCCATATAAATGAAAGCTAAATGTGTTTAGTCAAATATTACATGGACTAAAAAAAAATTTATCAATAAATATTATACCAAAAGTACTCTTGATTTCACATTATCTTAAAATTTTACATATATGGTGTCAATATAGTAAAATCTTTATTGCACCAGCTAGATGTAACTTATAATACATTAGAGATGTATGTGTTTGGAAAAAAATTTGTCCTTACCTACAAAAACAGATTAACTTAATTGTGAAAATTATTTTATTTCAAAAAAATATTTTAACAATGAAATCTTTTATGTATGAAAAATTATTCTCTTTTCATTGTTAAACTTTCATTTCGTATTAGCAACTTTTCCTATGATGTGGATGACTAAAACACAACGTCTATTTTATCCATTCAAAATGCTGACAAGTAAATTATTTGCACTTTCCAGTTTCAAAAATAATCACAGAATATTATTTTTTGCAATTTTCAACTTCTTAATAAAAGTAAAACGATTTTTCCGGAATCAAATTACACCAATCACCTTATTTATTATTTATCCTAAATTATGTCAAAACACTTAAAATTACTTAATTTTGATATAGTAACAATACCTATTAGGCATTTATAAAAGCGACACACCACTTCACACTAATTTATTCTACTCCTAAAAAAGTGCCTCTTTTTATATTTGAGTATCAAATATGGCTAGAAAAAGGCTTGGGCATACTAGAAACTGTAGTGAAAATGTAAAAAAAACTCCATCCTTAATAGAAAAACAAAAATTTTATGTAAGAAAGCTAAAGATTTTCAATTCTATGCGGTGTTGATGTGGCCATAATAATTTTTAGCCCAGAAGAGAATCGGCCCATTGTTTAGAAATCAACAAATCTAGCCAACGAGGTATTAACGAGGTACTTTAGTTAATCTGAGTTAGAAAGGATAAAAAAATTGGTAATTCATGAAATGTATCTTTCAAAGAAAGTGGGACGAGATACAAGAAAAAGTTGACAAAATAGAAAAAATGAATAAGGAGAAAGAAATAAAACTCCTCTTCAAGCAACTTGTAGAGGAAAAAAATATTACCGAATTTGATTCTGGAAATACTAAGGGTCTATTAAAATTATTTGCTACTACACTGGGTAAAATTAAAGAAAGAAAAGAACAGTTCAATCTACAACATCAACCTTCTCAACCTCACAATTCTCCCTCCAATTTCAAGCTTTTAGATGAAAATGTCTCCCAATCACCATGTCCAATGGAAGATTTGATTAATGACCAATGGTTTTTGAGTCCATGTCTTCTAACCAAAACTGTATTGGCTTAAGGGTTGGAAGTGGTACCAAGTCTGCATAAATTAAAGGTGATGACTTCAAGCTAAAGATGATGGAAATTTCAAGGACCTAAATCAAGAGTAATAACTCCATTTGTTTAAACATTTGGAGCAATAAATCAGTCTGGGTATCTTTGGCATCAGCCTCTTCCATTGGCAAATCAGTTTGAGTAGCTTTGTCTTGATAAGTAATCTGCAATGATATTTTTGTTAGTATTTATTACTTCAATTGTAAATGTAAAATTCAGTATATTTAATACTAGTTTCCGAATTTCCTTTGTCGTAACTGAGTTTTGTATATTTCTTGTTAGCTACCATCGTACTTGTGTATTATCTATTCTAACAATAAACTTGTTATACACAATATATGGTTCAAATGCTATTAAACATTTATATAAAGAACATAATTCTTTTCTATTTATTTCCCATTTTATTTCTATTTCGTTAAACGTTCCTGAATAATATCTACAATGATGTTCTAATTTTTCTTCTTCATACATATATTTGAGTACTGCTCCATAACTATATTCACTTGCATCAGCTTCTACTATATATGTAAATTTTCATCATCTTTAGCTTGAAGTCCATCATATTTTATTTTGTTTTTCAATCAATTTCATGTTATTGTACTTTTATTTTTGTTACTTATGAAGTTTGTTCTATTTTGTTGGAAAAATAAACTATATTGTCAAGTCGACGAAGTTATTTGAGTAATCATGGACTGTCTTAAATATTTACTTCTACTCATATATACTCACCTTAGTTAAGCAATTGATTATTTGATTCTTAGGTATTTCATGTGCATCATAAACTCTTTAAATATTTATCATGCACGTAATAGTCAATTCAATACTTCTAAATGAAAAGCCTCAATATTTTTTTCTCATGACCCAAATTATTGGTTAACTTTATTGTGCGTTTTAGATTTGTTGTTCTCCGTAGTTTCAATATATCATTTATGAGTTGTGGGGATGGTTGGCGTGGTCTCCAAATTGCTCGAGAGTGATTTTAGAGAGATTGAGGTTTTGATTAGCCTTGAAAATATTTAGTTTGACTTTGGACACATTTTGTGATTCGAGAATCGAATGTTGATTCTGTTAGTTCCATTAGATCCAGAATGTCTTTTTTGAGTTAGTAGCGTGGTTAGTTGGGGTTTTGAGTCTTTTATTTTCAGTTTTGAACCTTTAAACATGAAATAAGTTAAATTAGCTTAAAAAAGCTCCCAGGGGTTAAGTTGTTGAAAACAACCCCTTTTGATAAATTTTGTGTTTCCAATGAGTTCAAAACATCAAACTTATCCTAGTAATATTTTCAGTTTATTTTTGTGGGTCAAAACAAATTTTGAGGGTTTGATCGAAGATTTTAATCTTCATTTGAGTTACCGTAAGCTGGTGCAACAAGCCTTTATTTGTGTTCACGAGCCTTGTTTGTGTTTAAATAGAAGGGAAATGTTTAGTCATCACAGTCACGAAGATGGGCTTGCGATTGTGAAGGATTAGAGGTTTGGTCATCTTTAAAACATCCTGTTTTCATTGATGAAAGTTTTGATGTAGGTCAGGTACAGAACACAACAAGGAGATCACGAATTCTATGTGGATTTTCCTAAATAGTATAAAAACTCTATTTTCACAATCTTAGTCCATTTTCACCATTTTTTATCTTAAGAAGCGTGGTTTTAAGATATTTTAAAGAGTTTTTTTATCAACTTGGATTTGGGTGAGCTTCTAAAAGTACTTTTTAAATCATTTCCCTTTGATTATATTGTGTTTTCATCTTCAAAATGTGGATTTGAAAGTTGAAATTTTGGCTTTCACCAGTGAAGTGAGAAAACTTTTTCTTAAATTTCTAGATTGAATTAAACTCATTTTTAGATGGGTTTTCATATTTGGAATCTTTATTATTTGGAAAACATGATTATTCAATAAAATTTCAATTTTATCCTTTTTATGTTGGGGTCAATTTTTAAACTATTTTTGGACCCGAAATAAAAGTAGTTAATGTGAGTATCATTAGACTCTTCTTGACGTGTAGATTATATTTTTTATATACTGGATTCATTTTGAGACCACAAGAAAAGAAAAAGCTCTCTGATAAAGTTTCCAAGCTCGTAGTTTAGCTTTTTGAGATAGGTTATGGCTTAACTTTCTTCAGATCTGGCTAGATAGTTAACCATTCATGGGAATTATGCTATGGGTTGGAGAATTTATCCTAAGATTTACCTTTTGTGATTATTATCTTATCGTGTTTCCCCGTATGGAGGATTATGTGAATATTATAGTATACTTTAGAGGTTATTATCATTGTGATGCCCGTGCAAGAGTTGGTATTGGTCTAATTTGAGCATTATTTACCTTCATTATTATTGTGATGCCCAAGTAGGGGCTTGAATTGATATTGTTGATTTCTAACATGATCCTCTACTAACGTAGTGCTATGCGATAACTTATATCATGACCTATTCAGATTGAACTCATTTACACCATTAATGGTGTTAATTCATTGTATGATATTAATTTGGTTATGAGCATAAATCCTCATTTCATTCATCAATGTTCATGGAACCCGTACTTTTGAGAAATACTAATTTTAAAAGAAATGAGACACTTTATAAAATCCCATAATCAAGGGATGTGCCAGTAAGTTTGGTTGATGTAATTGTTATAGTATTTGAGTTGTGAAACCTCCATAGGATATCTCTTAAAAGCTTATGCTCGAAAGGTGTATAGGAGGTGATATTGAGACGTTCTATCCTTAACATACCATTGCATTACATCATTTGTATTTCTCTTATTCTTTGACCTCTAGGTCATTTTCTTGATTTTCACACATTTTTAGCATTTTGAGCCTTTCCATAGTAGCTACAATCATTTATGACTTACCAAAACTGTCGATTTGATTATCAGAGAAATCGTTAAAATTTTAAGTTGATTTTCCTATTTTGGAGTTATCATTAAGGAATTGGTCTTGGACTAAAACTCTTAGTAAATAATCTCGAATGAGAATTCCAACAGTGACATCAACTCTAGAAAATTAGTTTTAGGCTAGGGGGACCATTGTTCTGGGTCTCGAGGACTTATTTTGGGGTATTGTATAGAATTTGGTTAAAACAAAACTTAGGTAGGACCCATATTTAATTAAAATAATCTCCGATCAAACTTTTAATGGTGTCATTGAGTCTGGAATACCAAATTTGGTATGTTTTCATAGTTCATTTGCATGTTCGAGGTTTTGAGCAAACTCGAGCACCCAATTAGAGTCTATTTGAACTTAGCAAAAATCGGTTGATGGATATCTGGTGTGAATGCAAAAGCAGTCAAGGAGCCGCTTTAGTAGCATTGGCTACTCGGCTAAGGTCTATGTTACCAGTCAAGGACTGCTTTAGCAGACATCACTTTAGTGGCCAGGATTCCGCTTGAGCATACCCCGTCTTTGCTTACCCGACTGCTTTAATCATCATGTGTCGCTTAACTTAGTGGCCACTTAATTCATCACTACTAGTGTTAAAATCCCCTATTCAATATATTTTCCAGCAATACTCTAGGGCTTTTTCCTCTATTTTTGAGGGTTTGGTAAGTGGTAAAGTGTGGGAAATCCTCCATTAAAGCTAAGGTAAGCTAGTCTAAATTCCTTGATCATTTTTTATTATTTTTCCTATCAAATTCCCTCCTTTTTCATTAATTCCTATAATTTAGGTCTTAATTTACTACACTTCATTGGGTTGATTTGGACCCCAATTAGTGCTCCATCTGTGTTAAACTTCTGAGAAAATATTCCTCGTCCTTTGAGGGACCTTGTGATGGATTCAATATTGGAATTTCGTTCATGAGTCCAATGGGCCCTCTTTTGACCCAATTTTGGGCTCGACGTTTTGTATGGCAATACGTATCTTATTTTACTCGTCCTAATTCCTAGATTATTATTTTTATAGTGTGGCAATATTTTTAGATGTAGAGCATAGACGAGAAAATCATGGATTATTCAATATTGTGGTTCAACATTAGGGCAGGCTTCGGTCTACTTTTCACTATGAGATGGTTTGTATACATATTGCATGCTAGGTAGGGATTACTGGATATGTTTATGATTAGCGTATCACGACATAACCTATTTAGGAATTTTGGGATAGAAATGTGACCCAAACCTTAGCATATGATACATGTTATGGCCATAAAACCATAGCACCCTTGATTATAGACATGATTAACTATAGATTGATGTTAATGATACTTTAGTATAGTACTTACCATTTGACTTAGTGAATTGAACATTATTTCACCATTTAGATCCTTAGAGTGATTTTACGCCCGTGGACTATTATTTCCTCAATTCTAGTGCTATTATCATGCTAGTTAATTATTATTTAGCCTAAAGTTGTGGTTACGATGCCATTTGGACTCTAGGTGAATATTTTATCCTTAAAAAGTGCATGATTCTAGATTGTGGATGCTTAGCACTTATGGTTGTATTATTTGGATATTGGTGATGTCATGCACACTTTTATGTGAATTTTTTATCACTTAATGGTACAACTCCAACCAAATCCTTGATTTACTACTATTTTCTAAAAAGATATTTATTTCCACTTTTTACTTTCAAAATGCATTCTTTTAAAACGGCAATTTTACCACCTTATTTAATAATTTATGAGTTTTCGATGCTAAATGTGTTATTTTGGAAATTAGACCGAGGATGATTTTAGTCAATTATAAATCCACACTTTCACCACTACTTTTCACTTTAGATGAAGAAGATTTCAACCCTTTCTACGTTATTATGTCGATTTAGTCCCAAACTTTATCTCGAGCAATGGATTTCTCTATTTACACTTTTTTAGTCTAATCTTGAGTTTGGGCACATATTATATTTATATATCTCAAATACTGGATGGAGTAGATTAATTATGATGGTCATAGAAAGTCCTAGTCTTGGACTAGACAACGCAAATGGATATTTTGAGTCCCCTACAGGCTTCTTCATTCATGAGCCACAGTGCCATAGAAAGATGTTAGCTACTGGTCAAGCCTTTTCAAGCTACTTAGCTAGAGGGGGTGTATACACACATTATGTTATGGCAATTAGATTGGACAAGGTATTTCTAATATATGTTGCATTAATTTATTCTTATGAAGTGCCAATCACTAGTATAATAGTTTGGTGTTCTTATCAATCGGCCTTATGAGGGGTCATACAAGTATGATCCATGGTTGTTATTTGTTAAGTGCTTTCTTGAACCATTCGGTCTTATGGGGCCAAGTTAGGTTTTTGTTTGTCCGAACTAATCAGTTACTTTATTGTTGGTTGTTATGGTTAGTTCATGGTAAGATGGTTATTGACTGGTACATGGAATTATTGGTACGTTTCTAATTCCTTTTCTTTATCATAGTACGATATTTTAATCGTTAGGTATCTCATGTTTAGTTACCTTTCAATTAAAGACCCTGATTATGCTAGTATTAGCTTTCCTATATGACTAGGTTTCCTCAAGGTATTTGGTTAGCTCCATTTGGTTATTATCTTGGGTTTAGTCCTAAATATATATATATAATGTAGTACCATATATCCCTCTCTTTCCTTGTCTTTTCATATTGTATATGTATCATTTGGCCTTGTACTATTACTATATATCCTTCTTTCGCTCTTTATTTGTATATTGGCTAGTGATATATGATGATTCACTTTAGTTCCTGACCATTGTTAGAATATTCTAGTTTTTACTTATTGTTCCATTAGCATTATTATGTTTAGTTCCTTGGATTAATGCATGTAGTTTATGTTCCTACTTTACCTATTATTTGTACGTGAATTATCTTTTAAGATCTATCAACTGATGAACACTGAGTACCACATGTTTGGTACTCATACTACACTTCTACAATCTAGAGACCACAGTATAAGTTCTCACCATTGACGTGCGCATCATGCAGAAAAACTATAGATTGGTGATTTGGGGTAATCTTTTGACATTTAGAGTATTCATGCTCTCCCTCATATGATTAGAAAGATCTTTTTTTTTTATTTCAAAAATAGTTTGCACTTGTATTTATTTTTTATTTAACTTTTACTCCTGTGGTATTAGAAGCTCTTGTACTGGGTCACCAGTTCTTGGGATTTTATCTTTATATTATTCTCTTGATTCATTTTCTTTTTGTTGTTTCTTAATTTCTATTAGTAGTCTTTTACTAGCTATTCGAGACTACGAGTTGGCTTACCTACTAGTGGATTATAGTAGGAGCTATCATGACCTGAGAAATTAGGCCGTGGTAAATTGGTATTAGAGCCAGGTTTACTGGTGTTGGTAAAAGAGCTAAGTATCTACTAGAGTCTGTGTGTCTATACAGATACATTTTTTTTCCTATATTTCAGAAGCTACAAAGCATTCTTAGGAAACTCTATTCTTGACTCTTTGTTGTGTGTTCGTGCATCTATGAACCTTTTAGTACTTTTTTTTACTCTACTTATTCCTAGATGGATGACATTAGGTTATCAATAGATGCAAATAAGAATATCATGTATGTTTCTATAGTTTTAGATCAACGTCGGGATAGGGAGTTAAATATTAATGTCGAAGATATTCAGTGTTAGTTAGAGAAGTTGGGGCTTAGTTAGAGAAGTTGGGGCCAGCCTAAGATCTGATAGAGTTTGTGACAGCCTTAACTCTTTAGTATCCAATATTAGGGATTTTGAGTATTTTAGTGGATACCTTACAACCAAAGATGATGCCAGGTACATCGAGTGGTTCTTAGACCAAAGTTGGGTTTTCAATGTTAAGCATGGTAATTTGTCTATTTTAGAGAATAATACTGGGTTTCTCAAGTGGGCCAGACAAACTCCTACACTATATCCCTTCAGACCATGAGTTGGTACGTGGATTTGTAAGAGGGTTTACTTTATCACTCCACTTGGCGTTAGAGCATTAGATTAAAGATGGGTTGTCCTTACCTCAGGTTTTTAATCATACAAGGACCATATAGAGGGCATGTATTAAGATATATAGAGGTGGTGGTAAGAGGCCACGTAATGGTATTTTATTTGAGAGTAAAGTTCCCTCAACAGGGACCAGCATCACTGCAACATGTTAGTTCTGTACGGGTTGCATCTCAAGATATAGGTGGCTCTCAAACACCAGTCGTGGTGGTCACCGTGAATAAAGCTTTTGTCAGGAATTGTAGAGTATTTAGTATAGATCTTTTTATTGTGGTGACTATTTTGGATGAGTAGGAATAGTGCAACAGAGAGTTCGAGGGGCATGTTTTGACTGTGGAGAGGTTGGTCATTGGTATAGGTAGTGCCCATCAATGCGTTGGTTTTTTAGAAAGGGCCAACACATGTCCTTTCCATCCTAGAGATCCTAAGGTATGTTATAATTGTAGGGATAATGATAACTTTAGTAGAGAGTGCCATGGATGACTATATGAATTGATATTACTATGTTTGTTATTGTATGACTTGTATAGATTCATGCATTGGTGACATCCCCATAGATAATTTCTTTTAGCGGTAGATTAAGTGGATCAGTATTGTGTTTTTCTTGGGGTTCAGCACTCGGGTTAAAGTCCTATTACATTTGGTAGTTTGGCTTTGTTATGACCTTAAAGTCATAACAACTATGTTCTTTATTTTATGGCAAAGTCATAACAACTATGTTCTTTATTTTATGGCACCTTCATCTTAAACTACTGGCATTATTTTCATTTCTTTGACATTGATAGATTCGTACTTGGTAGATGGATAGACTAGCATTATCTAGTTAAAATCTATCTTTCCTGCAATTCTTATGCATTAGCTCAGGCGGCTTAACTGGTTGATTGGTTTTTTTTTAGAGTGGTAAGGTTGGTCATTTTCCTTCTCTTGTAGTAAAGTTAGATAAATTATTGAGAGGGAGTGATGGTAGCTGGCCTTCTATGCTTTTGTTATGGTTCTACTATTGCCAATTTGATTCAATCGGACATTTTTGATGTTGAAAAGTCAAAGGCTTGTTATTCTGGTGTGTTGGGTTTTTCTCCTAGTGATAATCTTGATATTGCTAGTGGTGTTGATGTTCTCTGCTATTTCTATGATGTGGTGCATGATTCAGTTGAATTGATATTTATTATCAAGGGTAAATTCAGAAATTTCTCATCTTTGATATTTATTTGGCCTAGTATGACGTCATGAGATGCTTCTATATGGTGGTATGTGCTCATGTATCATTGTTGGTATCAAAGTGGATGTCTTTTGGGAGTGAGTATTCATTGCCATGGATTGCGTATGGTTGATCAGCTTCCAATTAAGCTTATAGCATTTCTAAGTTTCTAAGGATATGGCTACCATTAATATTCTTTGCAACAATAACATTTTCTTGATTATGTCTTGATGCATTATGCCCTTTACCAGATGTGGAGTTGATTACTTGCATCTTCGGCCGGTGGTTTTCTGATGGTGATATTGGTTTGAGTATATGATAGTCGTGAAAATTCATTAGCCTTAGTTTTGGGTTTGCCTCTTTTGAATGGCTGCTTAGAAGTTGTGATATATTTTGGGTTATGGATGTTTACTTATCAACATGATCGATATGGATAGTTGAGATTGAGTAGTATATCTTTGGGTTGAAGATTTCAACTATGGATTGCGTAAGTTGATTGCAACCCTATTTTTAGATTTATTTCAGTTGAGCATTCATATATAGGATGATTAATCTTACTCTTTACCTACTGGTTTGGTTATTTTTAGTTCATTAGAGTTATCTTTGATAAATGCTTGAGGGATAGTCCATTGGGGAATGGTGTTGGTTTTTACTACTCTTGACCTTGGTTATCAGTGTTTTTCAGAATTTTGAATGTCTTCTAAGCAGAAGATGTATGCCTATATCAGGCATAACATGGTTTCGTCAACAGTTAGTGATTATTCTAGTGAGATCGTTTAGATTTGGGAGATTATTCATGGATTCATGATTATCAGGTTTGAGAGTCATCTAGACCCATTGTAGATTTTTCTAGAGATTGCGGGCTTTGATCATCTCCATTTGTGAGTCCAAGTATGAAATAACCAAATTCTTTGATAATAGATAATGCCTCGATATTAGTATAGGATGGCAATATTATTAGGATTTCAATAAAAAATTGTGCGACACCATATTTATAAAAATTTTAGAGTTAAATTAGTGGTTCAGTGATGTGCCATGGTTTAATGGCACTTTCGATGCTTAAAACCAAAAAATCTGCAAGTACATAGGTCCTATTTGTTAGATATGATGTGTTTTTGTGTTTTTTTTGCAGAAAACTAGGTATGGTGATAAAAAGAAGATAAAGAGTTGAAGTGTGATGAGTACCCCACTTACGGGCCCAATTACGAGCCATAAGTGGCACTTACGGCCATCGTAAGTGGCCACGTGAGTGTTAGAAAAAAACTATTCTGAATATTTGAAGTCTAATATTTGTTCTAAGAGTTATGGTGTGTTACTTATGGGGAATAAGTGGTAATTACTCCCCTCATAAGTTCAATCGTAGGTGTTCTACAACATGGAGATTTGTTCTAACACTTATGACCCACCTAGGTGTCCATAAGTAGTACTTACAGCCCGTAAGTAGGTCTGCAAGTGGTTGTCGACTCAGTCTTCCTTTCTTGTCTTATATTGATTTTTTTGGATTTTAATTTATTCTATAAAATCCCCTTTGATGTTTTTATATTAGTTTACGCATTATTTACATTCAAACACTATATTGATTCTGAGATTTGCTTTTGATGGATAAATCCTCTGTTCTTTGTTTTACGGTTGAATATAAATTTGAGATTCTGGTTTCTATTTTCAACTATTGTAAGATTATTCATATTCTTTCTTTTATAAATTCAATGTGTGTTCTTGAAAACATGGCCGGCTAAACCACCTAACTAGGGTTGTGGAAAACCTGATGGAATAACAAAATATAGGAAATGCAAATCAATATTCTTGCATGTATTATGATCTTCTTTGATGTGATTGCTTTCTTAACGACTATAGAAGTTAAGAACCTACATGTATTTTATACTTACTTCAAAAGAGAGGTAGAGATTAGGAAAAAGATCACAATAGTAATTTGAGGCTATTAACCCTCATCTAATTTACTTGACATTCAAAAGGTAATAGTTAATTTGAGAAACAAGGTAATGATTAGCAAGGCACCACTCTGAGACTCAAAAGTTAATAAGCAAAATTCACCAAAGGCATTCATAAGACGGTTGGTGATACATATCTTATCAAATTTTGCATGCAAGGTCTTAGGATAGTTCGGCAGAGCACAATAAGTCTATGGCGTTAGGAAGTTAAGGTGAAAACAGTCTTAGTATTCATCTTATATTGATTTCAACCAAAAGAGATCAAGATTTCTTATTATTAATATTGTTCTCACAAAATCCAAAAATTTACTTTCATGCATTTTTTGGCTACTTTATCAAGTTTGTCATAGATGTTCTTCCTATTCCCTATGGGTTCTACCCCAATATTTGTTGGGTTATACATGTGACAGCAACCGTATTATACTTTCTTAGATGTATAATTTGGGTGACATCAAATTTTGGTGCCATAGCTCAGAACTATGGTTACAGATTGATTGATTGAAATTTTTGGGGTTGTTAGGTTTCATTTGTAAACTATGTTTTAGGTGTACGTCGGAGTATGCTTAGTACTTGGAGTCAAGGTAATCCCTTGATCTCACTTGATATTGAGCTGGAGCAGACCTTATGACAGAATCATAAGATGGAAGAGCAGGAGCACAGGATTCATGATGACCCTAATTAGATTCATCCACCTCCTCAGGGTGATCAAGAAATAGCCGTACAAACCACTGCATACATACTGGCCAAAGATAATACGAAGAGAGCAGCAACTACCCCCGTGCACCTCAAGAGGAAAAATTGAGACAAGAAGAACAGCGTCGAGCAAAACTTAATAGAGATAGAAGAGATAGAGCTCAAGTACCCCTAGTTTCCTTATTTTTGCCAGAATATGATGATATAGATAAAGACTTGAGGTATATTAAGCCTTTCAAGACAAAATCCATCATCCCTCCTGAGTTACCTCGAGGATAAAGTTTATATTATGAGTTTTATGATCTAGTTGTTGAATCTAAAGGGTGTGTTTGCTGGTATGCCAACTGATAACACCAACATACATCTCATAAATTTGTATAATTTACCTGGGGTTAGTCAAGAAGCTTTAAGACTCGGGCTATTATTATTCTCTCTCATAGGTGAAGCGATATTATGGTTAAGTGAACCACCTCGTGGGTTCATCACAAATTAGAATAAGTTGTGGAAATAGTTATTGGACGGATTCTTTCCACCTTCGAGAATGATGCAGTAGAAGGATGAGATTTAATTTCATACAGTTGTATTCAAAACCATTGTATGGGACATGGTTGAGATTCAAGAAAAAGTTGATGTTGGTACCTAATCACAGAATTTCAGAGAGGAATTTGCTTAAGAGATTCTATAGTTCCCTAAATGCCAATACCAAAGTTGTTTCTAATACTATTACTAGCGGGGTTTTCATGAGCCTTCATTAGGAGTTTGCTGCAAAAATCTTAGATTGGGTCTCTAATACCAATTGAGGATAGCGTACTTGTTAGGCTGAAAGAGGATCCTGTATCTATGGTATTCTGCTTCTTGTGAGTGGAGAAGTATAGATAACATGGTAGCTCGAAAGGTTGCATAGCTGAGGGTAGATATTAGGTTACTAACCAAGAAATTTAAAACTATGAATTCAAAAAATGTGAATGTTGCAGGCGTATAAATTAAACTCCTAGGTTGTATAATTTTGATTTTGAGGAGGAAGAAAAGTACCTAGATTGTTAAATGGTAGGTTTCCAAGCCAAGGGCCAATGGGCCAATCTGGACTCTTGCAATTTAAGGAAAGGGAATCAAGGTCAGATGAATTATGGAGACAAGTATAGGTATTAGAGAGGAGAGAGAAATAGTGATTGGAGGTGAAAGTATGACTATAAGGAGAAGGGTGGTGCATATGTTCCACCGAGAAATAGTGATGCTGATTCGAGGATGAAAGCATGACTGACTAAGAAGATTAAGGGTTGAGAGAATCAAGAGAGTTTACTTAAGGAGATTAAGGCAGATATTTTAGGACTGATCCAGAAAGTGGAATCACATGCTACCACAATTAAGCAGCTTAAGCAACAGTTAGTCAAATGCCAGCTACTTTGAATCAATATCAATCAGACACTCTTTTGAGAAACATTGTGCAAAATTTCAAGAATAATCATCATTGCTTAGCCATCACCACTCGGAGTGGTATGGCAACTATTGATCCCCCTATGCCTGTAGTTGATGAGGTACAAGATGATGTTGTTGATATTGATGATGCACACCAAATCCGAATTTGAAAAGTTGGTGACTAGTAAAAAGTCATCATAAAAATCGATGAGTGTGGATAAATGAGTTGAGAAGGATAAAGTTAAGTGGAATGGAGTCAATCTTGTAGTTATACCATTCCACGACATCCACCACTTTTCCCTCAGAGATTAAAGAAGAAGCAAGATGAAGAGAAGTATCAGATATTTATGTCGATGTTGAAGGAACTGTATGTTAATATTCCTACTTTGGAAGAATTAAAGCAGATGCATGTCTATGCAAAGTTCATGAAAGATTTTGGTACAAAGTAGTGGATGGTGAGTTTTAAGCCTGTTGATAATATGCACCATTGTAGTGCTATTACTTCCCGATCTTTGGTTGAGAAGAAAGAGGACCATAGAGATTTCACTATTTTTTAGACTATTGGGTCTCTGAATTTTACGTGAGAATTATGGGACATGGAATCTATCATAAATTTGATACCACTAATGGTTTACAACCAGTTGGGGTTGAGGACACATAAGATAATATTGATGAGATTATTGATGGCTGACCAAACTATAAAGAAACTGAATGGTAAATTGTGTGATGTTTTGGTAAAGGTAGCTTCCTTCATATTCCCAGCTGATTCTGTGATCATTGACTGTGTGGTGGATTTTGATGATCCTATTAACTTAGAAAGACACTTCCTAGCCACGGGAAGGTCATTGGTTGACATGGAGATGGTATAGATGAATTTTAGGATCAACGATGAACAAGTAACTTTTAATGTAGGTCAGTCAATGTGGTAGCCAAAAGATATAAGGGTGGTGCTTGTGATAGATATAGTTGATGAAGAAGTATTGACTACACCTATGGAGGAGCGAATAGGTGTTGAGTCGTTAGCGGCGGAGATCATGAACTTTGATAATGATGGCATTGAGAAATATGATAAGATGGTGAGATCACTCTATGGAAGAGGTTCTTATTTTCATGCACCAAAATAGTTAGATCTTATCTTAAAGAGTAAAGGGACTCTGCCAACTCGACCATGTATTGAGGAGCCATCGATCTTGGAATTGAAGGCCCTCCCCTCTGACTTCTAATATGCATTTTGGGGGTTGACAATACCTTGCTAGTTATTATTGCTACTGATTTGTTAGATACACAAGTTGAGGCATTGATTTTAGTATTTCAGAGATTTAAAATGGCCATCGGATGGACTATTGTAGATATTGTAGAGATTTCCCCTAGGATTTATACTTATAAAATTCAACTTGAACTAGAGTGTGTGCCCACCATCGAGCACCAGCGTCGTTAAAACCCACATATATAAGAGGTGGTGAAAAAAGAGATTATAAAGTAGTAGATGCACGCGTGGTTTATCCTATTACTGACAACAAATGGGTGAGCCCAGCTCAATGTGTGACAAAGAAGGGTGGGATCACTGTTGTCCCAAATAATAAAAATGAGTTAGTACCTATGAGATCAGATATTGGATGGAGAGTTTCATGGATTACCAAAAGTTGAACACTTGGACAAAAAAAGACCATTTTCCTATGTAGTTCATTGATCAGATACTAGAAACACTTGCAGGAAGAGTGTGGTACTATTTTCTTGATGGTTATTTGGGGTATAATAAAATTTATATTGCCCTTGACAACCAAGAAAAGACTAATTTTACATGGACATATAGTACTTTTGCGTTTAAGAGAAAGACATTCAGACTTTGCAATATGTCTGCCACCTTTCAACATAATATACTATAGATATTTTCTGATATGATGAAGGACACTATAGAGGTATTTATGGATGACTTTTTGGTTGTTAAAGACTCGTTTGATAATTGTCTGGCCTATTTGTGTAATGCAATTCAGAAATGCGAGGAGTGCAACTTAGTGTTTAATAAGGAAAAGTGTCACTTTATGGTGAAAGAGGGTATAGTCTTGGGGAACAAGATTTTGAAAAGGGTATATAGGTTGATGGAGCAAAGATTGGGGTGATTGAAAAATTAGCTCCACCTATTTATGTTAATGGTATTAGGAGTTTCTTAGGGTATACAGAGTTTTATAGGTGGTTAATCAAGGACTTCCCAAAATTGGGAATCTTTTGTACAAGTTATTGGAAAAAGAGGTGAATTCATGTTTGATGATGCTTTTCTCAAGGCCTTTGAGTGCCTTAAAAAGTGGTTGATCTCGCCTCCTATTAGTGTGTCTTATGATTGTTCCCTGCCTTTTGAGGTGATGTGTGATGCTAGTGGTATGGCTTTAGGAGTTGTCCTATTCAAATGATGTGATAACATTCTTCACCCAATCTACTTTTCTAGAAAAATACTCAACCCCATGCAAAAAAAATTATACAGTTACTGAGCAGGAGTTACTCACGGTGGTGATTTCTTTTTAGAAATTTTGATCCTATTTGATTGGGACTACAGTCATTTTTCACACGGATCATGCAGCTTTGAGGTATATTATGTGAAAGAAAGATGCTAAGTCGAAGTTGATTCATTAGTTACTATTGCTGCAGAAATTTGACTTTGAGTTGAAAGACCGAAAAGGCACTGAAAACTAGGTTGCATACCACCTATCCCACCTCGAAGAGAAGGCCATACTGAAATTAGAGCTGATATTAAAATAGATGATACCGTTCCAAATGAGCGGGTCTTGGCGGAATCTCAAGACTTAATCTCTTGGTTTGCTGATTTTGCCAATTATTTGGTAAATGACATTGTCCCAGAAGGCTTATCATTTCATCAGCGTAAATAATTTATGCTTAAGGTACGTAAGTTTTTCTAGGGTGAGCCTTATCTATTTTGGTTGTTAGTTATTGTATTCTAGAGGTGGAGATGTTGAGCATTCTTGAGCATGTGGGTACTAATGGTTGAATATCTACAAGGATGCCCATGATTATACTCGGGCTTATGACTAGTTCTAGTGGAAAGACAATACTTCACAAAAACATGAACTCTCCATGACACATATTTTGGAGTTAGAGTTGTTTGATACGTGGGGAATTGATTTCATGGGTTCATTTGTAAGTTATTATTGGATGAAGTATATATTGGTGGAAATTGACTATGTTTCTAAATTGTTGGAGGTGTTTGATCTTCCCAATAATGAGGGTCAAAGTGTCACCAGATTCTTGAAGAAGAATATGCTTTCTCGGTTTGGCACTCTACGTGCTATTATTAGTTATGGTGGATCTCATTTCAATAATCATCAATTTAAGGCCTGCTCGAATAATATGGTGTGAAACATAAGGTGGAAATACCTTAACAACTGTAGATGAATGGGCAGATTGAGGTCTCCAATCGTGAGATCAAGTTCATATTGGTGAAAACGGTGTATGCCAATCAGACTGATTGGTCAAGAGAGATAAACGATGCACTTTAGTTTTTCTGAAAAGCTTTTAAAACCCCCATAGGTGCCACTCCATATCATCTTGTGTTTGTTAAGGCTTTCTGGTTGAACTTGTGCTCAAGGCACTATGGGCGTTGAAAATATCAATTTTGAGTGGAATGATGCTGCAAATTTGAGGATGATTAAGGTGAATGTGTTGGATAAATGTTGGCTCCGATTTTATGAGAGTTCAATTTTGTACAAGGAGAATATAAACCTGTATCATGACAAAAACATTGAGAAAAGAATATTCTAATCTGGTGATATGGTTCGATTGTATAATTCGAGACTTCGCTTGTTTCCTTGTAAGTTAAAATCTAGGTAGTATGGACCATTCATTTTTGTTAGAGTATGACTACATGGTGAAATTTATTTGAACAAAGATAGAGAAGCCTAATTCAAGGTGAAAAGGTAACGTGTTAAAAAATATATGAGAGATATTAAGGAAGCAAAAGTTTGTGTTGATGTAAGCCTTCCCAAAATCTAAGTAGCCAAGGCAACTGAGTTATGCCATGATGTTAGACACTTAAAAGGTGCAACCCATGGGCTTGAAGTCTGAGTATTAAACATAGTCACGTTGAGCCGCGATGTTAAATAAAGCACTAGTTGGAAGGCAACCCAATGTTTTAATGTTCATTTTCTTTTTGTTTTTGTAGGCTTAAAGCATGGCAAAACACCTAGAAGCTGGTAAAAATTTCAATATTCAGACAATTCTTGGTAAGTGGACCTAATAACCAACTTATGGGGGTTGTAGGTCCCACCTACCATAGGTAAGTGGTGTCGTCAGTTTCAAAAAATATTTAGGGGATTTTTTGGTCTATGAAGTTTTACTTACGAACCCACTCACGAGGGTCGTAATTATAACTTACTACCCTCCTTACGAGGGTCATCAAAATCAAAGGAAAAAAGAACTGAATGGTCACTTATGGAGACACTTACGGTCATCCTAAGGACCACTTACGGGACATAAGTGGCACCATAAGTTGACTAAAAATATGGGGGTAAACATTTTTGAAATCTGGGTCGGCCCAAGTGAACTGACCTAGATCTTACCAGATCCTCACCCTTAAAACACTCAAACCCAATCTTATGCCCTCACTACTTCAAATTTTAAAACTCCCACTCATACTCAAACTCATCAACTTCTCTCTTAATCTATAAATGGAAAAAATCTCTCAAAATCTCATCACTTGTATGCATTATCATCATAAAGTAGGATTCTTTTGACTTTGTTCATCTTCTGCTTCCAACTCTTTGAATCCAGGTAACAATTTTGGCTCCAAATCTAGTAAAAACATGTTCGTGATTATTGAATTTGAGAATAATTCTCGATATGTCTTCCAAATGATACTTTATCATAAATTCTTGAAAAGTAGGGAGCCTAAATTGGGTAATATTGAAATTATTGCATGAATTGTGTTTAGAAAATGTGTGATCACTTTAATAATGGAAGTAGAAGTTGAATAATGATATGAAAGGCTAAAAATACTTCTGCAATACTTGTTGAAATTAATTTGATGTATGTTGTGGTCTACAAAATTGTGTTGAAAACATAAATATACACTTTGTGTTATAAAATTTTTGTGAAAAATTGACCAACTCTCTGAAGGTCACATATGAGGCTACTTACGAGCCTCGTAAGTAGTACCTACGGGGCATAAGTAGCCTTGTATGTGTCAGACCTAAAGACCTAGAACTTCAAGGCTTTTTCTGATACTTAAGAAGGTATCTACGACCCCCATAAGTACTATTTACGGCATTTGTAAGTGCTGTTATAGGTAACCCTCCCTTGGGTCGTCGAAATTGTTTCCTATTTATTTTGTTCAGTTCTTTTGTTTCGACCACTAACAACTATTTTTTAGGTATGATGGCACCAAAATCTGCACAAAACAAGGTCGTTCAATCTAGTCTTCAAGATGAGTCTCCTGAGCGGAGTGGCTCTATGGAGGAGTACCTCGTGAGCCGCGCAGTACCCTGTACACCCCATCACAAACTCAGGGCTAATCATAGAGACAGGCTATAGCTGTAGCAGTTGGTGCAGATTTAGGTACTTTGCCTACACCATCCAGTATATGCAGGTTTCATAGGCCCCACCAGCACCACAAGTTGGGGCCCAGACTCCATCTACCCCAGTCTTTTAGATAGGACCTCGAATGAAGAATTTGAGTTAGACACCACGACACTCTTCCTAGTTGAAGAAGAACGAGAATGATTTATCTACTAATTAAGAGAAAGAAGTTGAGTCTGGATAAATTTTTGGTTTTAGAGATTCAGATGATACACCTGATTCTCAATTTGAGAAAGGGTCGGAGGATGCATACGGCTCAGCTAGTGACTTGGCATTGGGTTTGATTGCACCTTAGTTTGAGTAGGGTATAGCCCAGGGTCCACAATAGATATCTTTTATATCGGCTTATGATACCCAGTCAGCTGCACAGGATACTCAGCCCCCTAATCCACCGCCTACTGCCCCAACATCTGATTCTACAGATATCTCGATTGTTCCCATTATTGAGATTTCTCTGAGATAGTATGTTGAGGTATTGCAATATATTTTTGAGAGAGATAGATTTATTATGGTTCAAGGTTATCTGAAGTAGAGTATTATAGGAGAGGTTAGATTGAATTGATGGGGCTAATATGAGCACCAGACCTACGGGCCATATTTGATATATATATCAGTTAGGGTTGATGACACTATCCCAAGGTTTATAAAAACCAGCTCTAGTTTGAGAATTCTATGCTCTGTATTCCTTAATGGTGTATTTTATTACCCCGTTGGGGGTAGAAGAATTGAGTAGCCTCAACTGACCCATACTTTGGTCAGGGGGTGTGAGTTGATATTTCTAGGATATCCATCTACAGAATGTTATTTAGACCAAAATATGAGGGACAAGCATCGACAGCTGAGTTTGATTACAGGATACGGTTATCGGGGGATAAGCGGCTCTGAGAGGTGTAGAGCATAGGAGATAGAACTTGATTTAGCTAAATGGGCTCAACTCAACATAGGTTGAGGAAAGGGGAGAGATAAAGAAAAAGTCACTAAATTTTATAGTGAAGTTTTGGTAGATCATTGTACGTAATAGAGTGATTCCAACTTCTTTGGACAACATACTTACAACGATCAAACTGGTTTGATTGATAGCCTAATTTTTGCCTATGAGATAGATTTTGAGAGATTGATCTGGCTGAAGATCAATATTTGAGTATTTGGTGAGACCACCACCCTCCTCTTTCTATGTTTAATTCAGTAGTTATGGTATACGGCCAAAGTGTTGCTTATTACTAAGGTAGATCTTGTTGCTTATTATTAAGGTAGATCTTTAGATTGAAGTGTATCATACAACAAACATCAACTTGATCAATAATGGTGTGAACCCAATCCCTACACAAAGATCACTGCTACCTCCTATTGCTATTCTGGTCCATTTTGAGTGACCTTTAGTTCTAGTCAAGCCTGTTGAGAGACTGGATGTTACTATTAATATTGATATGGTTAAGAATATAACTGAGCATTAGACTTCTAATTCTAGTGAGGAAGGCACAACCACATTGGCACCATCCTCAGTTGCTACTTCAGAGCAAGCTAGGACATCTACTAGTTTATTTGTTGTCCAGCATAAGTTTCTACAATGCATGGTTGAGAGGTTGGATGAGGTGAAGCCTACCTCAATCAGACAGATATTTAACTATCCACCCTATGTAGACAGATCTATCCTTCGTTATGGACTACACTAGAGACTTTTAAGGCCAGATTTAAGGTGAGGATAAGGGCAGAGATTGCAGTGTATACTGGGAAGCTTTATGCTTTGATTGATATATTTAAGGCTTGGATGAGTTCAAGATTGCATGAGATCTAAAATCCTAATTTATCTGGCTTCCATGATTAGATAGCTATATATGCTGAGGTGTGATCACTAGCAAAGAACCAGGTTGATCACTAGCAAAGAACCAGGTTTTAGTCATTCCTCTTGTTATTATAGCCTTCATGTAGAGATTACCTCTACCTTTATATATGTCATTTGATTTGGTTGTTAATGAGGATATGGTCCTAATTGTTGGGACAAAGAGAAGTTGAGAGAAGGAGATAAAAGACCCACCATGGACTTTGGTCTGGCCCTAAAAAGGGGCACCCATAATTCTAGGGTGTTCGCAGTAGTTTATGAATAGAGACAAGCGAAGATAGCAGTGGGTGTGTCTTATAGTCATGCCCTACCGCCACTACCTCCATAGGATGAGCCACGAGATGCCCCATATGGGGGCGATTTTGATCTAGATGCTTAGAGCATCCCAAGTATGTTTTCATTCCTTTTGTTGTATATTGTAGTTATGAATTGGTGGCAATGCGTAGTCTTTAGTTGGGGGTAAGGGTATACCATAACTGAGGTTTTTTCTCGACATATTTTTTCCCATCGACTGTGTTATGCTAGTAGAAATGACATGTTTTGGTCATTTTGTGCTTGTGTTATATATATGTTATGCTCTATTTATGCTTAATTAGGAGAAAAATTAGGAACCTAAGGTTGGTTGACATATTCGGTTTATTTTTAAGTGTTTCATAAAATTAATATCCCTCCAAAAATATTTTGTGAACTATGTGATGTGAATATATATGTGATTATTGTGAATTATTTTATGGCATTATGATTACGGACAAAATAATCTTAGCTTAGAATTTGCATAAACTAGTAGGTAAGAGTTGGTAATATAACAAGATAACATATTTGTGAGAGATACTTGCCTATTTCCTTTTGTGTGTTTAATCCAGAACTTCCTCATTTAGTCTTGCGTAGGTTGTAGGATTTTTGGTTGTGACGTGATTATAGGACATTTTGGATTTAGTCTACTCTAATCCTAAATGACCATCCAAATGTGAAAAGTATCCCTTGATCCCAAATTTGAGCCTATATTAACCCATTTTCTTATTTTTCACCTTTCACCGTCCCAAATTTGAGTACAATGAATATATTTTATCCCAGGTCCCTCATTGGACATTGTGCATCTCAAATTAGGCAAATCACCTAAGTTGAGGGTGGTTATCATAAGAGTGCATAGTTATAATTAGGTATGAAGAAGGGTTTAAATAAGATAAACAAAGTAGGGTTGGGTATGTTAAAAGAAAAAAATGGGAAAAGAGAAAAGAAAAAAGAAAGAAAAGTGAAAAAAAAAATGGAGCCTAAATGTAACTTTAATATCTAGAAAGGTGAATCATTAGTTCCAAAATGTACCATACAAGAACCCAAGATTTTATTACCAGACGAATATAGTCCTATAGTGATCCTAGTCTGACTATCTAATAAACTAAGGGTAAAGACGAAAAAGGGTAAGGCTATGGTATTCTATGCACACTTATTGGAACTTTTTTTTTGACAGTGAGTGTCTCTATGTCATCCTCTGGTATTTTATGAAAATTGATCAGAACTTCTTTTGTAACAGTGAGTGTCTCTATATTGTTTCTGCATTGACATCCATGATCATAATGTGAGATTGGGACTCATTTGTTACAAGGGTACATGGATTGTGCTGCTAGCTTCTTATCTATTTGGATAGTGTATACTACATGTTTTCTTGGTTTTTTGTTTCTATTATAATACCATAGCTTTGTGTCGCATTATTATTCTACATAGATCACATAGTTGGCTTTGAAAAGTTTAAACTGGAAGGGGGTAAAAGTTGTTGAGATGAAATTGAGTTGACTACCATAGGTGCCTTAGGTTTCTCTTGGTTAAGCATCATTATGTTGTGTTAGGTATTTGTTTCCTGAGGACATGCAAATTTTCTAAGTTGAGGGTGTGGATGTGCCATCATGGCACTTTCGATGCTTAAAACTAAAAAATATAGAAGTACTTGGGTCTTATTATTTAGACAATATGTGTTTTTGTGTTTGTTTTGCAAGAAAACTAAGTTCAGGAGTTGAAAAAAAGAAGAAAAATTAAAGTCTGTAGAGGACACCACTTACAGGACGTAAGTAGCACTTACAGCCACCATAAGTGGCCATGTACGAGTCAGAAGAAAAATGCTCAAAAGATCTGAAGTCTGAAGTTTTTTCTGAGAGTTAAGGAAGGTTACTTACAGGGAGTAAGTACCACTTACCCCCTCATAAGTTTTGTAGTAGATGGTGTTCTGCAGCATGGAGATTTGTTCTGACACTTACGATCCACCTAGGGGTCCGAAAGTAGTACTTATGGCCCGTAAGTGGGTTCGTAAGTGGTTGCCAACCCAGTTTACCTTTTTCATTTTGGTAAGATTTCTTGGGTTCTGATGTATTCTATAAATACATCTCTAATGTTCTTGTATTAGCTTACACACTCTTTACATTCATAACATTATATTTATTATAAGATTTAGCTTTTGATCTTAGAATCCTTTGTTTTTGGTTTTATGATTGAATATTAATTTGAGATTCTAGTTTTTATTCTTCATTTATTATAATATTATTTTATTCTTTCTTTTATGAATTCAAAGGATGTTCCTGCAAACAGGAGTGTCTTAACCACCTAGCTAGGATTGTGGGAACCCTGATGGAATAACAAAGTAGATAAAGTGCCAAGTCATATCAATAGCCTTGCATATATTATGATCTTCTCGATGTGATTTCTTTCTTAACAACTACAGAAGTTAAGAACCTTCCTGTATTCGATACTTACTTTAAAAGAGAGGTAAAGATTAGGAAAAAAAAGATCACAATAGTAATTTGAGGCTATTACCCTCATCTAATTAACTTGACACTCAAAAGGTAATAGTTAATCTGGGATCCAGGGTAAAGATTAGCAAGATGACACTCTAAGACTCAAAAGGTAATGAATGAAATTTAGCAAAGGCATTCACAAGATTGTTGGTGATACATATCTTATCAAATTTTGCATGTAAGGTCTTGGGATAGTTCAAAGAGCACAACATTTGAATACATATCTTAGTATTCTTCCCATATTGATTTTATCCAGAAGCGATCAAGATTTGTTACTATAGATATTGTTCAATAAAAATTCCCTAATTTACTTTCTTGGATTTTCAGCCTATTCCCTGTGGGTTAGACCCCAATCTCTCTTGGGTTATATATTTAATAACGATCATGTTGTACTTTCTTGGAGGTATAATTTGGGAGACATCAGTCAGGCTGATGTTATCCCACCATAGTGAGATGTATTTCTCTATAGTAGTGATCCGACCACAATAGCGGTGCAACTTACCCCAAAACCCTACTTAAATGGGATTTAGTTCCCTTAACCACTCTTGGATGAAAAACAACGTGGGAGGCTCCTTAAACATGAAGGGCTACCTCACATGCCTTGGAACCATAGAGAAGAGGATAAAAGGTAAGGATGGTTCCAAACCCATTAATTTTTTAAAATAACACATCCGCAATCTTGACATTTGGTTAGAAATGGAATTAATTCATCCTCCCTACAATAGATTGACAACCAGGTAAGCTAGGGTTAATTTCATAGCATAGAGCTAGGTTAGAGAGAATGAATGGAACATAAATAGACAGGAGGCATCATATTTAGGTATTCGAGAATGGAGTTTGGATGGGGAAAACTATGGAGATTTAAGAAACATATTGTAACGCCCCAAAATCGGGTCCCGAGATGTCACACGGTGCTTAGGATCACAAGTGACCCCAAGCTAACCCTTCTACTGGCATAACTTATAAACAAATGAACAAAAAGTATAAATTTATACAAATCTACGGAAAATAACTCTTTTCTGATAATGATAGATACAAAACTAAATTTACAAGATTACAACTCTACTTTTACAACGAAAACTGAAACGGAATACATCAACTTCTACTGACTATCTATGAAGCCTCTACTAGTACTGACTATAGGTAGCTAGGTCATGACTCCCAACTATCCCAACTCAATATGGCTGGATAAAGAAAATAAACCACTTCTCGAACTGTATAACTAACTCAAGCCCTTGAATCGAAAGGACTCATCACCTGCTGACTGGATGTCGCGAACTGACTGGATCTGAAGATGTACACTATACCTTGTACCTACATTCCAGGAAAATGTAGCCCACATACAAATATGTGGTTCAGTACCATGGAAATATACCGAGCATATGGGGGTGCAATGCATATATAAAATAATATCTTAATATCATCACAGTTTATAAAATTATACATACTGCTATAAATGACTCACTTAGCTCGAATTAAATCATCGAAATCATGGATCAATAATACATGTAAAGTAAAACAAATGAGTCATTACAATAAGTTCTCAAATCACTTTCATCTCGGTTTTCAAACCATCAAAGAAATCAAATATCATAACAATTCTCTTTAGAATATAGTATTTCAATCTTTCGGAAAACAATAGCTTTCTCATAACCAATTCTTCAAAACAACATATTCCTCTTAGATAGAATGGTACACACACACACATTGGGAGTCTCTCACAACCAACCTAAACCATGTGAGCTTCATGGAGTCCAACGTTCTACCCACGTTGGGGAGAGTCTCCCTATTCCTTGCCATCGAAGTAGGACCGTAAATCATCAATCCAAACACTAGTGATCACTATATAAATTAGCCTCAGACTCACATCCTATGGGGGCACGTAGTTCTAGGGAAGTACCAAAACAGCTATACCTCCCGCTCGGTGCTAAAAACTACTCCCAAACTTAGCTCAGATCTTTTCAAAACAAAATACACCATAAAACAGTTCAACAATTCACAACGGGAGCCATTATGATACCCCTTTCATAATGAATCAATAAAAGTGGATTTCTTTTCTCATCTCAGGTTCAAAATCAACCCCTTTTTACGATCGAAAGGTCAAAACTTCTTTATCTTTTCAAATCATTCAAATTCAAGGTGTTTATAACACATGATTTATCAAAAACAACAATCTCAAATAGAGTTCAAAACCCATGTCTCAATATCACATTAAAACTTATCAAGATTCAAGCTTTACATCATAAACACATATAAATTTCTTCAAAATCTAGAAATTTCAGCTTTAAGCACAAAATATCATTGTTCTCATATAATTCCACTTCTAAAATATCGAAACTATCATAATCTCGTGAGAATCAATATAGGATGTAAATTCTTGCTTCAAATTCATAATAAAACATATAAAATCCACAACTTCGTAAAAGAAAAACATTTTTGGGTACAAGAACGTAAGGGTGTCCTTGTTGAAAAACCCCACATATCTTAAACTTGAAGCTTTGAATGACTTTTTGAATGATGTAATGCTATTCACAAACTTTTGGGTGTCCCTTGTAGCCTTCATAATGGGGTTTTCATATATGTAAAAATTATAGAATTCTCACGGCTGAATCTCTAGCTATTGGGATTTTTATGTTGAAACCCTAAAGGTTATTCTTTGTGATTTTGAGAGAAAGTAAATTTATTTTGTTGTTATGGGAGTTTAATCCCGTGTTATAGACATATATAGGGGTATTTTTGGAACTTGGAAGTGAGTTATGCGGCGCACAACCCATGAAAGACGCACACCTTATGGAAGACATTTAAGTGTGCCTCGCACTCCCAATTGCACACATTTGATTGGGCGGCGCATTGCCCATCGCACACCCTTACTGCCTCTCACAAAAATACGCATAACTCTTTGCTTGGGTATCGGATATTTGCGAAATTGGTATCGTTGGAAAGCTAATTTAATTATATACAATTTAATAGGTCTTGGGATGGAAAAATTCTATATATATTAAGAGATATTCACGTTTGAAGTTGACCCTTGTAGAATCGAATGTCAAACTTTGGATGAATCAATTAGTCTTAGCTCAACCTTGTTGTAGGTCATTGCTATAAACATTTTCCACCTCTAAACTACTCCATAGACTAGGATAATGATCATCCAACTTGTATTCACGTAAGAATCACTTGGATTAGAGCTTAGACACGCAAGAACGATGGTTAGAATTCTATCATAAAAATACAGGGTATTACATTATCTCCCCCTTAGGAACATTCATCCTCGAATGTGGATAATTAACCTGAAACACAGAGGAATATTAGTCTTCAAGATATCATGTGTAACTGATAGAACTGAATCACTGGATCTCAAGAATAATGAGCTACTGAACTTGTCTGCAAGTGCATGAATCCTCAAGAAATTTAACTATAGGCTAAGATAGAAACGAGAGTGTCAACTTATGATTAACCATTACTTTGCAATGGATCTGATCTCATGAGAAAGGATGAGAGGTTTATGACATGAAAACTCGAGGTATTACAAAATCCCCCTCTTGGGATCGTTCGTCCCCAAATGATAATAATTTGATAAAAATACTAGGAAGAGACTGTGATACTACACAAGATACTTACGAACTGAATCATGACTTAATATCTAAAACTAAAACTAATGCATGAACTGAGCTGAATTCATAATTTAATTGGATACAAGAACATTGCCTCTTGGAATGTACATACGTATAAGACTGTGGATAGTAAGACTAGCTATAAAATTAAGAATCTATAGGAGCTTATCTCCTTGCTTGCTAAACTAGATTACAGGCTATATGGACTGAATCATACTGACTACCCATACTCAAATGGAGTATTTCTTTAGCACTTTTCTACAAAATTCTATTGACATTAGGGAGCAAAGAATTTTGGGCATGCTATGAACAAGACATTTGACTAAGGAATTACAACATTGATATAACTTTATAGCATGGAATATAATTATATAACTCATAAACTAGGATAGGATTGCTAGGCCGTAGGCAACGCGACTTCTTACTTTCAAGCTTAGCATGACTTCTCAAATGCTCTCTCAACTGTACTATTCCCCTTAAATACCATACTCATTTGATTCAACTTATAATTCTCATGTTGGCACTGTGAAATCTTTCTACTAAGTTCTAAATTAAACTAAGTTCTCTCACCATGATCAATCCTAACACTAAATCACAAGATACAACATGCCAAACCACAATACTAGTCTAAACCACCAGGTTCAATATTCTATATCTTCTTAGAGCTCACACCCTAAGCATAACATGCCTTACCACTTCAATGACTAATTTAAAACTCTTGATATGGATTTACTAGTGCATATTGCATTCATCATCTTACACCCAGCATGACATTCAAACCTATCATTAAAAATCACATATAACTTTAAGGCAAATACCCATAAAGGCATACTTCGTATATTCTCTAAACCTTTATTAACAATAATTTTCTTGCACTATTCTTAAAAACATACACATAATTTCTAACTAACCATGACATGTATCAAATACTTCACTTTAGCCTTAGATAGAAAAGAATAAATAATCTTTTCTAATGAGGGTCATCAACTCTCTCACATCTAAACCATTGCTTATCCACTATCATCACCACTATCTTAACATAGGAAGAGGTCACTGAAGGGCTAACACATAAGAACCTGAAGCATAAAAACTACAATACATAACATTAACACTTATCTTAGACCTGAGGAATAAAATAACAAAGACATGGATTCATTAAAGAAATCTAAGTTGAGGACATGCATGATATAATGCGGACTTCACTAGTATCATGAGTTTAAAAAACTGGTCATACTCTGAAACATGAGTTCATACTTATCATGAGCTATTCAACATAAGACTGGAGTTCATAGATTCATGAGAGATAACTCAAATGATGGAGTGAAGCTATTACATGATTGCTAGAATTATTTTTAGGCCTGTAGTGGCAAGAATGGTAGATACAAAAATAAATTTACAAGATTACAACTCTACTTTTACAACCAAAACTGAAATGGAATACATCAACTTCTACTGTCTGTCTATGAAGCCTCTACTAGTACTGACTATAGGTAGCTGGGTCATGACTCCCGACTATCCCAACTCAATATGGTTGGATAAAGAAAATACAACACTTCTCGAACTGTATAACTAACTCAAGCCCTTGAATCAAAAGAACTCATCACCTGCTGACTGGATGCCACAAACTGACTGGATCTGAAGATGTACACTATACCTTGTACCTATATTCTAAGAAAATGTAGCTCACATACGAATATGTGGGTCAGTACCATGGAAACGTACCAAGCATATAGGGGTGCAATGCATATATAAAATAATATCTTAATATCATCACAGTTTATAAAATTATGCATGCTGATATAAATGACTCACTTAGCTTGAATTAAATCATCAAAATCATGGATGAATAATACATGTAAAGTAAAACAAGTGAGTCATTGCAATAAGTTCTCAATTCACTTTCATCTTGGTTTTCAAACTATCAAAGAAATCAAATATCATAACAATTCTTTTTAGAATATAGTATTTCAATCTTCCAAAAAAGAATAACTTTCTCATAACCAATTCTTCAAAATAATATATTCCTCTTAGACAGAATGGTACACACACACATTGGGAGTCTCTCACAACCAACCTAAACCATGTGAGCTACAAGGAGTCCAATGTTCTACCCACATTGGGGAGAGTCGCCCTATTCCTTGCCATCGGAGTAGGACCTTAAATCATCAATCTAAACACTAGTGATCACTATATAAATCAGCTTCAAGCTCATATTCTATGGGGGCACGTAGTTCTAGGGAAGTACCAAAATAGCTATATCTCCCGCTCGGTGCTAAAGACTACTCCTGGACTTAGCTCAGATCTTTTTAAAAGAAAATACACCATAAAACAGTTCAACAATTCACAATGGGAGCCATCATGCTACCCCTTTCATAATGAATCAATAAAAGTAGATTTCTTTTCCCATCTCGGGTTCAAAATCAACCCCTTTTTACGATCGAAAGGTCAAAGCTTCTTTATCTTTTCAAATCATTCAAATTCAAGGTGTTTATAACACATGATTTCTCAAAAACAACAATCTCAAATAGAGTTCAAAACCCATGTCTCAATATCATATTAAAACTTATCAAGATTCAAGCTTTACATCATAAACACATATAAATTTCTTCAAAATCTGGAAACTTCAACTTTAAGCACAAAATATCATTGTTCTCATATAATTTCACTTCTAAAATATTGAAACTATCATAATCTCATGAGAATTAATATAGGATGTAAATTCTTGCTTCAAATTCATAATAAAACATATAAAATCCATAACTTCGTAAAAGAAAAATATTTTTGGGCACAAGAACGAAAGGGTGTCCTTGTCAAAAAACCCCATATACCTTAAACTTGAAGCTTTGAATAACTTTCCAAATGACGTAATGCTATTCACAAACTTTTGGGTGTCCCTTGTAGCCTTCGTAATGGGATTTCCAAATATGTAAAAATTATAGAATTATCACGGTTGAATCTCTAACTATTGGGGTTTTTATGTTGAAACCCTAAAGGTTGTTCTTGGTGATTTTGAGAGAAAGTAAACTTATTTTGGTGTTATGGGAGTTTAATCCCGTGTTATAGACATATGTAGGGGTGTTTTTGGCACTTGGAAGTGAGGTATGCGGCACACAACCCATGGAAGACCTTAAGTTGTGCGTCGCATACCTTATGGCAGACACTTAAGTGTGCCTCGCACTCCCAATCGTACATATTTGATTGGGCGACGCATTGTCCATCGCACACCCTTACTGCCTCTCATAAAAATAAGCATAACTCTTCGCTCGAGTATTGAATTTTTTACAAAATTCATATCGTTGGAAAGCTAATTCAATTATCTACAATTTTATAGGTCTTGGGATGAAAAATTCCATGTATATTAAGAGATATTCACGTTTGAAGTTGACCCTTATAGAATCGAATGTCAAACTTTGGATGAATCAATTGGTCTTAGCTCAACCTTATTCTAGGTCATTGCTATAAACATTTTCCACCTCTAAACTACTCCATAGACTAGTATAATGATCATGCAACTTGTATTCACATGAGAATCACTTGGATTAGAGCTTAGACGCGTAGGAACGATGGTTAGAATTCTGGCATGAAAATACGGGGTATTACATATATATTATGGGCTATCAATATAATTGTACATTTTAAGTAGTATGTGTTCTATCAGTTTGTATTTCCATGTCATAGACTCGTATGTGTTGTGGTGGGAGGGTTAAATTATTAGGTATTAGATAACTATGAGGAAAGGGATGGTACTAAGTGAGGCATGGAAAAGTTTCCAAACAACCTAGATTGGTAATCCTATTAAGGTTTTCAAAGCCTAGTATTGTGGATGTATTATCATTAAGGCCCCACCAGTAGTGTAGGTTATGGTATTGAAATTTAGTACAATTTGTGTTATATGTGCATGTTAACTACTTTTTAGTATGGCTTGTTAGTAAATGATGTTTGATGTGGTCATTTCAATGAATTGTAGTTGTTACATAATTTTTTACGTACCTTACTGGCTAAATGTTGAATATTATATATTTAGAACATTCTCATAAGCTTTTGGTAGAACAAGGTAGGTGGACACTAGTGTTTGGGAATTTAGTACGTGGATAATAATTGTCTCCTGGGTTCATTACTAGAGTGAGGTTGTATATCCCGTAGTGTGTATATACAAGGGTCAAGTGATTTTGAAGGTTCCATGAGTAAATCGACGACTATACTTTTATGCTTGGTATATGTGTACATATTTGGCAATTTATGTGATCTAGGTACTTTTCATATATTGGAAATTATTAGAGTCATGGTCGTTGAATTGGTTATGATTTAATTGTGTAATTATTTAAATGTATTAACTTGGTTTGATTGAACGTAACTTGATTATATTTGGTTAACTTGTGATGCTAACTCTAACTATTTATTTGTTTCTTGTATGCAAAGTGTATGTTTGCTTAGGTATGGGAAACCTGGGGCATTATAGTTTAGTAAAATGTTAACCACTTACGACTTAAACCTTATTTCTTTTTTAGGATAACTTATTCTGTTAGCTCAAGTGGTGGAAGTCCACATGAAGTAGGGATAGATTAAAGAGTTCCATGTTAGTAGAATAGAGAGGGGGCATATAGTTATGGGGTGAATCTGGTCTAATGACCAGGGATTCAGGTCTGCAGCACATATCCCCAAGTTAGCCTTCCCCGAGTATAATAGGTGGCTTGTTTGGTTCTTTACCTATTGATAATACTCAACTTACACGTCAATTTGAGTGCAAGGCGGTCATTGTCAATAGAATTACCCAACAAGAGTCGAGGTCAAATCCATGAGTAACAATGTAAGTGGCGATTAAGTAGGTTCAAAATAAAAGTTACTTGTTATGTTCAAACCTATGATATAAGATATTTTGGGGGTTTTCAATGTTTACTAATGTGAGAGTAATTTTTGGGATAGTTTGGGGTTTTCAATGTTTACTAGTGTGAGAGTAATTCTTAGGCTTCTAAGGGACTAATTCGAGACTAAAAATAATTAGAGTATAATCAATTAAAATGAATCTTGGGATTATTCTTTCCTAGGGGCAAACTATGCATAGGAACATGATGATTTGATGCAAATTCTAATCGTTGATGATATGGTAGGCTAGGTTTAAGGTCTTTGGGGCTAGTTTTTTCAACAAAATCTCAATGTATCATGGTTTGACTCTTTCTAGTACCTAACGAGTGTGTCAATTATAGCCACCCACTGCCTCAATTGAGCACCCCTAATTCTAGGATGGTACCCAAGGGATAGTCAACCTCATAATCGCCCTTATGTCTAAGATAGCAAAGATTAGCAAACTACACCCATGAATTGTCTACTATTGCCTTGGTTCCGGCATCCCTCTTTCAAGGATGATATGAGTTCCGAAGTTCACCCAAACCCCTCTTTCAAGGATGGTTTGAGCTTTTAAGAGTTTGAAATTTTCACCTATCAAACCCATTTTGGGTGTTTAGGGCTTTCACCCACAAAACTTAAATAGTTAACCCAAGCAATAGTAAAACCCATCATTAATAAACCAAAATCTACACAAATATATCACAACCCATACACATTTGCACCCTAATCAAGCATAACCCCAAGAGGTAGATCTAGCATATCATAAGGATAATGAAATCAAATATATCAAGATGTCCATCAAAGTTGTTCATAAGAAAAATAAATAGAGGACAAACCACACTTTAGACTCAAATAAATCTTTAATAGATAAAACCAAACCTACACTTTAGATTTCCTCTAATTGTTTCTTGCCTCAAATTAGTACAACTTTGACTCCAAGCTCCAAGAAATTACAAAAACCCTAAACTAAGGATGAGAAGTAGGTTTGTAGAATGATGGATCTAAAGATGCCCTAGAATGAATGGATTTTGAGCCTTAAATTAGATTTGGTGTCAGCGGGTCAAAATAACATTTCTGCCCTTGGGCCATTTTCTGCCCTCACGCAATCGTAGGAGATTGATCACGATCGCACTTACCACGATCGAGGTTAGTCCATTGTAATCATAATTGGTTGACTAGATTGACTAGCGCGCTATCCCACGATCTCTATAACTAAGGGCTAGAACCTCATCATGCTTTAGTTTGTCCAGCTCTTGCACTTCAATTCTCTTTTTTATCTTTTTATGCTCAAGTTTTCTTCTTTTCTTCTCATCACTTGTACACCTTCAAAATATAGGAATTAGTACATTTAACCCCAAATATGTCTCACTTTTGCATTCAAATCATAGTAGTGTGCACGAATATTTAGTGTAAAAAAGTGATAAATTCACCCCTCATCACCTAGATATAGGTGTATCCCTTATTGTAATTGCTTCTAAGATTTATGTTGACTCTCAGTGTAAGATTTGGCTTAGTATTTTAGGGTGGTAGGCTCGTTTAAGAGGGTTAGACTGGTGCTCAAGAAACATAAGTGGAATATAAAAATTAGTAGAAGAGACGTTAGGTACGGGTACTGAGTCTAAAGCATGCATATTTTCTTTGAATGTTTATGTTATATTGTAAAATCAAATTTGTGTTAACCGATGAGGAATCTTGTATGTGTGGTTTGTACTGATGTTGCACTTGCTATACCATTTTTGGGGTATGTTTGGTTTGTACCGATGCTATGCTTGCTATACCATTTTTGGGTGTAGTCTTTTCCTAAAATCTGTGATGATTTATTGACTGTTATGGTAGTAATCCTACAACAGCTCCTATTTTCTTACTCACTGTGGATGTTATGACTTTAATATTTTTCCCTGAAAATATCTTTTACCTTTTTTGACTAGATCCTTGGATAGTTTATTTTCGTATTAATATCTTGAACTACGTAATAATAGTTTATTATTTCTTTTTAATAAATACTGCTATATATCTTCTTAAGGGGTGATAATGGGTACTATTTTCTAGGTGGATTAGAATAGGTTCCCTCACGGTTTAGTAGCTTGGATTGTGACATCAAAATGTCGAATCCTAGGCTACTGAGCTCCTACTAAAAGAGCAAAGGTCTAGTAGAATCCTTCGGATTGGCGTGTTGTTGTCCACATATACTCTTTTAGAAGCTATGAGGTATTTGAGTCCAATTGGTATCTCTTGATTCAAAATGGTATCTTGTCTAGGCAAGTGGATGTCACTTGATTTCTTTTTTAATGATAAAACCAATGAAAAATTGAAATTGGGAAGGTTCCAATTGGTATGTGGCCATAAATGTTGTGTATAACATGTTGATAACCTTCTCAAGGTTACTGAACAGGGGAATAAAGTTAATGTTAATGAGTCAAGAATTAATAATATTGATTTTGGTCCCTCGTTTCACATGTTATGATTGTAATTTCTTAGATTTCTTGAGTTTAAGCTATGTGAATGTTGTGAGTTGCCATGTGTTGTGGGTCAAATAGGTAAGAAGTATACCAAGATCTTATTATTTTTTTCTATAATATGAAGGTTTAAACTTGTGTTATGACTAAGGAATCGGATACTCATGTAAAATCATATCGGTGTGGGTTACTATAAAAATGTGTCATTATTTGGAGTATGAATTTTTGTTATTGCCTAAAAAATTGGAAATTTTTGTTAATCCTAGTCGAATGCATCGAATATGTGTGGTTGTGCTGTTGTTAACAAGGTCTGAATCCGCATTAGCTGAGTTAGTTTTACAGGGACTATCTTCTATATTTATGTTTTCGTTTAGTATTTGTGTTATAATGCAAGTTTATGGTCGATAGATAACTAATTCGAAATTTGCTTTTGTGGGTATTAACATGGTCTCAGCATATTCCCGATTGCATTATGGATATTAAGGAGATAAGGAAGAAAACATAGGAATTGTTCTTCAATAATCTGTGAAGCCTCTGTCTGGGCCGCCACAACAGTGTGAAGCCCTACTATATCAGTTACCACTATAGTAGAATTTTCTTGGCCATAGCAGAACCGCTATTGCAGAAGGCACACTGTTATAGTGGTACAGGCGGGGCAGTAGCCTTGCATATTTTCCACTGTTTTTGAATTATGTGTTTGCTGATTTTTTTGACAAGTAGGATGTGGAAAATCTCATTATTATAAACATTGCATGATTACCATTTAAGTAGGCATATTTTTTAAATGCAAGAAATTAGCATCCATGAGCGGGAAATAAAAAGAATGAATAATATTGTCTAGTACATGCCCCAAACGGGGGCAACCCAAATCAATCATAAAACTGGGGGAGGGGAAATAGGAAAGTTAGTTGATGCCCTGTCTGTCGTGGGCTGTTGGGGCAGGTTTGTCTCCTTCCGCATAACTCAGAAAGGAAAATTCCCTCAGACCCTTCGATTCATGCTTGAGAAGCTCATAGTTGGGTTCCACAGACCCGAACATGAACTTCTTGGTCTTCCACATTCGGGCAAGCAAGAGATCCCGAAAAAGCATCTTCCACCTATCCTCGCCGAGGTCTCAGCAGAGCATTGTAATATCATGGGTAGTTGAGGGGGTTATGGAACTAAAAAGACGTTTCTCAACCTTCTAATATTGTACAGTCATCCTCCAAGTGTCTACTAGGTATCGATGGTTGGGACTAGGTGGAAGCGGCATCTTCATCATCATATTCATCTGGTCCAAGGGCCTCCTCCGCATCCTTACTACTCTACGCCCATCTTCTTTCCTCTTTTTTCTCTTCTGGGATGGTGGCACTCTTACCAAGAAGGGGTGGAAGAGAATGTTCATCTTTGCTATCACATCATTGGGTTCATAATTTTGAAACCAACTTGGGAATGAATAGACCCTTCCTAAGGGCCTAGGCAGAAGTCTTTCCATTCCATCACAATCTAATCCCCCATATTCAACCAAATTACCCTAATAGCATAAGCTACCACCAAGGCCCGGAGATATGTCAGGACATTAGTATTACTTGATGGATCAATCCTTCAGGCCACCTCTTAACATCGACTGAAAAATAGGTACAGGTGATACCTTCAGTCAAGGGCCAAAATACCTGACCACCACTACTAGAAATTGCCCCTATGGCAATGATCTTTATCGCATTGGTTATGAAATCTTGTCCATAAGACATCCATCATAATGGTTAGAACCATTGCATAATATATCATTGCATATAATCAAACAATTGTTGCCACTATGTAATTTCTGTTGCCAAAGGCCTTCCAAAGAAACGGTTATATTTACCCGTTGCAATAGACAATTTCTTAAAATAATTGTACTTCTATTGCTACAGTTCATTAATTCCCTTCTTTATGTGTTTTATCCTAATTTTAACTATACCGCTCCAAACATATTTCACTATCAAGAAACACTCTCTTTCTCCTAAAAAATATCAACGGTGCCATACACTTAGAAATCCCTCTCTTCGACGATGTTTCCCACTTCAACGACGTTCTCAAATTCTCTCTCTTTAGAAATCGACCAAAGATAGCTCAAATCGTTGGTCTCAGAACTAATCTTCTCTTATTTTAGAATATTTTGGAATTTTTAGATTCCAAAATTATTGGTGTTATTCTTCATTTTGCGTAGATTTTTGAGTTTGAGGTGTTTTTATTCTATAATTGTTGGTGTGAGTTTGACTATTTTTGAGTAATTTCAAATTTCTTTTAGTTTTCTTTGCATTTATGGTTTGTGAATTGGATTGTGGGTTAGTTCATTTTCCAAACATCTCCAATATTGAAGATGATTCATTAGAGCTGGTGATTATTGATGATTTTTTACTTCAAAGAATTCTATGTAAGTCTATTGTTTAAATCTTATTGATTTTGTACTATTAGAATTTGTGTAGATTTCACATGTCAAAATACTACTAGAAAAAGGTCAAAATCTGTCCATATACTTTTAAAAGTTACGATTTGTTATACTTCAAGTTGGAGATCCATTAAGGTCAAGGGTAACAGGATACCTCCCGTAAAAATGAAATGCTATTCTTGAAAAACCTTAGGACACTGAAGTTATTCTCATCAAGCTAACAATTTAATTTGTAGGACAACAACAACAGTAGAAAGTACAAGAACTAGTGGCAAGGCAAGCGACTTCAAAATTCATTTTTGATTAGTATTTTTGAATCCTCTCCTTGAGAGGAACCCTTTGATGGTCTTAGTCAATTGATAATGATAAGGGAATGAATGGCCCCAAAGTATAAAGGAAGGTAAAATTAAGATATTTCATATAGTGGCGAGGATTTTTAACCCTTTTCCCTTGAGACTTTTTTCCATCGCCTCTCAGTAGATTCTGCTGCTTAGAACTCATAGTTGCTAGTGATTTTGTGTTAAAGATCTTCAAATACTCACTAGTTCATGAATAGACTCTGCATACAGGGGTAGGTGATAATGAAATATTTCCTGATCGTTATGAGGTTGCAGAATTTTCACAACCCTATATTGACACTCTGGGCTTGTCATGGTGATTACAGAAAGACCAAGACTCAAGAAGGCCCATTTATTGTTATAAAGGCCTTTAAGTTGAAATTGTGGATGCTTCTGGATGTGATAAGCATGTCCACAGGCGTTGTCATCTGGTTGAATGAGTAGGTAAATGACAACCCAAATTTCAGTAGTACTTTCCCTTAGCTTATTGGATCCATGCTTTGGTTCTCTATCACTGTTCTCTCTTTTTTGCAAAGTAAGTTGCAAATCTAGAAATACATTATACTTCCCCCTCCACTTTCTTCTAACTATTTCCTTATTAGTTCATACAAAAAGAATTTCACATTTCAATATTTCCTTAATGAGAAGCTTTTATAGAACATGAATGTTATGACATGTTTAAAGCCACAAGTTTTAAAAGTCTCTTTTCTTTTCTTAAATGTAATATCTCACATTCAGTTACACACATTAAAAACTAAATCAGTTACAATCTCTTTGTCTTCAATAGTTACACATTAATAACTCCATCAGTTACAATCTATTTGTCTTCCTCAGTTACACACATTAAAAAAAGACCACTTTCTCCAGCAATTTTACAAACTATTTCATCATCCATCAATCCCAGTTCTTTTGTCAAATGCAACTCTAAAGAATCTAAGGGAATTGGTTCAAGAAAATAAGTCTATTCCCTTCACCAGATCTCAAGATCTTCAAACTCTTTAAGGTATGTAGAACCATTCTTTACTCTTGTTTATAGACGTTTTACTGTTATCCAATTCAAATTACACTAAATCTATTTAGGTTTTAAAGGAATTTCTACAATCTTATCAATGAAAGTGAATGGTTTAATAGTTGTTGGATATGTAAAGATAACTCTCTGTTTCATGTTCTTCCTTTTAAAATTTTGTGAGTTCCAGCGACCCTCATGATTTGATGTATGAATCATAGATGTTTTTGGCAAAAATTGTAAAGTTTACAATCCACAAAGTCAAGCGATTACACCTAGATAGCACCCCATTATTTAGAAGAAGTGACAGGGAACTAATTACATAATTTGCTGATCAAAGGTGACCTCTCCTAGTTATTATTGAATTTCTAAATGTATCTACTCTTTCTTTGACTTTATTACAAAATTATATATCCATCTATAACGTGGTTTCTGCACACGGTTCACTTTTGATCAGTCCTTATTTGATACACCACTGTCGCAGCCTTGTAGCTTCAATATGCTTCTTTACTTTCTTTTCCAACTGCATAATCATAAAACAAGAACCAGCGTTGACTACTTGTTCTATCGCTGCAACATTCAAACAACAAAAAAAACATATTGTTACATCACTAATTCAAATATATCCTACTCTATTATTAAGTAAATATATTACAAAGTATGTAATAGCAGCATCCTCTTCAAGGTATTCCCTTTAAGTCATTCAAGGCATCCTACCGTTTTGCCACTACTCTGTCTCTATAAATACAAATTACAATTTCTCAGCAGAATCTAGCACAGTGGAAATAACCAGCCTATAAATTAATCTTTTTCCTCGCTGTATGACAACATACACCACCATCACAAACACGTAGCTAACTACTTCACCTCTATTGAATTTATTCTTAGCCCAAAAGCATGTTCAGTAGAGTTTGTTTTTCCATCTTTCCATATTTATATGTACCCCAACCAGGCCAATATTCTTCTCCACACATGCCCTGTAACATAATAGAAAAAAATAAAGAAAGAACTAATGATCAAAAGATTCAGTACCTATGCCGCAGAATACTAAATCAAGTTGTACATTTATCCAAAATCTCTTAAGTCTCTCCGTTGTAGCTAGTCTCTTCCATTCTCACCAACCAAACAATTAAGTGATACATTCATTTTGTGATCTTTAACATAAATTTCTTGGAGTTCTTAAAATAAAGGATATAAAATTTTAACTAGTTTGATAAGACATCATAACTAGAAACTCCAACCTATAGATATGAATTCCAAACCTCAACTAGAATACTTTAAGTTTCTTATTAGTTTCATTAAATATGGTGGAAGCTGTGAGATGAAATAGTGTTACAATGTAACAACACATTACTATTCATGACACTCCAAATGCTCATTAACTATAATAATTCATGAGGCATGATACCAAAGAGGTTGATTTTCCAAGCATGAGTCCTAAAGGACAAATTCATGATCATTAGCCTAAAATGGCAAACATATGTACGCGAGCCTAAAATGGCTAAACCATGAGCATGATCCTGACAAGGCTAACATTTTTTATGAACTAATAAATAATGTAACTTCATGAGCATAAGGGAGTTAGTTAGCTGACCATGAAGGAATAGGTTTAACTGACAAATGCCTAAAACTATGTTTGCCGACATAGGATAGAGATCATTTCACAAGTCGGATACTCTTTTTTCTTTCATGTGTCCTGAAAAGGGGCTAACTACGGATACTTGCTATCAAATTATGTCATGTCATATCCTGTGCCCGGCAAGGTATAGGATGGCTTAGCTGATCGGACCGAGATCAGACTCCATGCACTCACATGGTGGTTTATGACAGTTCACTACTTTCTCCCATAAATAATCAATGGAATTTAAATTTACTTTACTTGGTCAATTATAAATTTTCCTCTTGTTCCTTTCCAGATGCCTTCACTTATATTTGAATTTTATTATTATTTCTAATCTTTTGTTGTACTATCCTTCTGCAATAGTTTTACATACCAATACATTCCCCGTATTAACCGTCTTTAGCACTACATTATTTCATAATGTAGTTTCTGGCTCTCAAGTCTGCGGTCAGGCACCTCATTAGAATTCCTAACTTTTGTTACTGGTGAGTCTCTTTCCTACCAGGAGGCTGGATGAGATATGATGAATTTTTTTGTGTTTTCTTTTCTTTCAATATTAGTACTTATTGAAGGCTTCACAGGCTGGTGTAGTTGTCAAATAAACTTTTTTATTTCTAGTCTTTATCATGACTATTAGTATTGTATAAAATTAAGTGGTGTTAATAAACATTGATGATAATATTTGCCTTTAAGAAATCTTATTTCAATCTCATATCATTTCAGTTATACTCTTTCATGTTGGTTGTATTCTCATGAGTTATGATAGAATGTTCACTCGTACTAGCAATAGTATTGGGTTCATATCATAGCTCGGGCCTCGACTCGGGGCATGACAAACTTAGTATCAAGCACAAAGTTCAAGTGTCCTGGGGCATCTATGAAGCCGTGTCTAGTAGAGTCCTTTTTTATGGATTTGAAGCGTGCCACACTTATAATAGGGAGGCTACAAGACATTTAGGATACATTTCCTCTTATTTCATACTCTAGATCGTGCCATAGAGCACTATCATAAAAAAGGAACTTACTTGGATTCATACTTTTCTCAAATTTCTCTATCTACTCCTCATCTTTAAAGGTGGTATGTGTGGTGAAACTCATATCTTTATCGATAAGGTGCTCTCCAATAGAGACAAAAGAAATATAACTAATTGCACAAGGGTTTTTGAGTAGTCCATTAGTGTATTCGAGTATACCATTTCAAAAAAAACACGTACACTCTTGTTCATATAAATTGTGCTTTTTATCCATAGTAAGATTGTTCTCCCAGCCCCCTTCCAAAAACTTATTTCAGATAGCATCCTTAAGTGGGGAAGGATATCTCTAGACTCTTGGGTAGTGTTTCCACCTAGGAGATATTATTGTTTGAGATGTTTGTTGTAAGTCAATAAGTAGTAGAATAATCCCAAGGTAGAAAATATAAAGTCATAACTGTAGAGGAGGACAACAAATGGGGATAGTGATTGATTAATGTATTTAAATTGAGTCATTTATTCATTAAGTGAGTAATGGGATAGAATGTCCCTCAGTGTTAGTTAGAGTGTATCAAGACTTACAAAATCTTATCATAGTTAATAGAGGAAAAATGATTGGTTAAGATAACTTGGAGTATATACTCGGTTTAAGAAAGAAATTTATTAAGGCTTGACTGTGACAACAAATGGGGATATTGACTGATTGATGTATTTAAAAAGAGTCATTTATTCATTAAGCGAGGAATGGGATAGAATGTCCCTCAGTATTAGTTAGGGTATATCAAGACTTAAAAAATCTTATGATAGTTAATAGAGGAAAAATGATTGGTTAAGATGACTTGGAGTATGTACTCGGTTTAAGAAAAAATTTTATTAAGGCTTGACTATGTGTTAGTAAGGAGTGATAGTAATATTATGAAGGAGAATGTGCTTATGGGCTGCAATAAGATAGATGGGGTGATTTAGATCGACTATATTGTCACAAAATTTGTATTGACTAGAGGTTCTTGATTTATTTTATAAGCTACAGTTCAAACTAGTATTATCGAATAGCGTTGCCATTCATGTTTAGCACTAGATGCTAAGGTTGAACTTTAGATGACCACAACAAGAAAGAATGGTGGTATAAGGGTGATAGCACTAGTTTTAGAAAATAGATCTAGTAGGCTTGACTTTTTATGTGTGAGGAAAAGCTTAAGTTTGATAATTAAGGATAATGAGAATGTGAAAAAAAAAAATATATCTGTGGAATAGTGGTAGAATGGTGAATTATAGCTAAGTCGTTAAATAAAGAAAGCCCTAGGTTTTATGAAGAAAAGGGGTAACCAAGTTAGTGTGCTGTTATAGGAGATTCAAAGTTATTAAGTGCTATGTGAGAATATTTAGTACCCTTGAATTATTAACTGTGGAGAAGTCTAGGTATGTTGTATATGGTGTTCTTGAGAGATGAATTGAGAGGATTATAAATGAATAATATTGAGCCTCTTAGTACAATTTTAATTTCCATTGGAGTGGGTGGATAAGAATTTAGAGGTGTGATGTTAGTAGACTTAAAAGGGAAGGGAAGGTATAGAAGAAGTGGTTATGTATACCAATGAGAGCATAAATAATAAAATGATGACTGATAAATTTGGAGAAAGTTAAGAGATGTATCATGGGAGGAAGTCCAAGCAAGGATTGTGTACCTAAAGATATAGTCTATCAGGGGAGTAAGGTGATGATAGCTTAGATTGGAGAATAGATCTGCATATTTTAAATGTCAACTTTGACCTAAGGGGGAGATGATTTGGTAAATAAAAAAATTGGGTCTTCAAATATAGATAGTGAGGGTTTTTTAGGAAAGAAAGATGGGTTTCATTATGATTCATTCTTATTCAAGCATATTTCATGATTTCAGCCAAGATGACACTATACCCATGTCTTATGTATTCATGTCGGGCCTATGTCTATGATCTAAATTTTGTGTGCAAACTCATGACCATGTTCTAACCCTTGAATAAGAAACAATAACTTCACACCACGATCCTAATATTATTCTAAGATTCAAGATATCTAGGCTCTACGTTATGTTGTTCCTGAGCCAAAAACCCATGCTTTATGTTAGGTTCAGTTCTAAGAAACCAAACTTTATGATATGTTCTTAGCTTGTGCTATGTTATCCCTATGCCCAGAATGACTCTCTATTCACACCTTATGTGTTTTGGTACATGAAGTATTCATTCCTATTTATTCCCAGGCCTCATCTAGAGTGGCAAGGTCACAATAAGTATTAGTAGTGATTAAATAGTATCCCTTTTATTTTTTATGCTCATACTCTAGACCTTCGGTGATATTCCTTATAACCTGATAGATGTGTGATATCAGTTGAGTAATTATTTAGAAGAAGGTGAATAGATGGCCCTTATCATGATGATTAAGGTGTAGTGGCTCCATCTACGATCATAAGTATGAATGAAATACAAGATGACGATTAGCTATTTGTAATAGTAAGATGAGGTCATATGGTGTGACTCCTGGTAGGAGTTCATGAAATAGTGGGTCAAGAGGTTCTAGGGTAGACGAAGAAGATTTTTCCTTTTATATAATGTTTACTTTAAATATACCATGTAATTATAGTAATAGACCTGGATATCATATTGATACCTATATGGGTAAATGCATGATAAAATTTGTGACTTCTTAATTAGAACTCGAGGATGGTAATTTTTTTAAATTTTTTTCGATGAAAAGAAGTAGTAGCCTTATAGATAACTGTAGGTGCAAAAGAGACCTTGCTGAGTTTTAGAACAAACCCAAGAGCAATGTCAACAATCAAGATGAATGTTCCTAAAAGGGAAATAGATTATCGGATTTAGACTAGCATGATTGTTTTAGGTGTGGCTTCTTGTACCACCGAGTTAGGCTTGAATATGTTAAGAATGTGTAATTAGAACCAGACTTTAGTATATGTACGTGCTCATGTGAGTTGGAAATAATGAAGTGTGGTATTTATAGGAAAAAAGGGAAGCTTCTAAGGGTGTTGCTAAGATCTAAGGCTACCAGTATTAGAGGTATAAATGCTCTTATTGATACGAGCCAAATAGCCATCTATGCTTTTGAAGAAGTCATTGGATGCCAACGCAAAAGACTCAAGACTTGGTCACCTCGAGTACACAAGAACATGCATGGAGGACCTGTTTTGAGCATGACATAAGGTAAACCTGTGTATGGAAGATTGCGTGGGGGCTTACCTTGATGCCAACCCGAGACTACAAGTGTTAAAGAATGACCCCACGGTTGTGGAGCATTGAAGAAAAACCCTTCATTAAGGGTGTTTTGGGGATTCGCACTTTGTTAGAAAGACATTTCATGGCCACCCCTTTCATTAAGGGTATTGTGGTTATTTTTATTATGTAATAATCTATCCTATGTATAGTCTTATTATGTAATAAGATAGCCTTTGATTATTGTAGAATTACAACACTTTTTGCTCCATGATCGCCATGTCAAAACCTTAGTCGAAGCAAAGTTCCATCCTCCAGTACCTCTGGTTCTGATCTCTACTAGCTTGATCAAGAAATCGATTGTCTATGATGGCATCATCTTGATTTCCTGCTATTCTATATGTTAGCCTGTAAAATATAACAAAGAAACCTATCAAAAATCATCTTATGTCATTTTTTGATCGAGCTGCAAAAATTTGAGAAGGTTCAGTTTTTTTAGGAAGCCACTGTCTGTTCCCTCATAGCAGTAGTTCTATTGTGATAGTGGTAATTTTTTTTTGTATCAATATAGTTGTTTTCCTCATTCCTATTAGCCATGTGGTGCAATAGTGGATCCCTTTTACCCAAATCTTTCTATTTCAATATTTGAACCCATATTAGTTCTCCAACAATGTCCTAGACCTAATATATACAAAATTTCAGGCATGATAACTCCAAAATCATGCCTAAATTGTCATTTCAAAACCAAAAATAACTGTTCACATATTTTTCAGTTTCAACCCTTTTTAACAATAAAATTTTGAGTTTCTTACGCTCAGGATACAATATAAGCATTATAAATGTAAGGGGAGAAACCATGCTTTAATTTTTTGATACTACCAAGCCTAAAGATCTAAAACTCAAAAATTCACTCTAACCCTCTATTTCAATGTAAAATTCTAGTCTAATGCATGTAATTTTGCGAGTAACAAAGAGATAGAGAGTAAGAGAGTTGAGTGTAACTTATTTTTGATAAGTAAATAGGAGTGATCGGAGGAGGAAGGATTATTTTTAAGCAGAGGAGGGAAGATGAGAAATAAACCCATTCCCATTCTCTATATACTGATCCATAGGGAGGTAGTGACCAACTATAGAAACATTATACTTGTGTAATAACTGCTATAGTGGGGTCCCACCTCAAGCTCTATAGATTTTGAGTTCGATTCTTTGACAACAGTCTGGTATTCGTAATTCATTTAGTATGGGTATTTCAAGTTTCCAATTAGAATATAGGTAGTAGTAATTAGTGGCCTACGTCCTTTTAGGGAGGGCGTTAAGCCAAAATATATATGTAGTCTCGAACCCTTCTTCTTTTGATTACTCGGGAATGGGCGATGGGTATATTGGTATCTATTATAATGACCGAATTTATGTTTACCAAGAAATGCCTTTATTTTAGGGTAAAGTGTGATTATTGATGTGATTTTGTTAGAAAAATTGTATAGGTCCATAAAAATTTGGGAGGTAAATATAGTGGGTTCAAGTTATCATTATCCCACTATAGTAAGATTTATTCTTCTATTGAAATGAGTAGACCGCTATAGCATGGTGATGCAACCTAGAAAACCTACTAAAATTGGATTTATTTCTGTTCTCCACTCTTGGATGAAATAATAACATGTGAGGTATCAAAAACCCTATGGGATGAATTCAAGCCCTAGAACTATGGAGAAGAAGAGATAGAGATGTGGATGGGTCCAAACCCATTAATTTTTTAGACTAACACTTCTACAATCCATACATTTGGTTAGAAATGGCATTGATTTATCCTTCCAATAGTTATTTGACATCCAGGTAAGCTAAGGTTAATTCAGTAGCATAGACATAAGTTAGAGAGCATGAATGTAACATAGATGGATGATAAGCTTCACATCTAGGCGTTCAGGTAAGGAGTTTAGATGGATGAAACCTGTTAACATTTAGGTAGTATATATTATAGGTTATCTATATAATAATATACATTATATTAAGTATGTGCTATCAGTTAGTGTTTCACTATCATAGACTTATATGTGTTATCATGGGAGGGAAAAATTATTTGGTATTAGCTAACTATAAATAAATGGATGGTGCTAGGTAAGGTATGGCCAAGGTTTCAAACAACCTAAGATGTTAATCTTGGTAAAGGTCTTCAAAGCTTATCATTGTGGATTTTTTTTGGTTAAGGCCCCACCGACAGTGTAGGTGATGGTATTGTAGTTTAATACAATTTGTGTTATATGTTCATGTTAACTACAAGGTAGAATGACTTGTTAGTGATATTGTTTGGTGTTGCTTTTTCAATGATTTGCGGTTGTTACATTATTTTTGACCTACCTCACTTGCTAAAGGTATAATGTTTGGTATTTAGAATGTTCTCATATGCTTTTTATGGAACAAAGATGGCTGACACTGGTGTCTGGTATTTTAGAACATGGATGGCAATTGTCCCATATATGTCAGGGTTAGAGGGAGATTGTATATCCTTTAGCGGTTATGTACGAATGTCAAGTGACTTTGATGATTCCATGAATGAACTAGGGACTATACTTCTATGTTTGGTATATATGTACAAATTTTGAAATTTATGTGATATAGGGTACTTGTCATATGTTGCAAATTATTGCAGTAAGGGTTGTTGAATTGGTTGTGATTTAACTACATATTTGTTTACATATATTATCTTGGCTTGATTAAATGTGACATGGTAGTATTTGGTTGACTTATGATGCTAACGTAACTATTTAATTATTTCTTATATGTGGTGTGTATGTTGGCTTAAGTATGGGATATAATGGTGGATTATATTTTAGAAAAGTATGAACCTCTTATGACTTAATCCTTGTTTTTTGTTAGGGCTAACTTATAAGGTTACCTCTGGTGGTGGAATTCCTCATGAAGTTGGGACTAATTAGAGAGTTGCATAGAAGGATTGGAAGGAGGACATATATAGTTATGATGTAAATCCAATATGATGACCAGGGAGCCAGGTAAGAAGGTCATATGCCCAAGTGAGCCTTCCCCGGGTACAATTGGTGACTTGTTAGGTTTTTCACATATGTATAAGGATTTTCCTTATTCTAATTGTCCTCTAGGTGTTATGTCGAATCTCAGTGTAAGATCAGGCCTGGTGGTCTGTGGTTGTAGGGTCATGAAAGAGGGATATAGTGGTTTATCGAGAATCATAAGTGAAAGATAATAAGGGGTAGAATAGATGTTGGGTTCTGGGTAATGAGTCTAGATCATGCATGTTTTCTTTGAATGTTTATGTTATATTGGGTAATCTGATACGGATCGACCGATGAGGCTTAGAAGTACGTGTAGTTTGTGCTGACGTTACACATGCTAAACATTTTGGGGTATAGTCTTTTACATACTATTGCAATAGTGATCCTCTAGCAAATCCTATTTTTGTTCTCACCGTTGAAGTTGTGTCTTATTTATTTTGCTCATAGAAACTCTTCTACCAGTTTAGACTATATCCATGGATAGTTTAGTTTTGCATTTATTTCTTAAATTTCTATTTAATAAAGTCTATTGCATATCTTCTTAAGGGTTATATGAGGTACTCCTATCTAGGTAAAATAGAATAGGTGCCATCACGATCCAGTTGTTTGGGTCGTGAAAAGGTAGAACCTTGTGGCCTTGTTATTATGCTCGCCAATATAAATTATTAGTATATCAACTTTAATCTTTTTAGGTTAAAGTGAAGCAAGGCTCAGAAGATATTTTGTGTAGTCAGAGTTGGTAGCAGGTTTGGAATGACAATAGAATATTTGATTTGGAGTTTAGAGTTAGTTGCATGGTTCATGCCTTAGGTGGTCTTCATTTTGGTTTAGTTTTCCCTTGTCTATGTTTGTATCCATGTAATACAAGTGTTTCTTTATTGGGCTTGCATGCATCTATCATTCTCGATTTAGATGGAATCCACTTGGTTTATGAGGTTGAGTTTTAGTTATTTAGGAATTGAAGTAAGAAAGTTGGTGGAAAGGAATACCTTTGGTGAAATCCCTTGAAATTAATGATTTTTCTTGGAGGTTATTAGGAGATTCTTTATTGGAGCATGTGGGACCAGTACCTCATCCTTTGAGTTTTTGGGCTCCCTTGATTTATGGACTTTTGCAGACGAAAGTCCTTTATTGTAAAGATACTTTAGGTCATTTTATCGATTTCCATATTTTTCCAGCATTTTGATCTTTCCTATAGCAACTACATGATACTTATGACTTATCAGAACTATTGTATGATTAACCTATAGTTTGTTTGAATTTAAGGCTTATTTCCTTATTTTAAAGCTATCACTAATAAGAAATTTGTCTTGGACCAAAATTCCTAGTAAACAATCTCATAGGAGAATTTCGACGGTGCCATCAGCTCTGTAACATTGCTTTTAGGCTAAGGGACCCTTGGTCTAGGTCTCGAGGCTTATGGACTCATTTTGAGCTATTGGGTAGAATTCGGTCAAAACAAAACTCTATGTGGCACCCTTATTCAATCAAAATAATCTCGAATGAAAGTTCTGATGGTTTTTTTATTTCAAAAAGTAGAATTTTGTATGAAATAATATATTATTTGCATGTACGGGGTTTCGAGAAAATCCCGAGCACCTTGTCAGAATTTATTTGGACTTAGCAAAAATTTGGTCCTCGATATCTAGTGTGACCGCTAAAGTGGTATAGAAGCAACTTTAGTATCCTTAAATACTTGAATGAGGTCCGCCTTAGTGGTCAAGTTTCACTTTTCCAGACATTGCTTTAGCTGCCAGGATCTACTTTAGAGAACCCCGCCTATCCTTATCCGGTCACATAAGAGGTAGTCACTTAAGAGACTCAGTGGTTGCTTAAGAGATCACTGCTGGTGTTAAAATCCCCTTCTTCACCTGCATTTTCCTCATATCTCTAGGGCCTTTCCCTTTATTTTTGAGAGCTTGGGATGCGGGAAAGTGTGGAAAATCATCCATTGAAGCTAATGTAAGCTAGTTATATACTCTTTGGTCATTTTCCTTTATTTTCCCAATCATGTTCCGTCCTTTTTCATTGTAAATTCCTAGAAATTAGGTCTTACAATACTAAAGTTAGGGGCTGATTTTTACCCCAAATTGTCACACATTTCTTGTCCTTCGAGGGACCTCATGACAGATTAAATAATAGGATTCCATTAGCAGCTCCCACGAGCCCATTTTTTACCCTAGTCTGGGCCCCTAGTTTTATATTGCAATATGGGTCTCGTTGTACTCATTTTGATGTTTAGGTTATTATTTTGATGGAGTACTAATATTTTGGGATAGTAGAGCAAAGACGAGCGATCCATAGATGATTCAAGATTTTGGTTTGGCTAGGCTTTGGTCTACTTTTCCCTATGAGATGGTGTTATGTATAGATTGTATGCTTTATAACATATGTTTATGACTAGTGTATCATGGCTTTACCTATTTAGGGAATTTGGTATCAAAATATGACCCGAACTTTAGCATAGGATACCTATTATAACCTATAGAACCTTATTATCCTTGATTAGTGACATAATTAACCCATGATTCTTTACACTTTATTTGGATGGTGGTTTGCCATGGTTTCATGATCTAGGATACTGTATTGTATGATATTGTATTGTACAGTATAGTACAATACCATGCTTTGATGGACTGTATCGTTCACTGCTGTTTAATAACAATCTTTTGTTTGGTTTGAAGGTTTGGTACTGTATCGTAACTAGTAAGTTTACTAAAATGACCTTAATTATTAAAAATGTTAAATTTATCAATAATTTTTAATAAAGATAATTTTCTTCCTTCTAATTTGTCACAAATTATGTTATGTAAATATATTAAGTTGTTAAATTCATGTAAATTTTAACAAAAATAATACAATAGTAGATTAAAATAAATGTAATTGGATTCATTTTTTATAGTAATAAATTTTATTTCCTTTTGGTGTTTTGAAACGTGGGAACCTACCACAAGTACAGAGTTTGAGTGCATCTTTTATGTATGCTACGGGTGTGTTCAGTATGGAATATGAAAAAAAAATCTTGGAAAACAAATTATTTCTTACTTATTTTCTTGATAGGAAAATGTATTTTCTAAAAAAATTTGTATATATTTACACAAAACAATGAGAATGGATAGGATAAGTAGGATGGAGTATGGAAAAATTATGAATTTTTTTAATAAAATATTTGGGGAAGGGTAGTGGAGTGGGGGGGTAAGGGTGGGGTTAGAAAAAGTTTTGAATTTTTTTTAAGAATATTGTGGATGGATTGGGGGTGGCGTGGGGCTGGTAGAGGGGTAGTGGGGTAAGAAGATTTTCTTGAAACTTTTTAAAAAATATTTTAAAAAAAAAAAACTGGTGTCGGGAGGGGGGCTAATAAGTGATGGGGGAGGGGTAAGGGTGGGGTAAGAAAAAGTTTTGAATTTAAAAAAAAAATTGCGGGGTAGGGTTTAGTAAAGGGTGGGGTCGGGGTAGGGGATGGGATAAGAAAAATGTTTTAATTTTTCTAAAAAGGAATTTTAAAAAATAATTATTTTTGGGGTGTGGGGGTTGGGGTAGGAGATGGAGTTAAATAATATAGGGTAAAGGATAAAATAGGATTATATAATATTAAAAAGGGCATAATTGGGAAAAATAAGCATACTATGGGATACCACCAAGTCGGTGGTTACATAAAGTGAGGGTTTTCATGGTCACCAAATCATGAACCATATCATACAATACATTTTAAGAAACAATCAAAACAAACGTGGTTCTCTTAGTAACCATACTATACCATACCATGGAAAACCACCATCCAAACATTATGGTAGTATAAGACTTACCATTTGGCTTTAGTGAATTGGGATCCATCTAATTCCCTTAAACAGTAGTTTCCCAGATTATGGTGCAATTATTATGCTAGTTATATATTGTTAGGCTTGATGTCGTGGTTACAATACCAGTTGGACTCTAGGTGAATATTTTATCCTTAAAAAGGGCATGATTCTAGTTTATGAATGCTTAGGCACTTATGGTTGTATTGTTATGATACTGGTGATGGAATGCATACTTTTAGGTGCATTTATGAACACCTAGTTGTACGATTCCAACCAAATACTCAATTTTAGTACCATTTTCTAAAAAGTGATTTAATTCCACTTTTAAATTTTAAAATGGATTTTGTTACAATGGGAGTCATACCACCTTATTTAATGATTTATGAGATTTTGGAACTGAATGTTCTATTTTGGATATTAGACAAATGATGATCCCAGTCCATTATTAATCCACTGTTTTACCACACTATTTACTTCGGTTGAATAAGATTTTGATCCTTTCAATGCTATGACACTGATTCAGTCCGAACTTGATCTCAGATAATGGATTTAGAGATTATCACTCTTTGTCTCAGTTTAAGTCTAGGCACATATTATATTTATATCTCTCAAGTACTGGATGGAGTATATCAATTATAATGGTTATTGGAAGTCCTGAATCAAAATCAGGCAGCGTATACGGAGAACTCAAGTCCCTCATATGCTCCTTGGTCTGTGGGCTGCAATACCGGTGAAGGAAAATCACCTTAGGTCCCACCTATGTGAGTTGTAGAGATAGAGGAGGTGTTTACACTCGTTATATTATGGCACTTGGATTGGACATTGTATTTTAGGGTTATATTTTATTCATTCATTCATATGCCGTGCTTATCACCAGTTATTGTTTGTTCGGACTAATCGGCTAATTTATTGTTAGTTATTATGGCAGTTCGTGGGAGGATGGTCCTTGACTGGCACTCAGGGTTCCTTGAGGTGTGAGGTTGGATCCCTCTAGTTATTATCTTGATTTTAGTCCGATATATATGCGCATATCAATACATCTATATATATCTATATATCTATATATATATATCTATATATATATCTATATATATATATATACTAGTTTAGATATACGCGTCTTGCACGTGTACCTCACTTTAATGAGTTCAAACATTACACTAAATAGGATATTTGTTTAAATAATAAAGATAAATATAATAATTAAATTTAATATATTTTGAGTATGCAAAGATAGAGAATTTATTTAGTAAACCTAACCTTTACCAAAAATACTTTTAAAAGTCGATCAACATTTATCTACCATATGTAAACTGCAATAAAACAATACAATTAAATCTAATCTTTACACACAAAAATTTTCTCAAAGTCGTCTGACACTCATCTACCACCTGTAAACTATAACAAAATAATACAATAATAGAGATATCAAAATAATACAACTAAACCTAACCTTTAAATAAAAAAAATTCTCAAAGAAGAGATATCAAAACAATACAATTAAACCTAACCTTTACCTAAAAAATTTCTCAAAGCCGACCAACATTTATCTACCACCTATAAACTACAACAAAATAATATGATAAAAGAGATATCAAAACAATACAATTAAACTTAAATTTTACACACAAAAATTTCCCAAAGCCGATCGACATTCATCTATGAACTGCGAACTACCAGAAAATAATAAACTAATAGAGATATTAAGATAATATAATTAAACCTAACCTTTACCTAAGAAAATTTCTCAAAGCAGACCAACATTCATCTACCATCTATAAATTAAAATAAAACAATAAGATGATAAAGATATCAAAACAATACAATTAACCTTAACCTTTATACAAGAAATTCTTAAAAGCCAACCGACATTCATCTACGACCTCTAAACTACAACAAACAATATAGTAGTTATCACAAAGCTTTGATTTTGATCAAACTAATTCTTGTCTGAGCAAAAATTTTGACTCTAAAGAATGACGAATGACGAATGAAAACAAAGAAGATATATATATATACAAACATGTTGAATTCTATTATGTTGACAAAAATAGTCAAGAAGTTGAGGGTTAGAAAATCAAGCATCCATCAATCTGGACATGCAATTGAATCAAGTTAGATGAACATCAACCATATTCTCCCAATAGATAAAGAGATTTAATGAATCTAAAAGTTTACTAAATATATCTAATTCTAAAAGAAGTTTAAGCCACAATGAAATAAACAAAAGTAGATTTTCTAAACATACTAACAAGCTCAATGTGAACCACTCTTAATTAGAATAGTGACACACGGGTTGACCATTCAAAGAAAAGTTCAAATAAAGATTAGCAATAGGGAGAAATACTGGTATCCGAGAAAAGAAGGTTGTACAACACAATAGTAGAAAAAGCATGCATACCATGTGCAAGACATTTTGAACAAAACATCAAAGGCATATGCAGTTCCTATATATTGAGTTATTTGGATTGGCAAAATCTTTCCATGCATCTCGCAAGCAGCAACAAACTGCATCCATGTTGCTGTCTTCAATCGAATGTCTGTTGTTCTCTAGTTTAACGTGTATCTCAATATTTATAGAAGTATTTTCTTAATAGAGTCCTATTATTTGTAGAAGAATTTCCTTAATAGAGTCCTATTTTTCTAATTGAACAGTAGAAAGGAAAATATTAATTAATTCTCCTTTCATATATTTTAGAAATCCCATATATTTTAGGAAGTATAATTAATATAATAAAAAATAATTAAATAATAAATTAAAAAATAGTGAAAAGATAGTTTTCTTTAAAGGAGAGTCTTTTAATGAAAGGCAAAAACTTCAAATCACTTTTCTGAGAGTCTTCATACTTTTAATATTATATTTATATATGGTTGTCACAACCAGAGGGTACCCCCTAGTCGCGACACGATGCTTAAGACCACATGGGAATAGATAGAGAGAGAGAGAGAGAGAGAGAGAGAGAGAGAGACAGACAGACAGACAGACAGATAGATAGATACACATAAACAAGGCTAAATCAAGGATACCACCTAAGTAGTCATGCTAGCATCTTAAGGCCTTCTAATAATAGTGAGAACTAGTGCTAACATAATCAGTGCCTCTAACAATATATCTAAACATAATATAATTATCCATAATAAAGCAATTGTATGAAAAAGGAATCAGAATCATACCCGAATCTCAGTACCACTCCAGTAATCACCATGTCACAAACTAATCATAATAGCAAAAATATTGAAGTAACTACATAGCTCGGACAAATAATACCTAAACCAGGCCCCATAACCCAAAAGGTCCAATCAAGACATAACACACTACGAGCAAAACTCATCACCCATACCTATGTAACCCCTTATATAGCTAATAGATATAGGTGCATACTGGTAATAGGAATGCCCATGAAAGGATAAATGCAAAATGATCCATAATAGCATAACCAATCTAAGTATCATAAAGTAATCTAGTGTGTACACCTCCTCCAACTCAATGGGTTGCAAAGGCAGGACCTACATCAAACTTTCTTATCTGGTACGATGGCCCATGGATTAAGGGTCCTCTAGAGAGTTTGAGAGTATCTATATACACCAACCTGGTCCCGATCTAGAATTTCCAATAACCATCATCATCATCAATCCACTCCATCCAGTACCATATATATACATACATATATATATATATATATGCATGGGCAAAAACCGTGGCTAAAAGAGTGTGAGTCCTTAAATCTATTACTCGGGGTAAACTCTAGCAATAAATCATCATAAAAGTGTAGAAAGGATCAGAATCTCTCTTGATCGAGGTAAATAGTAGTAGTAAAATAGCTGACCGAAATCTATTTCAGTCAAATCTCTAAAATATTATTTATTTTTAGTCTCATAAGTTATTCATTAAGATTGTATGATTTCCATTATGAAAGAATCTATTTTAAAAGTGAAAAGTGGGAATAAATAGAATCGTACCATTTACAGTTTTAGTGAGCATGAATGTACCTAATTTATGCATGCCATCACCAGTATTCAAACAATATGATTATAAGCATCTAAATGTCTATGTGCTGCGGCGACATTCTTTACAAGGATAAGACACTTTTTGGAATCCAACTAATATCATAATCACAGCCTTGGACACAATAATAAATATATGCTACATAACCATATCATAGTCCGAGAAACCATCACAATCCATCGAGTATCATAGTAAACATTATACTAAAGGTTCATTAGTCTCAACTATGCCTAATAGCTAGCAACCGAGGGTAATAGGATCCTAGAATCATAATAAGCATTTCACCTTAAGGGTCAATTACCCTTCTAGCCCCCAAACTCATAAATTAAGCCAAGTCATAGAGTTCTACCAAATACCACATCCTAACATCCCTAACTAATAGAAAACATATATAATACATTATCTTATAAAGAAGAGTAGATAGAAGCCTACCTTGATGCCGAACCACAAGTCCTTGAATCGCCCATAAATTATTCACTTCTGCTATATGATTTTGAAATATCATCATGATATCAAAATAGTAATCTACACATTATTAGGAGTAAAATGAAAGCCATATTTCTATATTAAGGGTAGGGTCAAAATTTTGGTCAAGAACGAACCCACGAGGCCCACAAACAGAATCCAAAATTGAATCCATTATAAGGTCCCTCGAAGTACTAGGATGTGTGCTCAAAAATTGAGCACAAATAATGCATAAATCGAGTCTCAAATCAACTCTTAAAGTTTAGGAATTTAAGACCTAATTTATAAGAATTTACCATGAGCTAGGATGGAAATTAAAGGAAAAATTAATGGTAAATGACCAAGAAGAGTTAGTTTAGCTTACCTTAGCTTCTATGGGTGATGTCCTACTTTTTTCTCTCCTTATGTTCTTAATTTGGTGTGAAAATAGTGAAAGAAATGGTGGAAAATTGAGTAGGGAAAAAGAGGATAAAAGGGCATTAGGTGTCGATAAAGCGGACACCTGGGCGCTAAATCACCTATTACTAAAGTAGCAACATAATAGCTTAAGTGGTCTGGCAACAGAAGCGATTACTGATAAAGCGGCCCCAATGGCGATAAAGTGAGCACCCTTTAGCGGTCATTGACCGCTTAAGCAAACCCCGATCATTGTGTCAAGGTCGATAAAGTGACCCATAGGTGCTAAAGCGGCCCAATAGGTACTTAAGAGGACCTATCAGGTGCCATGCATCATATTCTTAACAAGTCCAAAAAAGACTTTAATGAGTTGCTCAGGATTTGTTAGGAACCCCGTGCACACAAATGAAATATGCCACCATACCGAATTCAACATTCTAGACTCGATAAAACTATCAAAACTTTCATTCGAGATCATTTCAACTAAATATGAGGCCCACACCTATAGTTTTATTTTTCATATAATCCGCCCAATAGCCTAAAACAAGTCTGGAAGACTCGAAATTTGAATGAAGGGTTCCCCTAGACTAAAATCAACATTTTGACTGACGGTGTTGTTAGAATCCTCATTTAAGGTCATATACTAGGTGTGTTGGTCTGAGATAAAATCTGAAACAGTGAAAGCTCCAAAATAGGGAAATGAACCTAAAATCCAATGAACTATTCGATAACTAAACCAACAGTTCAGGTAAGTCATAAATGACTTGTTGCCATTGTGGTAAGGCTTAAAATGCTGTAAATGCATGAAAATTGAGGAAATAAGGGTCATTACATAATTATGATACTTAGAAACAAAATTTACAACATTCTTCTTTATGTTATTCCACCGATACATCTATTTCAAGTCATGATACATTTTTAAAGAGTCGGGATGAACAATATACCTAGAGACGTAGGATTCAGTCACGATCCTCTCTCTCAACCCATCAATATTGGGAACACACAATCTCTCTTGATACTGTAAAACACTATATCCCTTAATCTCGAAAGCCATAACTTTTTATTGACCAGCATCTTCCCCTATATGTATAAGTATGGGATCATTATCTTGCTTCTCTTTTACTTCAGCACCTAGGGATGACTTAGCCATTTTGTGAACAATCACTCTTCTATCTTTAGAGTCCAAAAGTTGGACTCCTAAATTATCAAGTCGATGAATATCCTTTACTAAACCCATTTTTTCCTCCTCAATATGAGAAAAGCTCCTCATGGACAACTCGCTAAGAGCATCAGGAACAACATTAATTTTACCTGGATAATAGTGTAAGCTCACGTCATAATCTTTTAACAACTCAAGCACCGCGTTTGTCTGAAGCTTAGTTCCTTTTGTATGAACATATACCATAGACTCTTATGATTAGTGAATATATCCAGATGCACCCTATACAAATAGTGATGCAAAATTTTGAGTGCAAATACCACAGCCACCAACTCAAGATCGTGGGTAGGGTAATTTTTCTCATGTACCTTAAGTTTCCTAAAAGCATAAGCCACAACTTTCCCATTCTGTATAAGTACATAACCAAGTCCCACCTGACACACATCACAATATACTACAAATCCCTTGATACCCTCGGGGAGTGTCAGAACAAAGGCAAAAGCTAATCGATCCTTCAACTTTTCAAAGTTGCTCTCACACGTATTGGACCACAGAAATTTCACCTTCTTTGAGTCATCCTTGTTAATGGAGTAGCTATAGAAGAAAAGATTTTTACGAACCTCCTATAATAGCTCACCATACCCAAGAAACTCCTAATATCAGTAAGAGTTGTGGCTCTAGGCCACTTCTTCACTGCCTAAATCTTTTGGGGGTCTACTTTAATCCCTTCAATAGAAATAATATGGCCAAGAAAACTCACAGCAGTTAGCAAAAATTCACACTTGGAAAATTTGGTACACAACGCTTGTACTTAAGGGTATGAAGAATAATCCAGAGGTAATTGACATGCTTCTCCTCACTTCATGAGTAAACCACGATGTCATCAATGAATAATATAATGAACAAGTGCAAAAACTATTTAAACACCTTATTCATAAGATCCATGAAGGTTGAAGGGGAGTTAGTTAAACTAAATGACATAGTCAAAAATTTATAATGGTTATACCAGATTTGAAAAGAAGTCTTGGGAATATCAACTTCCCTAATATTTAATTGATGATAACCTGAATGGAGATCAATCTTTGTGAAATATTTAGCACCCAAAGTTGGTCAAAAAGGCCATCAACTCTAGAAAGGGGATATTTATTTTTCACCATAACCTTATTCAAATGGTGATCATCTATGCATATATAAATACACCCATCTTTCTTGTGCACAGAAAGTACAGAATCACTCCAAGAGGAGACACAAGGATAGATGAAACCTTTATCAATGAGGTATTTTAATTGCTTTTTTAACTTTTTCATCTCTACAAGTGCTATTCTATATGGTGGAATAGAAATTAGATTAGTATCTGGTAAGAGAACAATCCCAAAACTTTTCTGTCAGGAGGTATCCCAGGAAGATCCTCGAGAAAAACTTCAAAAAATTCATTGACCACAGGAACGAACTAGAGTGAGGGACTTTCAGCACGAGAATCCTTGACCCAAACCAAATGATATAAATAGCCTTTAAAAATTAAATTTTGGGCCCTAAGGTAAATGATTAACCTTCATTTTGGTACCAAGGAACTACCCTTCTATTCTATGATCGGTTCATTTGGAAAATGAAAAGTGACTTTCCGGGTTCTACAGTCCAAGTAGCATAACAAGAGTGGAGTCAATCCATCCCCAGAATTACATCAGAGTCTACCATATCTAGCTTGACCAGATCCACCATAGTATCCTAAAGAAAAATAGACACAACATATTTACTGTAGATCCTTCTAGCAATAACAGACTCACCCACATGGGTAGAAATTGAGAAGGTTTCAAAAGCCACATAAGGGGTCATAAAATATAGAGTGTAATTAGGATCAAGTAGCACATATACATCATAGAAGAAAATGTGTAACATATCCATGACAGTATCTGATGGGGCCTTTGAATCCTATCGAGTACATAAAGCATATAAAGGGTTACGACCCCTATTTTTTAGCAGTAATCCCCTTTGTAGTTAGGGTTGTAAAAGTAGTAGTTGGGGATTTATTACCCCCAAATGCAGCCTTTGATTAAAGGCATTCATGCTGAATATGGTTGAGTTATCTAAAAAAAAAATAACATACACCCCTACCCATGTGGTAAAACCTATGGTAAAGTTTTCCACGAGTGTTGAAAGTAGAGTAGGATGGAGCTGACTGATTACCCTGCATCCCTAAACCATTATTTAATTGGGGCATTAATTGTTCGCACTCTTAGGTGCAAGCACATTAGCAGATTAATAAGCATGAACCCAAGATTTCTTTTTGGACCAAAGCCTGCCTCTTTTACCACTATGTTGTTAACTCGCATCCTGATCTGCAAGCTTAGCCTTTTTACTCTGCCTTTACCAGTTTCTTGCTTTCACCCTCTACCTATTGCATGTACACTGCCAAACTAGATATATCCATGTCATTATTCAACATAGCCCCTTAAATTAAAGCACCAAATCATTAAAAAAATAGAAGCAAAATTCCCATCTAGGAACTCATTTTACAACGAGAAACTAAGTAAAGTTCAGAGCATACTCCTTAACATTCATCTTTCCCTGCTTCAAGTTCACAAAATCCTCAGCCTTGTCTCCCTTTAATTCCTAAGGAAAGAAGTAATTAAGAAAGGCTTTAGAAAAATCCTCTTAAACAACTGGTTTGGTATCTTCACCCCTATTTACTCCCACTCATCATACCACTAAAAAGTCACCCCTTTCAACTGGTAGGCTGCAAATTCAACCCCTTCAATACAACTAACATGCATCACCCTAAAATCTTTACCATTTTGTGTACAAAATCTTAAGGATATTCCTCAACTTTGGATCTCGTAAAAGTCAATGGGTTTAATCGCATGAACTGACCAACCCGAGTAACATTAGAGGAACCCACAACAGATCCAACATTACCTAAATAGAAACTAAAATTACACAATCTATGTAAGCATATGGATGGTTTGTCTGAACTCAGCATTAGAAACTTTTCCTTGAGGGGCCTGGGTACGAGTGGTATCGATCCTAGGATCCCAGGAAGGACTAGTCGGGGCTAATGAAACCCTAGTAGGATCAGAGGAATTAGAAGCACGAGATTCATTAAGGGTATGCATCCCATGAATAGGCAAACCTCTTCAACATTTACCCTAATGAGGTAGAGGTTCCAGCTAAAGAACTTTGACTGTTAGTTCTTCGTGGAGGCATAATCTGAAATATGAGAAAATTTAGATGCTGAAAGAATTCACTTGAAACTAGACTCTCCAGTACGAACTAGAACATAAACAAAAGAAAAGGTTATTAGATGTTTTGTAGCCTCCCATTTATAAGTGTGACATGATACATACCTATAAAAAGGACTTTACTTAACACGACTTCATAGACACCCTAGGACCTTGAACTATGAATTGGAGAAACTCACATACCAAAGGACATGGCTTATGTTTATTATGATTTGTCTTATGAACACCATACAACAATCAATACAAGTTAATGGATACAATTTGCAGTCATCCTATAAAGCTTGAATCCTTGAGACCTCTCGTGTAGTATATTCCCCTCCTTCCTCCCCCACCCCTCATAGAGTTCTATAGTATTAGGTAATTTCTAGGTATTGACAAGCTTGGAGGCATAAATTACAAGGTTAGTATACACAAAAGAAGATATGTTTGACTTGGAATAAAGAAAAGTACTTTTAGAAAAAAAAAAAAACAAATTTCATAAAGAATTGCAATTTAAAAATTCCACTTTCTCTTGAAATGAGAAGTAGAACGCACTGATTCTACCATGAAGCAATGGATAGGAATAATGAATAAGTACACTAACAACAAAGGTCTAGAAGCATAAAATTTGACTCTCGCCAGTACCTCTAAATATGCCTTGGAACCTTAGATATTATGGTTGTCCATGAAAATGAATTCGAGATGGTGCAGGATCAACTTAATAGAGGAGAGAGTGACTTAGAAGTTGTCTCAATTTTAGGGATAGGGGGCATCGGTAAGACAACTTTGGCTTCAAAAGTTTAAAGGAATCGACTCAATATGTCTCTCTTAGTCCTTTGTTCAAAAGCTACTATATCACAAGAGTATTATGCCAAAAATGTACTCTTGGGCCTTCTTTATTCAATAATGGAAAGACTGATAAATTTTATGAGCAACAAGATGATCGGTAACTAGTAGATAAACTTTAGAAGCTTCTAAAAGGTAAGAGGTACTTGGAATTCATTGATGACGTGTGAACTACAGGAGCTTGGGATGATATAAAATCATGTTTCCCAGACTGTAACTATGGAAGTCGAATAATCCTGACTACACAAAATGTGGAAGTGGTTGGATATGTTGGCTCAAGTAATCCTCCTTATCACCTGCCCCTCATGAATTTTAATGAAAGTTGGAATTTACTGCAGAGAAAAGTCTTTGAGAATGAATGTTCTTCTCCTGATTATGAAAAAATAGGAAACAAATTGCATTAAAATATGGAGGATTACCTCTAGCAATTATTATAATTATCGGACTTCTCTCCAAAATTGGTAAAACATTAGATGAGTGGCAAAGTGTATCTGAGAATGTAAGTTCAGTGGTAAGCACAAATGTTGAAGCCCAATGCATAAGAATATTGGCTTTGAGTTACCATCACCGGCCTTCTCACCAAAAATCATGTTTTCTATACTTTGCCATTTTCCTAGAGGATGAACTAATTTTTGTAGATAAATTTATGGAGTTATGGGCTGTAGAGGGATTTTGAAGGTAGAAGAGATGAAAAGCATAGACGAGGTGGCAGAAACATGTCTAAACAAACTTAAAGATATAAATTTAATTTTCATCAACAATTTGAGTTTCGATGGAAAAATCGAGTGTTGTGGAATACATGACATGACCCGTGAGCTTTTCTTGAGGAAAGCTCGAAACATGAATTTTGGGAATATTTTCAAAGAAAAGAGTGATGTGGAATCCATGCATTTTTCCTATATGAGTCAGAAGATGAACTGATTTTTGTAGATAAACTTGTGGAGTTATGGGCTGTAGAGGGATTTTTTAAGGTAGAAGAATGAAAATCATAGACGAGGTGGCAGAAACATATCTAAACAAGCTTAAAGATATAAATTTAATTTCCATCAACAATTTGAGTTTCGATGAAAAAATTGAGAGTTATGGAATACATGACATGACCCGTGATCTCTGAGGGAAGCTCAAAATATGAATTTTGGGAATATTGTCAGAGAAAAGAGTGATGTGGAATCCGTGCATTTTTCCTCTATGAGTCAACGTCGGATTCGTATCCAATATGCCATGTTCAAGCATATTGTTGAGAAAATATTTGATAGGTATCCTATTAATGAGTTTTGTTCTCTTATCTATTTTAGAGCATATCGGTTCTTCCAAAATTTCCTTTCCAGATAGTAAGAGTACTAGATCTTGTTTTACTAACATGTAGTACTTTCCCCCTTTTGATACTTCATCTATTTCACTTGAGATACCTCGCTTTGACTCTTTATCCTGGCTTAGAGATATGTCAAGAAGAAAATGTCCCCTCATCAATAGACATTCCTCCATCAATATCTAACCTATGTTATCTACAAACTTTTATAACTTCACATGACCGGGCCGTGAAATATACTTTCCTTTTACTATCAAAATTTTTGACAATATCGCAATTGAGGAGCTATGTTTGGACTGAATTACTTGTGAAATCATGAGCGTTTTAGAAAGTTTGGTTTTGAAAATTTGGAACCTCTCTCTAGATGGAATCCTTGGCATTGTATTGGTTCTGACTTCAGACCGTTCCAATTTAAAGAATTTGCAACGTCCTACAAGACTTTTGTAGTCGCAAGGACTTGTATGATGTTTGCTACTTAGATCAACTTGAGGAATTGGAATCTCCCCTTAGTTATCCACTTGTTTCATGCTCTCTATAAAGCATAACACCTTTAGGTCTTCCAAGGTTTCAGACAGAAACGCGACCTTATGGAAATCCTATTCCACCTTTGATCCTATCTCCTCCAGATGCTTTTCCACAAAACCTTAAGAATTTAAGTTTTAGTGGACATTTCTTCTTGTCATGGAAGGATTTGATCGTTCTTGGTAAATTACCCAAACTCGAGTCCCTTGAACTATCATATATTATCGGCATAGATGAGGGATGGGAAGTAGATGAGAAAGGATTTCCTTGTTTAAAGTTCTTGTTACTAGACCATTTAGACATTAGGTACTGGAGAGCCAGTTGTGATTGTAGACACCTAATTTTGTCCCTCCCCGAAAATAATTTTACCGTTTTACCCCATCTTACCACGTATCATATCCGCGTGGTAAATTTTCCACAAAAAAAACACAATAAATAATCACCTCATCATTTTATTTATTTTTTTATTTTTTTATTTTTATCTTTATCCCATTTAATAAATCCTAACAAATTTTATCTTCTTTTAAACATCCCAACAACCTCTCTAATTAAAAGAGGACACATCACCACCCAATACCCTCCTACCCTACCTACCCACATGACCCCCATCATCACTCTCTATAGATGACAAATCCATACATCTTTCTCAAAAAATTGCACACACACACTCATCGTCAATCGGAAAATGCACTTTCCATCACCATAGTCACATACACACACACAGTAGCACACACAAGAACCATAAATCGCACACTACATACAGAAATAGGGTGATCAAGAGAGAGAGAGTCATGAGAGAGAGATAATGCAGGTTTTTAGGAGTGGTTTACTATTCCAGTAATAGACTCATCAAAATCGTCTTCAGTTCGCTATCTTCGATCGGAAACGCATTGAAATTCGCCCGCTCATCAGTTTTCTACCTTTCGTAGTTTTTCGTAGCTTAGGGCTATTTGGTTTCATTGTGTTGTTGGGCTAGGTTCATCTTATTTCCGCGCTTCATCGTTGATATCGGGTTTTTGGGTTTTTGAAGTCAAATTGGATCAACGTCCATGATTTGAATTTCATATTAAGAATTTCCTTCCCACTATTTTGGATCAGTCCGATTATTATTTTTTTGATATCAAGTTCGTTGTTGTGGAGGTTCCCTTCAGAGGATTTTGGTTGTGGATTTTATTTATTACCAATGAAAACAAGTTTCTAGTGAGGTCCATTTCTTAAACCCATCCTCTTTTCTTTATCTTGATTTGTTGAATTGGCTATGATTATGTATTTGTTGTTTATTATTGTTTGATTTTGTTGATGTTTATGAATTCGATGATCAAATTTGAGTGATGTTGAGTTGTTGTTTGATTTCGTTAATAAAGAATGATTGAAAATTGAGGAAATTATGTAGTAAAAGGGAATTTAGGGAGGGAATGGAAAGTTGAGAAAGTGAATATTGCCGTTTTGATTCATTAATGTTGATAAATTCTGTAGTATCATGATAAGACCATTAAAAGCGTAGGCAAAAGATAGGTTGGGTAAGCAAAGTTTAGGATCCGTGATTGTTGAATGATGAAATATTTGTGGAGTGGTTTTGATTTATGCATTGGGATCTATTGTATTCATTTGACCGGGGAATGCCCTAAGGTATTTGTATTGATTTATCCGAGAAATTCTCTGAAGTATCATGTACTTGAAGACGACTCACGATCAAGGCCCGAAACGTCGGGTGGAGAAAGCAATGGAGAATAGTTATGACTAGCCTAGAATATAGTAGGTTTATATTTCCGCATTTTTTTAATTATTTCGGGACTGTATAATTGGACTGAAAACTAAATTTTGGATTGTTTTGTTTGTTTTGCTTGATTGATTATTTTGCATACTTCGGGTGTTTTATACATTTGTAGAGTCAAATTAGCCGCTATGCTCCACCAAGTGACCGTGGTCGAACCACGGGATCGAGGGGTGCCTAACACCTTCCCCTCGATCAACAGAATTCCTTAGTTGGAATCTCTGTTCATGGATCAGTTTTATAGAGTCAAAATCGTGTTGAAAAATAATATCCAAGGGTGACTTGGCATACCCGATTTGTGCCAAGTGGCGACTCTGAGTTTTGAATGTAAATAATCATTTTCGAAACAAATTCTCATCTTTTTTCACTTAATAATAAAATCCTTTCGAACTTAAAATTAATCTTTTTAGAGTGAAAAGGGGTGTGACAGCTCTGGCGACTCTACTGGGAATTTTTCAGAATTCTAGCTTATTTTGGAGTTGTATCGGCTTAGTTTGGCACTATAGGTGTATAGATATTTTGTTTGTGTTGTTTTGTGTTATTGTTTATCATTGTTGAGTGCCTATGTGCTCTTTATTTACAGTTTTTACTTTATGTGTTACCACTTTATATCTAGCATCATGTGCATAACCCGAGTCTTTTTTTCTGCAACAAGTCTGAAGTACACGTGTGTACACGACCTAAAGTTGAGTCACCCTTATTTTTGGAGGGGGATCTGTTGGGTTGTATGGAGTAGGTGGATAGCTAAAGTAATCCACTATCGACCATACGCTCCCCCGAACAGCCTTGTTAGTGGACCCTAGCATAGGTCAGCTTTTAGGTCATGCTTATCTGTATCATATTGAGACCTAGCGGGACCCATGTGGTCCTTTGTAGAAGACTCACCTCTAAAGCATCCTTACGTGCTAAATGTTGCATCTTTGAGGGTAACGTGGCCATTTGACAGACTGATTTAGGCAAAAGCATGTGTTAGAAGTAAAGTGTGTAAGCGAGAAATTATTGAAAAAAAAAGGAATGAAAAAATAAAAGAAAGTGAGTCAAAAAGGGAGTTTTGTAGTTTTAGAGGTTCCTATGGATTTTGTTTTTCCCAATCCAAAAATTCAAAAAGATTTTTTACCTTTTGCATTCATTTACTCAGAAAAAAAACATTAAAAAGATTTTCCCTTTGTCTCGTTTAGCATGCATTCATAATTCAAAAATTTTCAAATGATTTTTAAGAGCTTTTTATAAAAGAAAAATGAAAAATTTGTAGAAGTTTTGTATATTTCATAAAATGAATATACCAAAATATTTTCCTTCATAGTTATTGGTGTCATTTTATATGAAGTATCTAATAAAAAAAAATTATTGACATTGTTCGTCGTTTGTCTTTAGTCGTGTCTCTCAATTCTGGGTTCAGTTTGTTATTTAATCCTTAATTGTCCAATCTGGACGAATTACGCACCCCTGATTCTCCTCTCTCAAGAGTGAGATACAAAGGCAGCCTATTGTGGGTTCGGGGATCTTATTTGAAAAATTCAAAAAAAGATTTTCTTCACTCTTCCTTTAAAAGAGGTGTTTCCTATACATCTTTAAAACAAAATCACAAAAAGATGTTTTGTTAATAGCTTCAAGTCTCATTTTCGTATAAAATTCGAAAATTGAAAACCCAAAAAGACTTTTCTTTAGTAATCATAGGTTTCGTTTTGTATAGGGAGTTTAAACCTGAAAAATGCAAAACAATTTTCGTCAATTCTTTTGACAATTTGTTATTTTTTAAGTTTCTGAAAAAGAAAAAAAAAGGAAAAAGAATTAACTGGCCGTTTTGGCAAGACTTCACGAACTACGCACACCTGATTCTCCTCTTTCGGGGGTGAGATGCATAGGCGACCCTCTTGGGTTCGGTGACCTTTTTAAAAATAAAAGGTTTTGAAAAAAAAGTGTTGAATTCTAACTCATTTGCCATCTCTTGTTCAGTTAGTTTAAGGTGGTTGGTTTGTGGCATTTAGGATGGTCCTCTATATTGCACCAAGTCACTGAGAAAGTTATGGCCAATAAGGATACCAATTTTGTTGTCACTGATCAGATAGGGAGTTCGGGCAATGAGAATTTTGGAGCTAATGAAGAGATTCAGAAATTAAGGCAACAAATGATAGAAATGCATCGAGCTTGGGATAATGGGTTTCCACCTCCTCCATTTCCCGCTAATAATCTTGAATATCTTTCTAGCTTGCCTCCAATTTCACATACACAGTTTCCTATTTATGTTGACACGCCACAACATACATCAGGACCTGCTCCAGGGCAGCAATATCCAAACACTTCCAATATTCATTTCCTCGCTCCTCAACAAAAAAATACCACATACTCGGCTCCACCTGTTGTTCATTCTTTTTCGGCACAACCCCCATCTGAAACTCTTACTTTTAATGTCAATCAAACGGTTATGATTCCTCACTCTACAAGCAACCCTATATTGAATATTTCTAGTGATCAGCATTATGCTCCTGAGCCCACATTTAAGTCGACTGGTCCTTACAGCAAGACTCAACTGCCTGAATTTCCTCTTAACAATGAGAAGCCTGTTATGATAGAAGAACAAGAGAAAATAACCAGAAAATTGAGAAGTTTGGAACTGACTGTGAAAAACTTACAAGGACTTGGGGGGTACAAAAATGTCTCATATAAAGATTTATGCATGTTTCCAGATGTTCATCTTCCTCTTGGTTTTAAAATGCCAAAGTTTGAGAAGTATGATGGACATGGAGATCTTGTATCACATTTGAGACGCTATTACAACCAACTAAGGGGCGCTAGATGGAAGGAAGAATTACTCATGGCATATTTCGATGAGAGTCTTTCAGGGCTAGCTTCAGAATGGTTTATTGACCAAGACATCGACAAGTGGAATAGTTGGGATGACCTGTCTAATGAATTCGTGCAACAATTCCAATAAAATATGGAGTTGATTCTTGATGAGAAGTCCATAACTAATATGAAGAAAAAAAGCATTAAAACTTTCAGAGAGTATGCGATTAGATGGCATGAACAAGCTGCTCGGGTGAAACCGCCAATGAAAGAAAGTAAGATAGTGGAGGTGTTTATTCAAGCACAGGATGAAACATATTATCTACACTTATTACCTATATTAGGAAAGCCATTTATTGAGGTCCTCAAAATGGGAGAGAGTTATAGAACATTGAAAGAGACTACTCAAGCAATTCAAAAAGGTTCGAGAAGTGTCGGAGGGAAGAAGTGTGAGGAATATGCATCTGCCATTATAGTTGGATAACAGGCACGAGCAAGAGGACCACACCATCATTACCAACAGGGTCAAACCCAAGTTTGTTCCCAAGCTCCACAGAATCTTTTCCAAAATCCATTATACTCTATTCTACTACCTCCATATCCAATATACAATGCATAACCCTATGGTCAATTCCCTTCTTACTCACAATGGTGTGTACCCACTCTTCAGAGTCATCCTCAAACTCCACAAATATACCAAAGCTCTTCTAGGCCAGATTTTTGGTCCAAGCTAAACAATGAAATAAGGCAGAAGTCGAGGGATAGCTTCACACCAATTGGAGAGTCATATGCAAGTTTATTCCAGAGATTAGGATAGCAGGGCATGATCACTCCTCTCCTTGGGTATACTCTTGACCCATATTCAAGAAGTTTTGATCCTAATGTACGATGTGCATATCATTCTGATGTTCAGGGTCATAGTATTGAAGATTGTCGTGCTTTGAAAAGAGAAATTGAAAAGATGATTCAAGATAAATCAATTATGGTGCAGAACATTGACTGTAAGGAAAGCTCTAGTCATACTGATATGAAAATCAGTGGCTAAGATGTCAGGCTGAGAAATTGAGAAGTCACCCCTCTCCCTACTAGGAAGAGGTCTGGTAGCTTGTTTTATTTTATTTTTCATTGTCCAAATTATTTCAGTGTTGTAGTTTGGGATCTATCTCATTTTTTCCTTTTGTCATTTATGTTCAAACCCTTCTATCTTTTGTTTCAACTAAATAAAGTTTCCCATTTTTCTTTGTGTTTTAAATATGTGTTGTTTGTTTGTTTTCTTTACATAGCACATTTTATGTTTATTATAGTGATATGACATGCTAGCGGAATTTTTATCCAGATATTGAAATCCAGTTTAAGTATGAAAATTGAATTCGAGGGTTAAAGTTAGAAAAGAGTGCATCTGAGAAAACACGTAGAGTGTTGAGACATTTGATAACAAGTTGAAGCCTTCTTTGAAAACTAAGGCTCTTATTTTGAGAATCACAAGAATAACTTGGTCATCAATTGAAAGACATAGCTCAATTAGGTCAAATAGTGGCTGTGTGAACAGAAAGAAATCATCTCCATAAAATCATGAGTCATTCAATGTGAGGAATGTACAACAAAAGTGGAGTTGTATGCTGAAAAAGTGCAGAAGAAGTAGTGATGCACAGACTCAGTCAAAGTTAATGCTTATAAAGATGTCACAAATGATCTTCATCTCTCATTTTCATATTGCATGATATGTACTTGCATTTTCAAAGATTGATATGATGAAGGCATTTCATTATGCTATCCAAACATTGTGTCATCCTTTGTTTACCCCATTTGAGCTCTAGTCCTATTTTCTTTCATACCCCTCTTTTGGAATCAAGATAAAGTCAGCAAAGCTCAAAAGAAAAGTGTCGAGCAAAACAATAAAGTTTCAAAAAAAAAAACAAATATGTCCAAAAATAAAGAAAAGAGAAGAGTGTCGAGAAAAATAGAGTCAGAAAATTTCAAAGAGAAAAGTCAATAAAAGAGAAAAAATCAGAATCAATCAAAAGAACAAGCTGCCAGAACTACGTGTGACCTGATTCTCCTCTCTTGGGGTTGAGATACGTAGGCTGCCCTACTCTGGGATCAGTCCAACTAAATAAATAATTTTAGAATTGCCCAGTCAAAATAAACTGGGGCATGAGTTGATTCTCATTGTTTGAGTCGATTCTAAAAGTTGTAAGTCCTACCCCATTTCAAGTGTCATTTGGGCTCCATGTTATTTTTTCTTTCTAACCCTATTCAAAATCAAAGTTATAACTAAATAAAGACCTTCAGATCAATCTTTGAGAATGTTAAGGCTAAGCATGCAATGGATGTGATGACACATTTTAGGAACTACTCGTCTTCCTCAGCATAAGAAGTCAGGAGAAAAATAAAAATGAAAGAGTCTTATTGGTGAAAACCCTATTGGTCACCATAAGGTAATGGTAAGTTGAGATAGATAAAAATAAGAGAGTCTTATTGGTGAAAACCCTCACAAGCGCCATAAGGTGATGGTGAGTTGAGAGACAAATGAGAGACGCTTGTTGGCAAAAATCCTTCAATGTGTCACTAGCCGAATGAGCTCTTCGAATGCAATGGGTTCAAGCAAGTAACTTAGTTTCAGAGTCATTAAATCAATAACAATTGGTAAAAAGTTTGGATGGAAAGATCAGGCAGCTTGATCCAAAATGCATGGAATAATCATTAGAGTTGACTGTCATTTCTAGATAAATTTTTCATTTCTTTATTTCAAATGGGGACATTCATTGTCTTTTCTTGACATTCATTGTCTTTTCTTTCTTCTCTTTATTTTTATTTTATTTTCTTTAGTCAGTTGTCCAAATAAAATCATTGTCATTTTTTTATCTTGTCTTTGAGTTAAGTCCATGTCAAAACAAGTCAGAAAAGATTTCAAAATTGGCTACCAGCTTCTTCAATAGTGCAAAGCAAGACAAAAGGCCAACATATAAATGAGACATGATTTTGAGCCGAAAAAGGCATGCAAAAAGTTTTGTCAACCGATAAGTCTGGAAACTCATAGAAATACCAAGGTTCAAAGAGTTTATCTGAAAAACATGACAAAGCAGAGATATTATATCTGTTTCAGAGTCACTCTTAATAATCTGAGTTTGGATCAATGATGTAGCGAGTCAATGACATATGCTAATGGTTGAAAGTAAGATTAATGTGACAGGGCCAAGAGAGATTTCCACAAAAGCCAAAGCCACAAACCATCTACCATGTTTTAAAACTAATAAGTTTTCTTTGTATGAAACAGGAATACATGTTACCTTCGAATCAAGGATTTCAAAGCCTAAACATCAAAAGTTACAATGCCCCACTTCCACAAATGCAGGAGACAATACTGTTGCACAGGATTGGTAATCAAAACTATGGTAAAACTCATCATCCAATATCTCTAGGAGACACACTTCTTTGTTTGGATAATTCAAGAGACATTTGTAAGGAGATGCACTTCCTTGTTTGGGTAATTCAAGTGACATTTGTAAGGAGGCTCACTTCCTTGTTTGAGTAATTCCAGCAACATTTGTAAGGCGACGCACTTTCTTGTTTGGGTAATTCTAGCAATATTTGTAAGGAAACGCTCTTTCTTGTTTGGTAATTCAAGCAAAATTTGTAAGGAGACGCACTTTCTTGTTTGGTAATTCAAACAACATTTGTAAGGAGACGCACTTTCTTGTTTGGTAATTCAAGCGTTATTTGTAAGGAGACGCATTTCCTAGTTTGGGAAATTCAAGCAACATTTGTAAGGAGACGCACTTCCTTTTTTGAGAAATTCAAGCAACATTTGTAAGGAGACACACTTTCTTATTTAGTAATTCACGCGATCTTTGTAAGGTGACACACTTCCTTGTTTGGTAATTCAAGTAATATTTTCAAGGAAACACACTTCTTTGTTTGGGAAATTCAAGCAACATTTGTAAGGAGATGCACTTCCTTGTTTGGGCAATTCAAGCAACATTTGTAGCGACGCACTTTCTTGTTTGGTAATTCAAGCGGTATTTATAAGGAGACGCACTTCCTTGTTTGGCAATTTAAGAGGTATTCTTAAAGAGATGCACTTCCTTGTTTGGGCAATTCAAGCAACATTTATAAGGAGACACACTTCCTTGTTTAGGCAATTCAAGCAATATTTGTAAAGAGACGCACTTCCTTGTTTGGTAATTCAAGAAATATTTGTAAGGAAACGCACTTCCTTGTTTGGTAATTCAAGCAAAATTTGTAAGGAAATGCACTTCCTTATTTGGTAATTCAAGCGGTATTTGTAAGGAGACGTACTTCTTTATTTGGTAATTCAAGAGGTATTTTTAAGGAGACACGTTTCCTTGTTTGGGCAATTCAAGAAACATTTGTAGGGAGACGCACTTCCTTGTTTAGGTAATTCAAGCGGCATTGGTAAGGAGACGCACTCCCTTGTTTTGATAATTCAAGCAACATTGGTAAGGAGACACACTTCCTTGATTAGGTAATTCAAATTTTACTTTTTAGGTAATGCACTTCCTAACTTAAGTCTTGATTCCTAGTAGATGTACTTCTCAGTTCATTCAGTCCCCTTGATTCCTAGTAGATGTACTTCCTAGTTAAGTCAATCCCCTGGATTTCTAGAAAAGGCACTTTCTAGTCGAGTTATTGCACTTAACCCTTAGGAGATGCACTTCCTCGATAATTTTCATTTGTTAGGTGGTACATTTTTTAACTTAAATTTGTATCTCTAGAAGACGCACTTTCTAGCCAGAATTCCTTATTTTAATTCTTGGGAGACGCACTTACTAGTCTTGGTCAATCAATTTTACTCTCAAGAGATGGATTTCTTGGTCAGTGTCTTGATTCATCGTTGCAACAAGCAAATAGTTATGATTAGATCTGACTTTAGCAAAAGTTTTCTGATGGTAAACTAGGGCAAAAATTTAATTCTTGTGTTTGGACTTCACCTTTCTGGCAAATGAAATCTCTTTATAATGATCTTTGTTTGGGATAATTTTCTTTTTAGTTTTGATGTGATTTCAGGAGCCCGCCTGAAGAACAGGGTGAATAAATGAAAAGTCAAGCAACATCGTGAAGAAGTTGAGAGTCAAGCAACATGGTGAAGAAGTTGAAAGTCAAGAAACATGGTGAAAAAACTGAAAGTCAAGAAACAATGTGAAGAAATTGAAAGTCAACAGATTGAAACTTAGAGAACAGGGTGAAGAAACTGAAAGTTAGGCAACAAGTTGAAGAAATTGCAAAGTCAGGAACCCGCTTGAAGAATAGGGTGATGAAACTCAAGTCAAGATTCTAAAAGAAGCTACATATATAGGATTTTGTAATTTCATTTATATTTAACTTGTAATTTTCATTTTTGATGAAATGATAGAGCCGTAGACCAGAACCTCAACAGGGCCTCACTCAACTCTCCAACTTGGTACAGCCCTTCTTTTTCAATCCTTGAACCACAGGGAACTTGATACCTATAGAACTTGGTATAGGTAGATTGTCCTTATTCCTTCTATTTCTTTTGAATAATGGTCGGGACAAAATTCTGTCTGATGTCTACTTCTTTGTCTGAAAACACTTAATGTTTACATTCAAAGGGGGCATGTTGTAGACAACTAATTTTGTCCTTCTCCAAAAGCGGATTTTACCGTTTTACCCCATCTTACCATGTATTCTATCCGCGTGGTAATTTTTCCACAAGAAAACACAATAAATAATTACCTCATCATTTTATTTATTTATTTTTATATTTATCCCATTTAACAAATCCTAATAAATTTTATCTTCTTTTAAACATCCCAACAACCTCTACAATTAAAAAAGGACACATCACCACCCAATACCCTCCTACCCTACCTACCCACGTGACCCCCCATCATCACTCTGTAAAGACGAAAACTCCACACATCTCTCTCAAAAAATCATACACACACACTCATAGCCAATCTAAAAATGAACTTTCCATCACCATATTCACATACACGCATACAATAGCACACACAAGAATCATAAATCGCACACTAAACACAGAAATGGAGTGATCGAGAGAGAGAAAGAGTCACGGAAAGAGAGAGAACACAGGGTTTTGGGAGTGGTTTATTGTTTTGATAATAGACTCACTGAAATCGTCTTTATTTCGCCATCTAGAGATCAAAAATGCACCAAAATCCACCCGCTCATCAGTTTTCTCCCTTTTGTAGTTTCGGAGCTTAGGGCTGCTGGGTTTCTAGGTTTCTGGTTTTCCATTGTGTTGTTGGGTTGGGTTCATCTTATTTTCGTGCTTCGTTGTTGATATTGGGTCTTTGGGATTTCGAAGTCAAATTGGATCAACGTCCATGATCTGAATTTCATATTAAGAATTTTCTTTCCATTGTTTTGGAGCAATCCAATTATTATTTTTTTTTATACCAAGTCCATCATTGTGGAGGTTCCCGTAAGAGGATTTTGGTTGCAGATTTTCTTTATTATCGACAAAAACAAGTTTCTATTAAGGTCCATTTCTTGAACCCATCTTATTTTCTTTATCTTGAGTTGTTGAATTGGCTATGATTATGTATTTATTATTTATTATTGTTTAATTTTGTTGATGTTTATGAATTCGATGATCAAATTTGAGTGATGTTGAGTTATTGTTTGATTTCGTTAATAAAGAATGATTGAGAATTGTGGAAATTATGTAGTAAAAGGGAATTTGCAGCGGGAATTGAAGGTTGAGAAAGTGAATATTGCCGTTTTGATTCATTAATGTTGATGAATTTGATAGTATCATGATAATACCATTAAAAGCGTAGGCAAAATGTAGGTTTGGTAAGCAAAGTTTAGGATCCATGATTGTTGAGTGATGAAATATTTGTGGAGTGGTTTTGATTTATGCATTGGGATCTATTGTATTCATTTGGTCAGGGAATGCCCCGAGGGATTTATATTGATTTATTCGGAGAATGTCCCGAAGTATCATGTACTTAAAGACGACTCACAATCAAGGCCCAAAACGTCAGGTGGAGAAAGTAATGGAGAGTAGTTAGGATTAGCCTAGAATAGAGTAGGTTTATATCTCCGCATTTTTTTATTATTTCGGGACTGTATAATTGGACTGAAAACTAAATTTTGGATTGTTTTGTTTGTTTTGCTTGATTGATTGTTTTTCATGCTTTGTGTGGTTTATACATTTGTAGAGTCAAATTAGTCGATATGCTCCACCAAGCGACCATGGTCGAACCACGGGATTGAGGGGTGCCTAACACCTTTCCCTCGGTCAACAAAATTCCTTAGTTGGAATCTCTGTTCGTGGATCGGTCTTATAGAGTCAAAACTGTGTTAAAAAAGAATATCCAAGGGTGACTTGGCACACCCGATTTATACCAAGTGGAGACTCTGAGTTTTGAATATAAATAATCTTTTTCAAAACAAATTCTTATCTTTTGTCACTTAATAATAAAACCCTTTCGAACTTAAAATTAATCTTTTTTGGAGTAAAAAGGGGGTGTGAGAGTGATCACTTTTCGTTCCTCAAACAACTATTTCTTTAAGGTTTCTTTTATTTGACTCAATCCCTCAAGATTTTGCTGATATAACCACTCATTAATCGATATATGTCTTTGTTCCTCGTCTATTGGGAATTCATCCAAGTAGACTCAACAGGACATGGAAGACAACTATGCAAGTTCTATTGAGGTTCAAAGTCGTTACGCTGGTAAGACGTCTTCGTCCTTGCGTCTACTTCTTATTAATTGTTCCTTGTATTTTTTATTCCTGATTATGGTGCTAAGGCTAAAGCTTGTAGTATAATTATATATAATCTGTTATCTAGTGCCTATCCTGTACATATTATATATCATATATATCACATAACAGGCGCTAATGTGCTATTTAGCAGTTTCATTTCCATGGACTTCCCTTTTGAATGTTCAGAAGCTTTTACTTGTTACTATTATGGCTAATCAGATGTGGGGTTGGAAAAAGAAAAGTCGTTGCTTGATGAACATTAAGCTTAACTGGAAGTATTAAATTTGCAAAGTTATTCTTGTTTAAAAAAGAAAACCTAGCAATAGGCTTTCTGTAATACCCCGTACTTCTACCTAGCTTGAAATCACCCCAAGTTAGTTAGAAACTAACTTTGAAATATGAATCCACTTTTATATATATATGGAATTTGTAAGATTTCACTTTCTTTTCATGTGGAAAATTGAATTAACTTTCCAACGATACCAATTTTGTCCAAATCCGGTATCGGGGTAGAAAGTTATAGCTATTTTACAGAAAGCAGTCAAAACTGCCCAGGTGCGACGATGAGGGCCGACGGACCATCGAGCTAGCGACGGACCGTCACACAAACTATCACAGCAGAGATAGTGAGACCGCTTTCTACCTAAGGGCGACGGCTCAGGCCGACAGACCGTCGAGCTAGCGACAGACCGTCGCCCAAACTATCGCAGCAGAGGCAGTGAACCCCTATTCTGCCTAGGTGCGACGGTCAGGACTGAAGGACCATCGACCCACCATCGCATAGTTCATTTTGTTATTTTAAAGTCATTTTTAAAAGGTTATTTGGGTCTTTTCACCCGTTTAAACCCCTAATTATATCAGACCAAGGCTTATAAGTTCATTATCCATCTACAACATCAAATTAGGGTTTTCTCTCAATGATAATCCCCAAGAACAAGATCCAAATAATTCTTCAATAAACTAAGAGATTCCAAGTTCTTCAAGTCTAGGAACTTCAAGAAACTCACAATCCAGGTATGTCATGTGTTGATTCATGGGTCCCTTTCACCTATGAAGCTCAAGAATCTATTTTCAAAATCCAAGATTTGTGTATTTATGAATGTTCATGATTTAAAATGAATTGAAATTCATGTTCATGATGTTGTGAGGTTTTGATTCATGTTTGAAATTATATATTCCAAGGATTGACCCTAGGATGTGATTATTTCCATAATAATCATGATAAACCCTTAAATGTACACGTTAATGAATATATCCATGATTATTACATGTGTTGATGATTGTATAACCAAAATATGCTCCCCATGTGTTCGATTAAATGCCTATGTGAAGGAAAAGTTCCATACTAGTATGATAATATGAAATCCCCATTCATGTACAAGTTTATGCATGTCAAATATTTGATGAAATGTCTTAGTCAGTGAATTATGGATTCATGTGTTGCCCTTGTAGTGCCTTAGAACTTCTACTTTATGAAATCTCCAACTTCTTGTATTATGGATTGTGATGTTGGTCATGTATTCAAGAAAGTCATGCTTTGTCAGTTTTATGCTATCGAGTCTTGGGGTACTTGTACCCAACAATTTAGTTGTGTGTCTAGAGCCAGTGTCATATTTTCAAGATACTCTCAGCCGAGCCATGTTCATAGAAATTCAGTCAGTCATGTGACTCAGGAAAACTTAGTAAACTCAGTAATCTCAATAGTATTCCATCAGTCAATGGAAATCAGTTAATTCAGTCCAGATGAGTTCAGTAATCTATGTTTAGTGTCTATTTAGATGGGAGTAGGAATTAGCACCGAGTGAACCCAAGGATGGGAACACACACTGTCAGATAAGGATGTGATTCTTAGAAGTCATCCTTCCGTTCCAGAACTATGTAGCCAGCATAGGTTGAGACATCAACATTGTCAAATGAGGGTTGATGAGGTGGATAAAAACTGTCAGATGAGGGTCCCACCATTTTCTTTTGGGGACACTGTCAGATGAGGGTCACCCACAGCTTGTCCTTACCAGTGGCACGGTATTGATACCCTTCCAATTGGGGTTATAAATTAGACCCCAACTCAGCAATATTGCTTTAATTGGGGCATGTCGGTTAGATGACTACTTCCCACAGTTTTAGTATAGAATCAGGAATATTAGATAAAGTCATTTAGTCTCAGTAATAGAACTCAGATAGTTCTATAGGATTCAGGATTGTCAAATACAGTCAACTCAGAATAGTACGAAACTCATCTAGTTCTATCAGAACCTAAACTGTCAGATACAGTCGCTCAGTATCATTTATTTCAGTTATACAGATATCAGTATCTCATGTTATCAATACTCAGACTCAGTAATCATATTATCATGAACTCAGTTATAGCTATTATGTAATCATGCATGTATTCTCACATTCATGTTATGTAGTCAGTTAGTGTAGTTCATGCATGTGAACCTTTTTGTATTCAGCCTACCTCATATGCATACCAGTACTTTCAAACGTGCTGACATATTTGCGCTATGGTTTTTTATACCATAGGTTCAGAAGCACGAGCTCTAGAGCATCACTAGTATTCCAGTTTCAGTAGTCAGAGTTAACAGTGAGTCCTCATCCTTCAAGGACATGACCATTACTTTATTATCTCACTAATTAATTTATTTCAGTAGTTGGAGTTAGTTGGGGACATGTCCCATCAACTCTTTATTCGAATAGTTTAGTCAGTTAGAGGCTTTTTGGACTATCATGTTCAGACAATTTATTTCAGGTTTTGTTTTGGTATTGTGATACCATATCATTCAGAGATTATTTTATCAGTTTTGAACCTTATGGCCTTACAGCCTTTATTTTCATATTTATATGGTATAGTATGCAGTGTTTAGGTACAGTTATCAGTCATAGGTTAGCTTATGGTCTTTTGGGGTCATGATAACCATGTAGCATTCTGGGTACCAGATTTGGGGCGTTACACTTTCACATGGAAATTATACCTAAATCAATAATGTTATTTACCAGAAAATCTTTCAAATATTAAGCAAAAATATAGCCATAAATATAAATTACAGCAGATCTATGAAATAACTAGGCAACTAATACAACTAACATCAACAGTGCCAGAACATAGTGACACAACACAAATAGATTCTTGGGAAATTCATTCCTTCTTGAAACAAGCAGCAGGACACAATGATTCCATGATAAAGAGGTATACCAACAGCAAAAATTTGAAAGCAAAAAATTTGTCCATTGCTAATAAATCTCAACTTGCCTTAAAGCCTGAGAATATGATGGTTGTCCTTGATAACGAATTTGAGATGATGCAAGATCAACCTTCTAGAGCAAAAAGTGAACTGGAAATCATCTCAATTGTAGGTATAGAAGGCATCGACAAGCCAAAGTTGTCTTACGGATGCCCCCATCCCTACGATTAAGACAATTTCTAAGTGACTCTCTCCCCTGGTAAGTTGATCCTGCATCATGTCGAATTCATTTTCATGGCCAACCATCATATTCTCAGGTTCCAAGGAATGTTGAGAGGCATTGGTGAGAAACAAATTTTGTGTTATCAGATCTTAGGTGTTAGTGTACCTGCTCAGCATTCCTATCCAGTCCACTGCTTCTTAGTAGCATCATACATCCTATTGCAGGGGAACTCCAAGTAGCTCTCAGACATTCAAGCTTCCCAATCCGATAAAAAAACTTTGAATTTTCTAAAAATAAATTCAAGGTTGTTTTTTAATATAAAGTATTCTTTATCCTCTATTAGGGAAGGAAAGAACCAAACGATAAGTTACATTAATTTACATGTCTACTTATATAATCATTATACTCATTTCATACTGATTTTATATAGAATTCATACACGAAACAATTTAATAAGTATATACAAGATAATTTTCACTATATTATTCTTATGAAAGATTCCGATCTACATTCAAATCCTCATTTATGTTGTTACCAATACAAACTGATCGTTCAATATTTTTTCTCTAATATCCATTGACATATCTGTTATTGTTATATACAATGAGTATTTAATGAAAAAATGGACAATACTCCTTATATCATATTTTTTAACAGAACAAAAGTAAAATTAGAAAAAAGAGAATTTCTTATGAAAGAAAAGAAATCATTGGTGAATGATGACTTTTTTCAATAAAGTATGTTCATGAACATCTATCACAACAAGACGTAGAAGAATAAAAAAAACTTTAGTGCGATTGAGTATGTCAATGGAGAACCAAAAATCTCAATTAGATAAGAATGAAAAAGATGAGTAAATGGTGGAGGGTTGTTTATCTATGCTTGTGATTATCAATTGTGTTTTTACTACAGATTAACTTTTCTAAACGAAAAAATAACTAAACTTATTTAATTACAAATGAAAAAAAATTACATATTTAAGTATGAAAAGGTATACTATGTATGAAAATACGACTAAAAAAACTCATCTACTTTGTGCAATTTGTCTTTATAAAGTCAAATATGATATATAATAATAAATTTGAATGCAACAATTAATGTTGAAAAAAGATAATATAAGATGATCAAAACATATACATATTAACATGAACTTAATAATAATTTATATAATATAAACTATCAAAGATAAAACGTGTGCAAGTAATAATTAAGTTGACTTATATATTTCATGAACTTGCAACTTCTCTAATTGATCTACTGAATTAATTTGCTAGAGAACAACATATATCAAATGAAAATCTGAACAAATAAATTTATATTGGTATACATAATATTCCTTACTGTTAGCATAAGAAACTTGTGATTTAAACAACTCCCAATCCAAGTGAGAATATGTGCACAGACACCCCTACAATAGAAACTGAAAAGGAAAGGCATATTTCTACGTGGTCATATATTATTTCACCAAGTCTACATGAAAATTTAGAGATTGTACGTTTCTTATTAAAAAAATGCAAAGTGCATACAAATCTACAAATGCACGTCTTTTGATTTCTTCGTTATATGAGCGAAAATTTCATCTTCAAAATTAAAATTTGAAGCTTATTCAACAACCTTTTCTCTTATCAACCATCTTATATTGTGGAACAACAACCATTTTTGACACTAAATAGCTTTTTATGTTGAGTTGCGGCTGCTTCAAGGATGGTGAATTTTTTGAAAAATCGATTTTGACCGACAAAATTTCGTATTGATTATGCGAAATAGACTCACCTTTTATTACCATCTTCTTGTTCTTTGATAATGAAAAAGGGGTAAAATACCCCCAAATCAAACGAGGGTCTATATAGAACAATCAGACCAATTTCTTGTATTAATCTAGGGCTTTTTCTATTAGGAGTAAAATTAAATTTGCATTTTTCTGACATGTTTCAAGACAAAAAATACAAACTAAAGTGAAGAACTCTTAATCCATGTGTATGAGTGACTGTTGGTAAACCCAAACGAATGAGTGAATATTGGGAAACCCAACTTCATACGCATGAGAATCAAAAGGAGAGAAAAAGACGATGAAAAAAAATATTGTAAAGACTAAAGAGTTTTATCGGTAAAGAAACATTGTATAACGTGATATAGTATAGAAAGTAAGTTAATTATTAAAGTAAATAAAAAGTCAAAAATCAAGTATGAATTTAAAAAATATATTTGCCATATTTGACTCCTTAAATTATGAACAAACTTTGAAACTCAATTATTAAAATAACAGAAAAAATCATTGATACCAAAAATATAACTTGCTATAATTATCAAAAGATTTAAGGAAAAGTGATAAAGATTACATGCTATAAATAAGGAAATAATATGAACATTAAATATTTAAAATATGATTTTTGGATATTTAAGAAAAATGGATTTTTCTAAAAAGTTGCTATAAGTTGTAATTATTTTTTTAGTCTAGTAATTAATGAAAAGTGTTGTTATAACTTGTAATAAACAATCCAATAAGTTTATTTAGGATAATTTTCACTTTTTTAGAATTTTAAAAAAGAGCTCCGGCGAAATGTAAGAATTACCCATGGCCACAATAATATTCTTTCTCCTTCATGTGAAATGTGAGACCAAAAAGTTGGACTAGGTTTTGCCGTAATATATAATAACAGGCCTATGGGGTGAATAAAAGTACATTTCATATTGGGAAAAAACTTATTCACACCTGGTGTTATACACCAAATTAATGAAATTTATCATCATTAAGTGATCTAATAGAATTACATATTAATTAATTATGATTAAGTAAATGATCTCTAAATTCAAACACATGAATTGTTTGAATTGGCTTGGTGTATACACCGGAAGTGCATAAGCTAATATAATCATAGAAGAAAATTTACAATTTATTAGGAGTCTTATTTTAAATTAGGACAATTCAAAAATACATTAAACACTTCTTAATGTAAAATAAAGGAAAATATTAATTAGCATGTAGTCAAGTAATTAAATAAATTACAAACATAACTACGACAAACTGTTATATAATTAATGTGTTATATAATGTGGATGTCATGTGGCATGTATGTGTGTGAAATATCATTTATTAGAGATAATAGTTAGTAGTCTAGTTGGATTTAAATATCAAAGTTACTTGTTCAATTTGAATATGAATACCTAAATAGTAGGTCAAATTGCCAACTTGATGTCAAGTTTAGCAACCTTAAGGAGTAAGTTTGGCGGTCTATAAATAGCCACCCTTTTGTACACTTTTATACATGTTAAAGTAGTAAAACAAAAGTATTACTAAAGTTTTCCTAAAGTTCTCTCCTTTTTTTAAGTTTGATATTGATATTTTATCTTTATTTTATAACACGTTATCAGCACAAGACTCTACCGTCTCAAAATTTGAAGGCTAATAAAAGAAAATTGGATCAGAAAGTAGAGAAGGCAAGACTGCAAGAACTATGTGGTCATCATGATTTGGATTTTACCTTTCTACTATTTATTATAAGATAAGTATATTATTAACTCGTGTTCTTTAATTAAGTATGAAAAGAATATTGGTAATCACAAAGTGGTGATATTGTTATATGCTCAAGTTTGAGTTTATTATATTTTGGCCTAATATGTTATTGACCGAGGGTGTGATGATGGATTTAATCTCATGCCATTAAGAGGGTAAGACATCGGGTTAAGAGTCCTGATGCACCATGATTATAAGAAGTTGAATTTAAGTTCCATTAATTTTTGGCGTAAGACGCCTTTATATGGATAAGACGTTGAGTTTGAATATTAATGCACCATATTGATAATATAATGATGACTCAGCCAAAATGAAACACCTTGGGTTTTGGCCCTTGAAAATTTCCTGAGCTTTTGAGATTATTGTTCTTGTTACAACTCACCATACGAGTCGTATGGTGAGGGTACGGTTAGGTGACCCATCTCGTAGGATCTCCAGTGCTTGGTGGTCAAGTTTTTGTTGTGGTTACATTTAATGGTAATGAGTCGTATGTTCAGGGTACGAGTAGTATAGTAAAACTGTATGTTGTCCAGTGTCTAGCCTAGGTGTTTTTGCTTAGGGTACAACTTGAAGGGGGTACTAGTTGTATGGTATGGGTACGAATGGGGTAAAGGGAGTCGTATAATGGACAATGTGTGATGTCCAAATTTCTAATCAAGGTACGAGTGAATGGTACCACTCGTATGATTGGGTACGGATGAGAGGTCCAAACCGTACCCTTCTACGAGAATTTTTACAATTTAAATTGGGGGTATTCTGGACATTTTTCCTCTTAACTCTTTTGACCTGATGACTTAAAATACTTTTGGGACTTCATTTACCATACTATTCTCAATCAAACACACTCAAAATACTCTTAAATCTCTCTCAAGCTTTTGGTTCAAAAAGAGGTTAGGGTTTTCTCAAGGTTGTCAATTAAGGCTTTCAAAGGTGGTTTCTCTCCGTATTATCTAGTTTCTAAGGTATGTTACTCCTCCCTCATTGTTAGTTCAACTAAAAGCATGTTTTACTTAATGGTTTTCATGGCATAATTGTGGGTTTATGTTGGTTTTGATATATATGTTGGGGGTTTTGGTTACTAATGTTTGGATAATATTTCCCATGTTCTATTTATTGTATTTTATGTTATAATGTTGGTTTGAACATGTTGTTTTATGGGAATAGTTAATTGGTTCTTGATTTTGGCTTTGAAAATTATATGCCCTCAACATCTTTGTTAAAATGCCTATAAGAATGATTTTGTCACATAGTTTGACTTTTATTGAAATCTTTGCATTGCATCATATGGTAATGGAACTTAAATTGTTTTGGTTGGTTTTAAATTGTTTAGAAAGTCCTTGGTGTCCTTGGTGTCCATGGCTTTGGTTTTGAAAATCTTATGGGGTACACGGGAATCCTCCAAGTGATCTTTATAATGGAATCTATGGGGTACATGAGAATCCCCTAAGTGTTGGCTAATGACATTTATTGCAAGCTATAGTCGGTATGATAATACCACTTCATAAGGCCTTGGTAATTAACTTTTGGAATTGGTGGTTTGGTTATGTGATAAAGGTTTTAATTGGTTAATAATGGTGGGGTGTGATAGCTGACCGTAAAGGTGTGAGTCTGATATACGGACACTGGAAACTCATGTTTACCGACATGAGGGTTGGTCATGGTGACTATATACTTATGGGGTACATTCTGTTACAGCACAACAAACACATGAGTTGTCATTTTGTATATATAGTCACAAGGTGCAACTTGACCAACTAATGAAGATATTTTCATTTCTCCTCATATGTTTGCAGTATTTTTTTCTCCAATCTAGAGAATTCTCGCAAACTTAACATGGTATCAGAGCTATGTAATTGATGATTTTACACAAAAATCTTCACACGCGGTGAAGGAATCGAGTGTTCTTCGTGTGAATTTTTCAATTTACGGTGCTTTTGGTTATTTTTATGCTTTTATATCTTTGTTTTCCTGTGATTTCATTGAAAATTTGCATTGTGATCTCAAGGATTTGTGGAGCTTCAACCTACACTAGCAATTTGACAACTCTTTTCCACTCAATTTGAAGGATCAACAATTTTCTTCTTCTATCTATAATGGCAGCTACTGGAAATGAAGTTGAGACCATCACAAGTGCCACCACTATTATTGATCATCATTATCCTTTGTACTTGCATCCTTCAGATGCACTAGGTTCTCTTTCTGTTGGGATTATGCTTACAGGTACTGATAACTATACCTTATGGAGTTGAACAATGTCATTAGCTCTTTTAGGTAAAAATAAATTGGGTTTTATTAATAGAACAGTAAAACGAGATCATTATGCTGGTGATTTCGAACATTTATGGGATCGATGTAATGTCATTATTATTTCATGGATTATGTATAATGTTAGTAAGGATTTGATGGGTGGAATACTTTTTTGTTCTGATTCTCATCTCATATGGGAGGATCTAAAAGAGAGATTTAACAAAGTAAATTATTCTAGGACCTACCAATTATATAAGGAGATTTTCACTTTGGTTCAAGGTGTATCCTCTATTTCAATATACTATTCTAAACTCAAGGATCCTATCATGCCTCCACTTTCATGTAACTGTCCTAAGTCTAGAGAGTCCAGTGACCATTTGCAGTATCAATGTTTGTTGTAGTTCCTTATGGGTTCAAGTAATCAATACAGTCAGTCTAGGAGCCAAATTTTGTTGATGCCACAACTCTCTAGTATTAATCAGGCATATGCTATGATTAATCAAGATGAGAATTAGAAGATTGTGGCTGGGACAAGAAGAATATTATAGGAGAATCTTATCCCTACATCCATGTTTACCTCTTCCAGATCCAAAGAAAACTCACACAATCAAAAAAACCTTACCTACCTAATGTATTTTGTGACTACTTTTACATGAAAGGGCATCTCAGAGCTGATTGTTTCAAAATAATGAAATGTGATCATTGTCACAAGATTGGACATGTTATAGATAACTACTTCACTTTACATGGTTATCCATCAGATTTCAAAGGTAAAAAGGGGAAGATTATTGTTGGTAATACTGTCTATGAATATGGTCATGTCCAACAGCAGGGCTATGTCCAATAACACTACAACTAGATCTCTCAACATTATATTCCTCAGGCATCTTCTCATTATGAAATGCAGCACTTACAGAAGAAACAACTTATGCCAATGTTCACACCTAATAAACATCAGCAACATCTCAAGATACTTGACAAATCCATTGCTGAAGAATCAAATGCCAGTGCCAATCTAGCAGGTAACTATTTCTTTGCTAACAAAGATTTTGTTGTGAAGTGGATTGTAGATACAGGGGCAACACATCACATGATAGGTAATCCTGATTTTTTACAAAATGAAGGTTTAATAGAAAATGCAGGTCAGGTTCAACTACCTACTGGGGCTTCTACCAAAGTATCACATATTGGCAATTGTCATGTCGGAGGAGGTGATGTTCTTAGACAAGTTCTATGTGTTCCAACGTTTAAGTTTAACCTTATGTTAGTGTCACAAATGACTAAGGATTTAAACTTTTGTGTCACATTTTATCCCAAATGTTGTGTGTTTCAGGATCTCTCATCTAGGAAGATGAGGGTGATTGGTGAAGAAGCAGAAGGTCTATACATACTGAATACTCCAATAGCAGAGAAGCATACCAATACACACAACTATTTAGTACACACATACGAATGGTGTAGTTACTTGGCATCAAAGATTCTGTCATGATCCTATGAGTGTGTTGAAAAAAATTCCTACTTTCAATATTCTTAGTTAGAATAATTGTGAAACATGCCCCCTTTCTAGACAAAATAGACTTTCTTTCTCACACAGTACTAGCAGTTCTTCTCATCCATTTCAGTTACTCCACCTAGATGTATGGGGACCTTATAAGATGGAAACTTTCGATGGAATGAGATATTTTTTTACTGTGGTTGATGACTATTCTAGATGGACTTGAATTTTTGTAATGAGGCTTAAATCTAATGTAATTACATTGTTGAAACATTTCGTTATTGAAGTAGAAACATAATTTGGTAAGAAAGTACAAAAAGTTAAATCAGACAATAGAACCAAATTTTTTAATTCTAACTGCAAAGACCTTTTCCAGAATTATGGTGTTGTCCATGAGAGTTCTTGTCCATACACACCACAACAGAATGGTGTGGTGGAAAGAATACATAGACACATACTTGAAATTGCAAGGGCAATTAAATTTCAAGGATGTTTTCCTGATAAGTTTTGGGGCTTGTGCATTCTGGGTGCAGTTTACATTCTAAATAGAATACCTTCTACTGTGTTGGCTAATAAATCCTCTTTTGAAAGGTTGTATGGTACCTCACCATCCCTGAACCACCTGAGAGTGTTAGGTTGTCTGTGTTTTGCAACCAACTTCACCTAGAAGGACAAGTTCAGTCCTAGAGTTGTTCGAGCAGTACTTGTGGGATATAGTGCCCATCAAAAGGGATACAGGTTGTATGATATGGAAAAAGGACTTTCTTCACTAGCAGAGATATTATTTTTATGGAACATATATTTCTTTTTAAAGGCTGTGATTCTAAGGGACTTGGGAAGACGAACTTGGTGGCAGTTAATGAAGATGGTAAAGAATATGAAGATCTGGTTTTCAATAAGTTTTAATTAATTTTATTAATTAAGGGAACAAAAATATAGTACATATATTCATTCAAGATAAAGGTAACATGTAATTTTGGATAATATAATTCTTGTTTCTCTTCGGTGGGTTTATGTACTATTTATTTAATTTCATTTAAATTATCAAGTGTAAAGTATTTGATTGTTTTCTCATTCACGATAAGTTAGATTGTAACCTGTTATTTAATAGATTTTTTTGTTGTAGTTTTATTGTGCTAATTAAGTATAAGATATTAGATGACTAACAGTGAAAATTGGATAGACAAAATTGTCTCAAGTTTATATCAAGATTAACTTACGCCTTTAACGCTAGACAAGTTTTAGGTATGTTTAAAATATTCGTCTCAATTTAGAATGCAGCATATGTATCTTTCTGAGACATTTAAAATTTCAGTGATGCAATAATGTATGTACCTTGACAAATATTTTTCTAAAATTAATTTTCATTGATTTGTTTAATATAAGATAATAGACAAGTTTTAGTATAATAAAAATGAGCGAATTTATGTTTTAACATATTTATCAAGATAGTTTAAGTCAAGATAAGTCAATAAAAGCGATCGTGCTAGAACCACGGGACTCGAGGGGTGTTTCACACCTTCCCCTCGGTCAACAGAATTTCTTACCCGGTCTTCTATTTTTCAAGACCAACAAAGAGTCATTTCCTTTTGATTAGGGATTCAATAAGGTGACTTGAAACATCATAACTCAATTCCAAGTGGCGAATCTATAACTAAAATAATTCCTATTCAAAACCATCACTTTAATTAGAAAAATCCTTTGATCTTCGATCCTTCGGACGAAAAAGGGGTGTGACACATCCACTAGATGTATATACTCCATCATCACTATCATGAACTACAGTGGTTTATTACCTATATATCAAAGTTTTCTATCTAAATTTTCTACTGAGGTTGAGCCTAGTTGTTATGTTGAGGCAGCTAAAGATTCTAGATGGGTGCAAGCCATGCAGTCAGAAATCCAAGCATTGGAGGATAACAAGACCTGGGAGTGGGTGGACTTGCCTGCAGGTAAAAAGGCTATAGGTTGTAGGTAGGTGTTCAAGATCAAATACCAAGTTGGTGGTAAAATGGAAAGGCTAAAGGCTAGACTGGTAGCCAAAGATACAATCAGAAGGAAGGTCTTGATTATCAAGAGACATTTTCTCCTGTAGTTAAAATGGCAACTGTAAGGACTGTCATATCTATTGCAGCAGCAAAACAATGGTCAATTCATCAAATGAATGTATATAATGTCTTTCTACAGGGTGATCTCTATGAAGAAGTTTATACGCATCTACCAGATGGTTTCAGTACTGATGGAACCAAGAAATAAGTTTGCAGACTATTGAAATCTTTGTATGATTTAAAACAGGCTTCAAGATAATGGAACATTAAACTCACCACTACTTTGCTCTCTTTAGGTTTTTCCTAAAGTACTAGAGACTACTCTTTGTTTACTAGAAAAGATGGTGATAAAATAGTGGTTGTCTTAATATATGTTGATGATTTGTTGATAACTGGGAATGATCCACTCATGGTTCAGGATACCAAAGATACTTTGCAGATTTCTTTTAAAATCAAAGATCTTGGAGAGCTTAGGTATTTCCTTGGTTTAGAATTTTCCAGGAACAAGGATGGCAGCCTCATTCACCAAAGGAAGTATGCTCTTGAGCTTATTGCTTCACCAAAGAAAGTATGCTCTTGAGCTTATTGCAGATATGGTGTTATCTGGTGCTAAGCCTGTTTCTACACCCATGGAATTGAACAAAAAGTTTACTACTACTGAATTTGATCAATACATGCCATCCATACAGGTTGATCCTCCACTCACAGAACCAGCTGTCTTTCAGAGGCTTATTAGAAGGTGGTTGTATCTCACTACTACTAGACCAGACATTACATTTGGTGTACAGTGCTTGAGTCAGCTTATGCATTCTCCTAAGCAATCATACATGGAGGCTTCTTTAAGACTGGTTAGATATGTCAAGAAGGAACCAGGTTTAGGTATATTCATGTCCTCGGCAGGAGGGTCTGCACTTAATATTTTCTGTTATGCCGATTGGGGAGCTTGTATCAACAGCAGGAAGTCCATAACTAGTTACTTAGTTCAATATGGTTCATCTTTAATATCTTAGAGGTCTAAGAAGCAAGTGACAATCTCTAGGAGTTCTACCGAGGATGAATACAGAGCAATGGCCTCTATAGCTGCTAAAGTAGCGTGGCTCACAGGTTTGTTTCAGGAGCTTGGTGTGGATCTTACTCTTCCGGTCCCTCTCTATTCTGACAGTACTTTAGCACTACAAATTGTTGTTAATCCTGTTTTCCATGAAAGGACCAAACACATAGACATCGATTGTCATTTTATAAGAGAGAAGATTCAGAATGGTTTACTTACTGCTCAATATTTATGCACCACCAAGGCTCTTGGGCAAGGTCCTCACTCACATTTTTTGTCCAAGCTAGGCATGAAGAACATCTTCATTGCTCCTAACTTTGGGGGGGGGGGGGGGGGGGGGGGGTGAAGGAAAAAAGTGGAAGGGGGGGGGGGGGGGGGGGGGGGGGGGGGGAGGGGAGGAGTTGAAGGAGTTAAGTAAATGTATAGATGTACCTTGAATGTATACACAAACAATCTAATTATTTCGCTCCAATCTGGAGATTTCTCACGAACTTAACAAATGTTCATATTTTTTTTCTTAAGAATTAGCCAATTTAATCTAAAGAACAAAAATTCAATTAAAGATGATGCAAGGAATTTTAGGTAAAGTTAAGTTGCAATCATGTTTGACGTTACTTGATTTATTTTAATAGTATTTTCTATATTTGAGATATATGCAAATACATAATAGTTAACTGTGGATAAGAATAAATAATTGTAGTTTAAAAACTGACACATCGGTCTAAATACTCAGTGCGGATAAGTTTTGCCCTTCAAGTTGCCTTCTATAACTATTATCATTATTTATAATTATAATTTATTTAATTAAAAAAAAGCAACTAAAAATTGAAATTTACTATTAATAGGCTTTAAAATTTCCTAGCGTTAAAAAAGTTTCTACGGACTTTTTTCAATTTGTATACACTGCAGCGTAATGAATATATTTCATCCTCAGAAAAAAAATCAGAACGAAGGGTGGTTAAACACCCTTCCAAAAATTATAATGTGCATAAAAAGATTTTTAACTTCATCCAAAAATTATAATGTGCATAAAAAGATTATGTTATGTGTATAATTCAAAAGTTATTTTTAATTTATATTCACATTAAACTTTTAACAACCTTAGCAAATTCTCTAACTTCATCTCTTAAGCTGAATTTGGACAGTTAAAATAGGATGAGTTGATCACCTGAATTGAAATTGATAGCTTTAAGAAAAAATCTTTCTTAATGGAACCGGCCCAACTCTTACCAAATTTTAATTTTTTTGTTTATTTTCTTATAATTTACTCATCACAATTTTGTATGATAATTTTGCCCTTCTATACCTATAATACATAGAAGGGCAAAATTAATATGCAATAGTTTGATGAGTAAATTAGTAAATTAACTTTTGCCCTGAAGTGTTATCGGTTTAATATGATATAATTATGATAGAAAACCGAGTTAACCCGAAACCCTTCTTCGTACCGAGGAGGGGCCAACAACTCCACTTCACTAATGTGAATAGATTATACTGAAGGATAAGTTGGTTATATACTCTTCTATGCCTTCTTCGAACCTTTTGGTATGTATTGCCCCTTTTTAGTCTATTGACTTACAAGTGCAGATGCTTCATCTTCTATGCCTTCTTCGAACCTTTTGGTATGTATTGCCCCCTTTTTAGTCTATTGACTTACAAGTGCAGATGCTTCAACATAGGCACATAAAGAATAGAGTGAGGTTGAGTCTGACTTCCATTATAGGGCTAGTGAGCCGACTTGACATCATCCTCCCCTTCCTCCGACTTCTCAAACTGCGCCATATATGATGGTTTCCATCTGGGCCACGCACTCAACACGGTCATCATTCTAGGATAAGGTTTAAAAGACATTTTCCTTCTTGGCGGCCAAACAGTTTCCGAATGTAATTTCCTTACATTCTCATTCATCACCACGAAAGTGTTGTGATTTGAGCCAAGTTTGGTACTCCCTCCATCTCAAATCGTTCTTACGAAAAATATTTCTGATCATATATTATTATGATCTCGGTTCTTAGAAAATAGGTCAGCAGCTGGAGCTTTGGGACCCAAAACTGCCTATTTGATAAGCCTGAAATGATCAGGGACTTCTTTGTGGGGTTATTGCAGATTGCAATCACATTTGATCGCTTAAGTTGTTTACATCAAACCAATGAATATATGATACACCTCGCGACATACACTTGCATCACACATCACTGAGTACTCAACAGGACATGCATCACTTAATCTCACATCAATTTTGTACTCAATCATGGCTGAGTACTCAACAGGAAACATGTAACGCTGTGACCAGAGACGAAAGATCAAATTGTGAACCAGCGTTGCAACCAGCAAGAGCTTCATAAAAGAATGATCAAGCAGAAAGTACTAAATGTGCAGATATTCCGATTAAAAAGCAGCGTTATGTCATGTCTGGTACCAATAAAGTTACTGTAGCCAGCAAAGACAGGAACATAAAAAGAAAAGAACATGGAAACTACTGAAACAGGAATTTTGTTTCGCTTTCCCATGGTGACACCTCAAGTCTTCCCTAGAGGGCTTGCCTGAACTCTTTCCAGATCATGAGCACACACATCAGCTACTGCATCATGGCACGCGGAAATCGTGGCCTCACTGGTGTCTTTGAAGGACTCACCCTACAACATAAATAAAGTTGCTAAGTTAGAAAAAAGACTTAATTGGATAGAATCGACTACTAATTGTACTAGAGAAGAAGAGTACAACGAAAAGAGCCAAGGGAGGACAAAGTACTATTTATATAAATGTAATTACTAGAAGTACTTTTGATAACAACGATCCACATAAAAGGGCTGCATAGCGCGATTTCATCATACACACGTGCCTCATGAACCACTCAGGTTGAAGGCAAATGCTCATGAACACAACTTAAATCTGTTTTGAGAAGAAAATGAGATTTTTCAAAACCAAAGATTTCAGCCGCCTCTTAAAAAAGTGTGATTAGTAGACTTCCTACTCTCAATTTCAAGTACGTTTGACACTAAAATGAGTATGTTTGACATTTTAATCATTAGAATTTTACAAAGTTAATGAACTTCCATAACTGTAAAAAGACAACTCTTGCAAAACATCTATTTTCAAATACTTAGCAAATCTAGTACGAAGAAGGTACTTTAAATCATCAGAGAGGAAATCAGAATCAAGATGCACATTCTAGTCACACCTAGTAAAACATAAGTTAATGCATGTATTTCAATGATAAGTAACATCAACAGTTAAAAGAACTAAGATTTACTAACTTCCATCTCAATAATGTATAAAACCAAGCCACGACAAATGCATGAGGCCATAGACACTACTACTAAGAGGCATCCTCTAAACAAATTACTTTGAACAAGTCTGACACTGCCATGATTCATTCACCTACCAAAACTAGATTTTCTGATTTAATCTCAACTATCAAGCATGCACTACTCTGATCTTAAGTCGTAATCATTATTTCTCAATTCGACTTTCAGATATCAAAAATGTAGGAAGGATGGAATGGTGCAATAATAATTTAGAGAAAAAAAAAAAACACAGTATACCCAGCGTATTCCCAAAAAATGGGTTCTGGGAGGATAAAGTGTACGTAGTTCATATCACTACCTCAGATGAAGTAGAGAAGACAAATAGACCCCCGGCTCAGGAAAGACATAGACGTAGAAAAAAAAAAGGAAAATTTTTGGCAGGATGAGAACGATTAGAGTGCATGATCTGATGTGGTTCCTCCTAGAAAACAACTATGAGAATATACCAATCTCAGAAAGATGCAATACAAAACAAACAATGAAACACACTTTGCAGAAGAAAATTAGTGGGGATCAGCTGGGGCCATAGCCACTTTTAAATAAGCTTTACCTGACACGTTGGGATCCCAATATCTCACCGCAACAGTCCAACGCCAAAATTGCACTCTCAGCCTGCGTAATTTGCAAGCGTACGATTTCGTTTCAAATGTCATTCCATATTAAGAAATAGTTCAAAAAAGCCAATAAGCAGTCAAAATAGTCCCACAAAGAAGTGAAGTCTGGGCAGGGTAGAGTGTGCACAGACCTTATCCCTACCTCGGAGGTAGAGAGGTTGTTTCTGCTAGACCCTTGCTTCAAGAAAAACAGTTTATTACCCTCAACATTGTTACCTCGGAGGTAGAGAGGCTGTTTCGAATATTTTGCTGCAGATTTTTGCAGACTAAAGGCCTTAGATACCCAAGCAATACTCCCTCTGGTCCAATTTACTTGTCGCATTTTTATTTTTACATCCCTTAAGAAACTGAGTTTTGACAATCATATTCTTATGTATTATCTTTAATCATTTAGAATGGTAATCCTTCTTCAATAAATGTTCTCTCTTTAGTCTCTCTTCAATAAATAAAACGTCTGCTGCAACTGATGAGTATCTAAACAGACAGTATTGTCAAAAAAAATAAATGAAGAGATTGAAATTACAATATTGGAGTCGAGACTGGGTTACATCAGGGATCAACTCTTAGTCCATTCCTTTTTGCGTTGGTGATGGACGTATTGACGCAGAGTATTCAAGGTGAAGTGTCTTGGTGTATGTTATTTGTGGATGATGTAGTGCTGATTGATGAGATACGGGGGGTGTAAATGATAAATTGGAGGTTTGGAGGCAAACCCTTGAGTCTAAGGGGATCAGGTTGAGTAGGTCCAAGACGGAGTATATGGAATGCAAGTTTAGTGACTTGAGGCATGAGGACGAGGTGGTGGTGAGGTTGGACTCCCAGGATGTTTGTAAGAGGGATAGTTTTAAGTATCTTGGGTCTGTGATTCAGAGGAATGGTGAGATTGATGAGGATGTTTCTAAACGTATTGGAGCAGGTTGGATGAAGTGGAGGCTCGCCTCAGGAGTGTTGTGTGATAAGAAGGTGCCCCTTAAGCTTAAAGGTAAATTCTATAGAGTGACAGTCCGTCCGGCCATGTTGTATCGAGCGGAGTGTTGGCCGGTCAAGCACTCCCACATTCAAGAATTGAAGGTGGCAGAAATGAGAATGTTGCGTTGGATGTGTGGTCTTACTATAGGGGACAGAGTTCGGAATGAGATTATCCGAGAGAAGGTGGGAGTGGCTTCGGTGGAGGATAAGATGTGGGAAGGAAGGCTGAGATGGTTTGGGCATGTGATAAGGAGGGGCGCGGATGCCCCAATTCGTAGGTGTGAGAGGCTAGCTTTGGATGGCTTCAGGAGGAGTAGAGGTAGGCCGAACAAATACTGGAGGGGGGTGATTAGACATGACATGAAGCAGCTTCAGCTTTCTGAGGACATAACCCTAGATAGGAAGGTGTGTAGGTCGCGGATAAGGATAGAAGGCTAGTGTGAATGTGTGTAGCCAGGTTAGTAATCCTAGGACTATGCATAGGTATCTTTGGTATGTGAGTGTATGTTGCTACTAGATGGGTGTCCTATTCCTTTTTTCCTAATTTCTATTTTCTCTTTTAGTGTTGCCCTTATTTCTCGTATTTTTCATATTTCACTGATTTTTATTCTTATTATTTTCTATTCCCTATTTCTGTTATGTCATCCAACTCCTTGTTTACTATGCGTTATCTTGAGCCGGGACTCTATCAGAAACAACCTCTCTACTTCGAGGTAGCGGTATGGTCTGCGTACATCTTACCCTCCCCAGATCCCACTTTATGGAAATACACTGAGTTTGTTGTTGTTGTTGATTCTATGCTAATTAATCTAATATTTAAGATTTTGTTGTTTTTCCTCATGTTTGCTCTAAAATTGAAATGAAAATAGTTGCTTGTTGTAATTTCAAATTCAAACAAAAAGATTCATAAGATTGAATTGAAATAGCAAAAAATGAATCGAATTGGACCTATAATGAATCGAGTTACGATAAAGAGTTTAACAAATCGAAATTTGAAATTTCAATTCGATAATGGCTAAATTCGATCCGAATCGATTCATGCACAGGCCTAGTTGTGGGAGTGGGTAGGATGGGTCGGGTGGTAGGGTGAGAGGAGACAATGCCACTTGTTTTTCTTACTTTCACTATGGAAGTCATTTTCCTCATTTTAAATAGTTTCTTTTCCAAAAGAAAATATTTTCAAAAATTTTTAACCAACCAAACATGAGAAAATAATCCCAAGGAAGTTGAGGCATACCGCATTCAATAATCCCATGACACAAGAAACCAGTCAAAAAATAAAAAAAAAGTTGTCTCATGACATTTGAATCCGTAGGTACATGCAAAATATCTAATCATCCGATGCAGGTACAACATGGATACAAACACAAAATGCATGTGCGCAGGGATAAAAGGGTAACTGATACAACAAGCTAACACATTCATCCCCACCATAGATAAGAAGACATACCATTACAAACTCAACAAATGCAATGCGGGTTGAGTGCACATGATCCCCCAAAAGCCTCAGACGAGAAACCTGCAAAATAAGAGTGTTGTTCAATATCACTTCTTACGCCAACATTCCAAATTTAATGCGAACTTTTAAACTTGATACTGACCTCACCACATCTTGTTTCAAAAAAATTCTTGACGTCAGCCTGAGTAACCTGTTTAGAATAGAGTAACTGGTTTTGAATAATTATAAAAAAATAAATGGATACTACAACAGAAAAATATTTATTAAACAAACAACCGAGTATGAGCCAGATCATAATAACTACTAAAATGTGCATCAGAACAAGCGTTCGACAGAAAGATGCAAACATGGAAAGAAAACTTTTCTAGATCTCAAAAAGATGAAACTTTCTACCTTCTTATCAATATTTGTACAATAGACTGTCCTGGCACACATCTCACGCTCATCCTCCGACTGCACAAAACATCAACATCGAATTGAGAACTAAGCATTTAGATCTATGACATCAATTCTACAAGGATGAGATAGAACAACATAAAACTATTTCTCAAGATCATCCACATACTAGCACACAAAATGTCAAAGTTCTTCATTTTATTTGATAAAAAACATGGTGCATAATATTTATCCGTACCCTTGGAAGGAATGTAGGATTCACAGGTAGAATAGCAGTTTTTGAAGGCAGGACCTTCAATGGAGAGAAACCTAACATCGTCCCACAAAGGCTAAGTGCTGCTCTTGCAGAGTCTGCCAGGATCAATTCCACGTTAGCTTTTGAATATTCAGCTGTCTTAAGAACATTTCAAGACAAAACATCCAACTTACACTCGTCAGCGAACTCCACAAAAGCAAAACGAAGACGGGAATGTGGATCACCACAAATTCGGCAGTCCACGACCTGGAAAGGAAGCAGCAAAAATGAGAACAACCATCATTAGTTTTTCTCAGAGCACAGGACATGAGGACGAGCTACCTTGAGAAACAAAAGAGGAAACATTCACATTGAGCATAACAAGTAGACATATAAATAAGAAAATATGCTGGCAGCACTTGAGGTCAAATTGGTTGATTGACAGGTTAGATAATAAATCTGCTGTCACTATGAGGCAAAATTTGTTACTTTGGAAGTACATCAATATGACATCATGCATATGACATAAAATTCAGATTTTAAGCTGACAAAAATAGACATTAAAATCATGAACTTCCATTGCAACCTTCATCACACTTCACAGTCCCAAGACAAGCAGCTCGATTTTCCGAGCTTCATGGCAGATTTTTGGTCCCACAATGAATAGTTGATCAGCTGTATGAAAATATAACTTTCCACAAGAAGCGCCTTCGGAAAGACACCATGAAGACAGTTGAAATACATCTTTATCGGATGCCTAAACCACAGACCAAACTGTACACCAACTGTTAAGTCTGTTGACACAAGTTAGCATACCACCGGAACCAATGACATAAATTTCTTGATAGGAGGCTAAGGATCCATTTCAATTTGTTTGTCTTACTTAGTCGATTTCAAAAAGAATATCTCTTTCCTTTCGTGACAACTCTTTAATTTCAACTTTCCACATGACATGTTTAAGACCACAAGATTCAAAAAATTCTTTACTTTCCTAAACTCCGTGCTAAGTCAAAACTAGATAAACAAATTGAAACAGAGAGAGTACTAATTTAAGCCTTAACCTCACTAAACATCAGGGTAAGATTCCTCCTGGCGACAATGCTTCCTCTACTTGGCTAAAGAGTTCAGGTGATGATATTCTGGAATATACAAAAATTTTAAATGTAACTTATGTTGCTGGCTGCAGAAAGCTACTTACGAACTAACCCGTGTGCTAACTCGCCAGAAACCATGGTCATGTAGCACAACAAATCCCAGCCCCCTCTTTAATATGGTCACCAGTAAATTCAATGAGAGCACTGAATAGAGCAACATTCACTGGTAGGTGTCTTCATTCAGATGGGTACATTCGATACATGAGGAAATGAGAATTTGTACACCATTATAGTGGTTTGCGAATGTCACATTCTTATTAGGTAAGAATATTACAAATGTCATCTTATTAGGTAAGAATATTACAAACTTCTTATGTCACGTTGTTAGCATGAATGTCATCTTATTGATTCACATTTAAGAGCTTTTCCAATCAGTAAACTGCTAATCAGGTTTAGGTTATGTAATGTATTTCTAGGTCAAAAGGTAGGGGGGCGGGGAGTCTGCTTGGTTAGTAAGTCAATATCATGATTTTTCTTTCAATATTTTAAGTCTCACATACAGTAGAACTCAAGCTAAAGAAGTTTCATTGTCATTCAGAGTAAGCATGCAAAGCATATGTGCATGCGGGAGAAAGAAAGCTGGCAGCTTCCGATGTGTGTGTAATGAAGCTTTTGTTTTTTCATTATGCTCTAAGCACTTCACGTCAGAGTCTTTGTTTTCATTGTTTTGATCATATGTCTCTCTCTATGTTCTAGGCAGTAATCTAGATCCTGTAATCTTCTCTTTCATGCTTATTCTAGGTCTGTCCACATTATATATTAAACAAACTACTCCAAGCTCCAGGTATTAATTAACTCCAGCAAAATAAGAGGAATTTATGAAAGAAGTATGCAGCGACTTGTCTGTCTTTCACGAGGTTCACGGAGTAAGACAGGAAAAATAAAGAAAGAAAAAAAAATGAACACCTTGGACTAATGACCTACATGTTTTAAAATGTTTCATTTCTCCTAATTGTTTTGACAAGCAAATGTAATCTTCTTTTGCTAAATATATTTTATAGATTATTTGTCACATATCAACATCAAAGACGGATCCAAAATTTAAGTTTTATGAGTTCAATAATTAAAGTTCTTAGAATTGAACCCATTACATTTTTCAAGTCCATGCTCATATATCTACTATTTGTTGCAATTATTGTGGATTTTTACACATAAATCTATATTCTGCACTGGGTTCAGATGAACCCGGTATCGGTATGCTACATCTGCCTCTGCCAGCATCAACATGTTGTTTATATAACTTATGATTGATAAAATATTTCGTCAATTAATGCTATCTTAACAGACCAGATAACTAATGCACATATGATGTCATAAATTATGTAGCTATTTATTTATTATCTAATAGTCAAGTACTATGAGACTCTATAATGCATAATTAGGATAAAAACATAATATTAAAGCCCAAAAGGGAGTAAAAATATATGGTATCGGATTCCCAAGCTAAATATTTTATTCTGCTAAACTATGATAGCAAGTAGCACAGAAATGCATACCTATGTATCACGCTACCACTCCACAAGCAGATGAGAAAAGGAATGCATTATATCTAGTTTAGTTGCATCAAATAACTGAAACTATATGAACTTAAGAGCATCAAACATATAATATAGTGAATAACATCAATGTTGAAGAAGAAAGTGACTTACTTGTCCATAAGCAGTGAACAAAGCAGCAAGCTGTTCCTCAGTGACCTAGATATCGAGAAGGCAAAACCAAAGATTACAATATGATTACTAATAAGAAAATTTCACAAGACATAAGTGTGAATCTATCCTTACATTGTTATCTATCTCAGAAACATATACTGTTCGCCTGATGCTATCTTCTCTTTGAGCCTTATAAGCTCTATTGTTCATTCTCCTCTTGCCCTGGTTAAAGTTGTTGCCTCTCTGTGGAAACAAAGAAAAGAAAATTTAGGAGATACTAAAAACAAGAAAATGGAGATGGTTGTCCGTGATTCAAATATTCTGGTTAGCATATAAACTGAGACCAAGTTGATCCATGCAAGATATAACTGAAATGTCAAGTACGTCATTGACAAGTTGATGAGGCTAGGAAATCATCTGAATTGATGTTCTCAAGAATATGTGAACAACTGCCAACTCTAACATGCATATAGATAAACATTCCCAATTAGGAAACTACCATTAACCAAAGAGAAGATAAAGTCAAATGGTAACAATATCACTGGTTTAACAAGTAACCTTTAAAGATGACGACTGATATGACTCAAGGCTCAAGCAAATAAAACTGCATTTAAATTAACCAACTAAAACGTGTTAATCCCATGTTGACTTGAGAAACATAAATATGGAATGTTACAAGTGCAGAAGTCAAGTTCCAACAGGATGATTTTAGCTTCATTTTCAGCAGGACAAGTTCACTGTATATTGCTTTTTGGTAATACTGATCATGCCAGTTTATTCTAGAACTTTGTTCTCAGATTGAATGATGGAAATTCAAAGTGCCATTAACTTCCTGAAGGCAATCCGTTTACATGACAACTGATGCCAATCACAAATTGTGATTGACAATGCATAACTTTTCTCCACTCAAATTGGCAAAGACAGACAAACTTAATGAAGAACTATTTGAGTTCTTCATAATTTAAACAATGGAAGAAAAGTAGCAGCTACTACTAGTGTCTGACTTCAGAAAATTGATTTTACCATCTTCATAAGTTATATTCTATGAATGAAAAGGGAAAAGATGCATTACTCTAACATGCTCAGTTTAACATTTCTCCAAACTTGGTAACTTCTTTTTATAGCTTATCCAACACTGATAATTTTACTTTACGTCTTCTTAGTATTTTGAAATAGTTACCACCTTTCAACAGTCAGGGAGCTATCAATTCCTCCATAACTATTCCAAAAAAAGCTCAGAATGATAAAATGACAATTGCACATAAGCATACTGTTCACATTCCTGAAAATAGATCTAGTAATGTTAAAGTTAGCCAATGCAGTCAAAGCATATAGAGATGCTTGGACCGACCAGTAAGGAAGGTTTAAGCTCTAGAAGCATTCTAAGCAATCACAAAGCAATTTATCTTCTACGAAGATATTTGTATTTAGATGAACTGACTAAAACATGGATTCAAGCATACGAAAACAACAAAATAATAATGTATTTCACCCACATACAGCAAAAGGTTCTAATTAAGTATCATCTAAAAAACCAAAGTAATTGAAAGTTCCAAACCACACGTTCATATTCATATTTAGTACGACAAATTTTCATGTCATGTATTGTACCAGTTATACCCATCCACCTTGTACCACCTAAGTATCTGTAATGACAAAAACCCAATGATCCCATTCAACTATCTGAATGTCATACTTTCACTCTTAATGAACGGAATGCCACGAATCCCCAACTAATAAACCAGATGTAAAAATACATAAGATTTTTTACCATAAACCTTCGAAGATTTTATTGATAACTGCAAAAACCGGTAAATACATTCAGTCCATTCAACATTAATTATATTCCTTCGTAAGATCAACACCTAAACAAATTACTGAAAAGGTCCAAAGTTCATTTCTTAACAAAGAAATATTATAGTTTCCAAACCAAAAGTTGGAACCACAGTAATATTTCATAAATTACAGCAATTCAACAAACGACCTAATGCTTAAACACACACCTCACCAAGTAATAAAAACAAGAAAATGCTTGAAAAGGAAAACTTGCACACAAGAAAACAAACACACACAGAGATTACCACAAAAAAACAATAATGGAATCCATCACAATAAGTTCCAGTATGACAGAACTACTAAATTGTTTCGTCATGAACCAACCCACAATAACAAAACAAGCAAAAAAATCAAATTTTCAATCATCATAAAAATTAATGGAGAATTTTTAATCAGAATTAAGAAAAATGAAAATCTATAAAATGAAAATCTATATCCTTCTAGTATTTCCAAAACCATCAACACCCATATTCTTGTTAGCTTGTTAGCTGGCAAAAAATTAATGAGACGCATTTGATACACACAAGAAAACGAACACACACACAAATTACCTCAAAAAACCACTATGGATTCCATCACAATTAGTCCCAGTATGGCAAAACTACTAAATTGTTAAGTCATGAACCGATCCACAATAACAAAATAGTCAAAAACATCAGTTTTCTTTTTTAAGAAACATAAAAGATTAATAAATAATTTTTATCAGAATTAAGAAAAATGAACCAATGCCCTTCTGTCATTTCTGAAACCATCAAAACATAAAAGTCTTGTTAACAGGCACAAAATTATTGAGACGCATTTGATGCAAACAAGAAAACGAACATACACACAGATTACCACAAAACCACTATGGATTCCATCACAATCAGTTCTAGTATAGCAAAACTACAAATTCGCCACATCGAATTCTTGAACTTAATTATTACATCATGAACCCTCCCACAACACAAAACAGTCAAACACATCAATTTTCGTTTTCAAGAATAGTGAAAAATTAATAAATAATTTTAATCAGAATCAAGAAAAATGAAAACATATACCTTTCTATTATTTCCTAAACCATCAACACTCAAAAGTGTTGTTAGCTTGTCAGCTGGCACAAAATTATTGAGATGCACTTGATGCACACAAGAAAACAAACACGCACAGATTACCACGTTGAAACTGTGAACTAATTGTCACATCATGAACCGACCCACAACACAAAACAGTCAAAAAAAACATCAATTTTCATTTTCAAGAATCATTTTTAAAAAAAAAAAACAATTTTAATCAGAATCAATAAAAATGAAAATCCATACCCTTCTGTTAATTCCAAAACCAACAACAACACCCCGAATCCTGTTAGCTTGTTAGTTGGCACAAAAATTATTGAGATACACTTTATGCACACAAGAAAACAAACACACACGAATCAAATGCAAGGTAAGGCTGCGTACGATACACACTTGTGGTGGGCCCTTTCCCGAATACCGTGCATAGCACTTGCGTTAGTGCACCGAGCTTTTTTTTTTTTAGAAAAAATTGATAAACAATTTTACTCAGAATCAAGAAAAATGAAAATCAATACCCTTCGATTACTTCCAAAACCATCAACAACACCCAGAGTGGTCATCATCATCTTGTTAGCAGCTGGTACAAAGTTAGCAAGCACCATCTGATCACCAATACCAACACCAACACCAACACCAACACCAACACGGTTATTATAATTATTATTATTATAAGAGGAAGGAAAAAACTCCTTGGCTTCAGGATTCAGCTTGAGTTTCTTCAACATATCAACAAAATCTTGAATTTCATACTCCGATTTCCCATTCGAAATAGAATCAGAACAAGAATCCTTAACCTCATTAGACTCCTCCGAATTATTGGGTATTATAGGAGTTTCAACAACTACTATTGTAGTTGCTGTCTCACCGGACACTTCCTTAGCACCAGCTGCCATTGAACAAGCCCACACACAAAAAAAAAAGAGAACAACCTTAAAATTCAACAAAACAGTAGAATTATATAATATAGATAAATTAAAACAACCCCTTTTTGTTAAAAAACGTAAATTGATGATCTATGGGTTTATTGATAAAGACCCATTTGGGAAAAGAAAAAAAAAAAGTGAAGAGAGAGAAGGGAAGAGTAAAGAAAAAGAGAGAAAAAATGAAAAAAGAGGAATAGGGTTTTCGTTATATATAGGAAGAAAAATTGAATAACAGGAAGGTTAGAGGAATTTGGTGGTATTCTTGTTTTTGGGTGTGTAGAGAGAAGTGAAGTTTAGTGTGTTTGGAGAAAGAAGAAAATAAAAGTATGGAGAGAGAGAAAATGGAGGTTGAAGATGGAATTTTTCTTTTTTCTGATTTATCATTAATTTTTATTTTTTTTTAATCTTAGTGGCTGTATCAAACTAGGATATTATTATAATAAAAAATAAATATATATGATGTAATATAGTTTAGTCATAGATTACACATATTTTTCATTTTGTTTATAATTTATGGAAGTAAATTTATGGAGTTGTTGGAGTTAAAGATCAAGATAGTGTTGTGTTTGGAATGATATTTGAGTTTGATGTACTTTTTCTAAAACATTATGAATACCCTTTTGAAATATGAAGTCATTCGTCATATATTTTACTTCACTTTTATTGGCTTAGTATCTTTTAAGAAATTTTAATGGTGTATTTCACCAATCTAATTTTATTAATGATGTTTTGAACCTCTAAATTTAACTACATTTATATTATATAATTATATAATAGTAGGGATAGAAAAAATATAATAAAATTCTCTTAATTTCATAAATTAGAAAAAGAAATTGAAACAACTATATTTCATATGGAAGGTAAGTAAAATAAAACTAATGGGAGTATTGCGTAATATAATTTGATTCTTTTCAATAGATAAAAATTTGAATATCATTTTGGAAATTTGATAATATTTGAATATCATAGTTTAAAAATCTAATCAAATTATAGAGTCAAATTAAGATGGATTTTAAAAATCTACTTTTAAAGAAAATGGTCAAACGCTAAATAAGTAGTTGTTTTAGTTTGGAAGGTCACTCTATTCAAGATTATTCTATCTATGCTTTTTTTTAACTCCTTGAAGCACTTCGATGATTACTATGTCCTAGATGTATGTGGCAGCTACGTGGCATTTACATGGCAATCTCATGTGAATTCGAAAATATTTGAATTTATGCTTATTTGGAATTCCTTGAAGCACTTTGATGATGGCTATGCCCTGAATTTATGCAGTATCTATATGGCATTTATATGTCAATCTCACATAAATTATCATGTAAACGTAGGATGTACGCATCTACTTGTACAATTTTGTACAAGTTTAAAAGTCTACTTATGCAAGCTCGAAATTGAAGGACATAAATGTCAATAGAGATGAAATTAAAGGACACATTTATGTATTATACATATTATTATAACAAAAACATATATTACCTAATATAATTTGATTCTTTACAATAGATAAAAACTGATTTAATCTCATTTTGAGAATTTATTAATATTTAAACATTACATTTTTAAAATCTGATTAAATTTTATGGTCAAATATATATATTTAAAAATAATTTTTTAAATTCTACTTTCAAAAAGATGGTCAAATGCTAACGAAGTAGTCGTTTTAGTTTGAAAGGTTGTTATATTCAAGAATATTTGAATTTATGTTTATCTTTAACTCATTAAAGCACTCTGATGATTACTATGGCCTAAATCTATGTGGTATCTACGTGGCATTTATATGGCAATCTCACACGAATTACGTGCTACTTGTTCAACTTTAAACAAGTTTAAGTGTCTACTTGTGTACAGTCAAAGTTAAATGGTATAAATATCAGTAGTGGTCAAGTTAAAGAGCAAATTTATATATTTTACCTTATTAAAACAAAAACATATATTACCTGCTATTGTTTGATTCTTTTCAATAGATAAAAACTAGTTTAGGTGATATTTGAAAATACTTGAAGATGAAATTTTATGATCAAGCTAATATTTAAAAATAAATTTTAAAATTTTATATTTAAAATATTGATGATAGGCGAAATTACGCGCCTATATCAATATATTTTGCCCATATTTTAGCCTAGTTTCGAGAACTAATTATCTATTTCGTACACTTTTAGTCCTTTTTCCTGTAAATGAGCTAACAAATGTGATTAGGAAAGTTTCAGGTATAAATGATGCAAAATACAGCAATTTATGGCTTACTTGACGCAAAAGAAAGCTCACAAACGAGATGGAAAGGAGCTGGACGCATAAAGGACTAAATCTGCTGCATGGAAAATCTGTCCCGGGCTAAAACAGCATTTCTGAAGACTTTGGGACTTACAGACACAAAGCTGGATTTTTGCCATAATACATTAACATAGTGCAATTAGGTTATGTGTTTCATCATTCTATTTGGATTATAATTTTGTAACCTTACCCTAGTACAATTGGGTCAAGGATTTCATTAGTATATTAGGATTTGGTTATTTATTTTATTAGTTTAGTAGGAGTAGGATAGGAGTATTATAAATACCCTATCATGTTAGAGATTTTAAAGGGGGGGGAGACATTCTGACAATTCATTCATCTCCTTACAATTAAGACATCTTCCTACAACCCATTCTCAATTCTTCATTCTTCTACTCTTAAATTCCACAACAAGAGAATCGTTACTTGCTACGGAATCACTAAAACCACACGCCAAACACCTACTATTCACGCCATCCACCATGCAAAACGTGATATCCTTCGCATTCACGGGTAACTAAATCTCTTAGTTGGGGTTATGGAAGCCGAATGAGTTACTATCTATAGCTATGAGTTTGTGAGTTCAAGACAAGTATATTGCTTATATCATTATTCTCTTCATCTTAAATCTACATTCTTTGCGGTTCAAACACAAGAACACGCCATTCTAACATCTAACCTGTTCGAGAGAAAGGTTATTTGTCTAGAAAAGAAGACGCATAGACCAACGCCAGTCTAACATCTGACTTGTTCGAGAGAAAAGTTATTTGTCTGGAAAAGAGATAATGTCAAGGTAGTAGGACACCCTTTCCTATTAAAAAGCTAGTGCCGTACCTGGACTAACTTCTTGGAGAATTCGTACCGTTAGTCACGCTTTAAGCTCGAGAGAGTTAAAGTGAAATAGTCCTTGTTTAGGTCGAGAGACGCTTGGATTTACCATCGACTACAATTCTCTATAAGCAATTACATGTCAAGACTCTACACACTCATAGCCAATAGAGACGTATACCTCAGAAGGTGGACATAACCCCAACGCCTCAATTCTCATTGTTTACAACACACGTGACAATCTCTCTTTATTTTGCTATTTTCAGTTCTTACATTCTTGTTTTGGTTACATACTACAATCCCCCCTTTCCTACGAGACTTGCACTAAAAGTCTAGTAATTTCTCTTGCTTGTTGGCCAAGCTATTCTCTGTGGGATCGATACCCAACCCAGGTTGGGTTCTATATTTGCTAACGACCGCTTTACACTCCCACGAGAGCTGTAGATTGAGCGTTATCAAATATATGATCATACACTAGCTAAATAGCTGTTTTAGCTTGAAAAGTCGCTCTATTTGAGAATATTTGGATTTATGCTTATTTTTAACTCCTTCAAGCACTTCAATGATTACTATGCCCTAGATCTATGTGGCATCTACATGGCATTTATATAGTAATCTCACACGAATTGTCATGTAAAATATATGTGTTTCTTTATTCAACTTTATACAAATTTAAATATCTACTTGTGCAGACTCAAAATTGAAGAATACAAATATCAGTAGGGACCAGATTAAAGGGCACATTTATGTATTAAGTCTTATTATTATAATAGAAACATATATTACCTAATATTATTTGATTCTTTAATTTTGGAAATTTGATAATATTTGTACATCATATTTTTAAAATCTGATCAAATTTTAGGATCAAATAGATATTTAAAGATGATTTTAAAAAATTTACTTCTAAAAAAAATTGTAAAACGCTAACAAAGTAGTTGTTTTAGATTGAAAGGTCACTCAATTTGGATCTATGCTTATTTTTAAGTCATTGAAGTACTTCGATGATGATTATACCCTGGATCTATGTGGCATCTACGTGGTATTTATATGGCAATCTCACGCGAATTGTCAAGTAGGATATACGTGTCTATTTGTTCAACTTTATACAAGTTTAAACACCTACTTGCGCCCATTCAATGTTTGAAGACAAAAATGTTACTAAAGGCCAAGTTAAAAGACACGTTTATGCATTATGTCTTATTATTATAACAAAATGATACATTACCTACAATTATTTGATTCTTTTCAATAGATAAAAACTAATTTGGATGTCTTTTGAAATTTAAAAATATTTGAAGATCTTATTTTCAAAATCTGGTGAAATTTCATAGTCAAACTAATATTTAAAAATAAATTTCAAAAATCTATATTTAAAATATATGGTCAAACACTAGCTAAATATGACGTTTTAGCTTGAAAGATCTCTCTATTCGAGAATATTTGAATTTTATACTTATTTTTAACTCTTTTAAGCACTTTGATGATTACTATGCTCTGAATCTATGTGGCATGTACGTGAAATTTATATGACAATCTCACATGAATTGTCACGTAGATGTTACGTAGGATGTATGTCTACTTATTTAATCTTATAAGTTTAAGTGAAAATAATTTAATCTAATCAAATTTTTTGATCAAATAGATATTTAAAAATAATTTTTAAAAATCTACTTATAAGAAAATTGTCAAACGTTAACGAAGTAGTTGTTTTAGTCTGAAAGGTCGCTCAATTCATAATATTTGAATCTATGTTTATTTTTAATACATTAAAGTACTTCGATAATTATTATGTCTTGAATCTATGTGTCATCAACGTGGCATTTATATGGCAATCACACGCGAATTGTCACGTAGATGTGTAATGCCCCGTAAGTACCCCCTAGACGCCACACGGTGCTTAAGACTATGAATAGTCCCAAGCTAACCCATGGTATCTATTCAGCTCAAAACTCTCATGAAAAGTGAACTAACATGTATATAAATTGAAGGTAACATATCCATATTGTAATGTAAATCTTTAACTTTGAAAACTGTAAACAAATTTCTTGAACTTAAAACATACACGGTCAGACGAACCTCTTCTACTAACTAGAGAGCCACTGATACAGACTCCAGCTGACTCGAACATAAGTAAAAATCGAAGATCTAAAATAACTTTTAACTATAAACATGAGTCTGATAAACTGGGTCCTCGAACTATAAGGCCTCACCAACAGTCGAGATACAAGGGATGATGCCTGTGACCAACCGTCCTGCTGGAAACGAGCACCAGAACCTACATTATAAGACAATGTAGCACATAGACATATATGTGGGTAAGTACTATTGGAATGTACTGAGTATGTGGGGGTGAATGGACAGATAAAATAAGGACTGAATATATACGTACACTTTCAAGTAATGCATGTTAAGCGTAAGTAATTCACCTTGGACTTGAGTAAAATAAAGACTGCATGATCATAAAACATGTATAACAAAGCATATGAATAAGCTTAGTAAGCCACAACACTTAGTTTCTAAATTTTTTACTTTTATTTCTTTCTTATAGGAGATTCTTCTAACCAACATAAACTATGTGAGCAATCATAGAGTCCAACGACTTACCCACGTTGGGAAGAGCTGTTCTACCCTTGCCATTGGAATAGAACCTTAACTTAAGTGATCACTATACTTCATCCATATTGGGAAAAAGCTGAACCTACGGTGGCTCTTAGTTTACAGAAATTTTGGATAAGCTCACCCGCATTCTCTTTTTGGTGCTAAATACTACTCCCAGAATATATTTATGCTCATACTTAAGAAATCCGCCTTAAAATAACATAAGAATTTGTATACTGAAAACCAGTTATGCTTCTCTTTACTTTAAATCATAATCAAGATAAACACAGCAAAGACCAAGTTTTCTTGAATCATGCTATATTTTATATGAGTGGAACTTTAAAAGCTTAAACTTTCTTGTAAACTTAATGTTTCTTCTTGAATCTTGAAACTCTTACTTTCTTTAATAACACTCATAACAAAATAACAGGCTCAACACCCATTTAGAAATCTTTCATTAGAATCCACATCAAAGTAATGAAACTCAAATCACAATATCAATCTTAAAATTCAAAACATGAATACATGAAATCTTTAATCATCTTTAGCCTTTAAATCACAAGATAATAATTTGCTTCAATATATGAGAATTTGAGGGATGAACCTTAATATAAAACATGTAAATTCAATCTTAAAAATCATGCTTTGGGGTTGGAGGATTAACCTTGTTCAATGCCCCCCACATACCTGGAATTGCTTCACTTATGAAAAAGACTTAAAACTTTGAGACTTGAGAGATAATTTGTGAGAAAACCCTAATCTTGTCACTCTTGGAGATGGGATGAGAGAAGATATTGTTAATTGACTGAAGGGTGAAGGAAAATAACGTCTCTTTGCAGTTATAGGTCGTGGATTGGGAGTTATATAAGGGGAAAAGACCAAAAATCCCTTCAACTGAACTTACAAAAAAATTGACCACCAATCGATACGAGTCCAACATACTACTCGTATGGTGAAGATATAAGTTAGCTTCATGACTCGTAAACTTGAGTCGTATGTTGTGCAGTGGCTTTCAAACACGGGGTATTACAATATCTCCCCCTTGGAAACATTCGTCCTCGAATGTGATTCACCTAGGATTTGGAAAATAATCAACACCTCTACACCAAACTTATAGCCAAACTTATACATATCACAAGGATCCAATTGCTCACAGCATAATATATGACTTAAAAATACTTAAATAGACTTAAAGAGAAAGAGTTTTGGCTGAAAAATAACTACTTACCTTCGGTAGGAACAGAGTTGGAATAAAAGAGATGAGGATATTTGGTCATCATGTCTGCTTCAGCTTCCCAAGTGGCCTCTTCAACCAATTTGTTTCTCCAAAGAACCTTTACAAACGCTACCTCTTTATTTCTTAGCCTTCAAACCTGCCTATCAAGTGCCCTCACGGGTAGGGATGTGCAAAAATTGAACCGACCGATAAACCAAACCGATAAATATGCTATTGAATTATTGGTATTGGGTTATTGCGTTAGTGATTTTTTATTATTTTTATAAGAAAATTTATTGGGTAAACGGTTCGGTTTCGGTTTTAGCTTATTGAGTTATCGGTTAAACCGATAACCCAATGAGGATACACTAAGTTATTGTTTTATCCTTATTTATGTTATATATATATATATATATATATATATATATATATATATATATATATATATATTAAAAGCCTGAAGGCCCTTAGAAAAGTGATTTGAACTTTTTGCCCTTCATTAAAATATATTGCAATAGACAAAATTGTCTTTTCGCATTTTTCCTTTATTAAATTAAGAATTTCTAAAATATATGAAAAAAATATAAAATAAATATGGAAAAAATAAAGAGTTCTAAAATACATGAAATATATGAATCTTAGAATATACGGCTCTTAAAATATTCAACTCATCATGTGTATTATTGTTAATATATGTTACTATATAAGAATTAGGTCTAAAAATTGCAGAGCAAATAAAAGCTCTGGAGTCATCTTATCTATAATCTCGATGGGCATGAGACTGAATTTCTCCAGAAGTAAGCTCTCATCTTCATATGATTCTTATACAATTTCATATTGCATCTCTTAAAGGAAAATCTCAAGAACTCACTAATCAAAAGAAAGCTGTCTTACGGAGATAAAGAGATTATTTTCGAAAGATTCTGACTCAAGTAAAGTTTAGTTCGCACAGGTTTACATATAATTTTATTATTTGACACGAGACACGCGTGCAACACACGTATACTAAAATAGTATATATATATATATATATATATATATATATATA
>NC_061119.1:183888292-183898530 GCF_002878395.1 Capsicum annuum
ATATATATATATATATATATATATATTATGCACTACTTATTCACAATGTAGTGATTCACAAAGTATTAACCTATTCAAGGCAACAAAGGCACAATATAAAGCTCGGGTATTATCGTATTGGAAATCTTGAAGCATTTAGTAGTTTCCAACAATTAGGATTCAGTTTTTTTTTTGAATTAATATTCAATTCAAGTTTTAAGATTCTTGTAAACTAAAATGTATTGCGTAGGATTTTGGCGGTAACTAAGATTTTATTTTTTAATGTTAGTTGTTACTATTTCTATTTTATGAGTATTTTCTTATTGGTTAAACCGAAAATCAAATCATGAAGGACCAAAAACCGATAAATCAAAACTGATAAGAAAATATCTTATTGGTTGGTTATTGGTTTTACATATTTAAAAATCGATAAACCAAACCAATAACACATAAAACCGAATCGAACTGACCGATGCACACCCTTATTCATAGGAATCTCCTCATATGACAAGTTATATTTGAACCCAATACTGTCTAGGGGAACTATTAAGGACGGATTTCCAATGCACTTCTTAAGCATCGAAACATGGAACACTGGGTGAACATGCAACTAACTCTAATAGAAGGTCCAATTCGTAAGCAACCTCTCCTACACGCTTCACTACCTTATACAAATTAATAAATTGGGGACTCAACTTCCCTTTCTTTCCAAATCTTATAATTCCCTTCATAGGTGACACTTTCAAGAATATCCAATCCCCCACTTCAAACACAAGCACTCTCCTTCTTACATCAATATATGATTTTTGATGGCTCTGAGCAGTTTTTAATCTCTCACAAATCAACTGAACCTTTGCTATAACTTCAAGAATAGAATCTGGCCTAATCAATGCTGCTTCACCAACCTCAAACCATCCTATAGATGATCTGCACCTATGCCCATACAATTCTTCAAAAGAAGTCATCTGAATGCTAGTGTGATAACTATTATTATAAGCAAACTTAATCAAAGGTAGATGGTCATCCCAACTTTCTTTAAAGTCTAAAACACACACCCTCAGCATGTCTTCTAAAGTCTGAATTGTACCTTCAACCTGACCATCAATCTGTGGATGAAAAACAGTACTAAGCTTAACCTTTGTACCAAGGTCCTTCTGAAAAGACTGCTAAAACTGCAAAGTGAATTGTGTACCTCTGTATGAAATGATGGATAAAGGTATCCCATGAAGTCTTACTAAATTGTGAATATACATTTTGGCATAATCTTTCATTGTATCTGAAGTCTTGACTGGTAGAAAGTGGTTTGATTTAGTCATTCGATCTACTATGACCCAAATTGAGTCGTGTTGATGTCTTGTACGAGGCAACCCTGTGATGAGATCCATATTTAATACTTTTCACTTCCAAGTAAGGATGTTGATATCCAGTAGCGTACTACCCGGTCTCTAGTGTTCAACTTTAACTTGCTGGCAGTTGGGACACTAGGCCACAAACTCTGCGATGTCCCTATTAATACTATTCCACCAATAGATTTCCCATAAGTTGCGGTACATCATAATAGCACCCGGATGAATGGAAAACCTCGAACCATGATCTTCGACTAGTATTCTTTCCCTCAACCCGTCTACATCTAAAATACAAAGCCTTCCTTGATAGCGAAGTACACCATCTCCCCCTTGGAAGAGAACCTCGACCTTCTATTGTTGCTGGACTACTTCCAATATTTGGCTAAGTATGGGATAATTTCATTGTTTCTCCTTCACTTCCACTATAAAGGATGATTCTAAACCATTTTGAACCACTACTCCTCCATCATCCATGTCAAGCGAACGTACTCCCAAACGGGCAAATCTATGCACCTCTTTGGCCAATTCCCATTCTTTCTCTTTCACACGAGCCACACTACCCGTGGACACCCTACGTATTGCGCTAGCCACCATGTTGGCCTTACTCGATGATAGAACACACTTATGTCATAATCTTTCAATAACTCCAACCACCTTCTTTGATAAAAATTCACCTTTCACTGAGAAAATAAATACTGAAGACTCTTGTGGTCAGTGAAAACATCAACTTGCACACCATAGAGATAGTGTCTCCAAATTTTTAAGGCAAATACCACAACAACTAACTTCAAATCGTGAGTTGGGTAATTCTTTTTGTGCTCCTTAAGTTGCCTAGAGGCATAAGCTATCACTCTCTTATTCTGCATTAACACACAACCTAACCCAACTCTAGAAGCATCACAATATACCACAAATCCATCCAACCCTTCCGATAAAGCTAACACTGGAGTCGAATTTAATCTATTCTCTATTTCTTGAAAACTCTTCTCACACTTATCCGACCATATAAGTTTCACTTTCTTTTGGGTTAACTTAGTCAATGGTGCGGCTATAGAGGAGAACCCTTCAACAAATCTCCTATAATACCCAACCAAACCCAAAAAGCTCCTGATATCAAATGGAGAGATGGGACTAGGCTAGTGCTTCTCTGCATTAGTCTTCTAAGGATCTGCATGAATACCAGCCCCTGAAATGACATGCCCCAAGAAAGTAATAGATTACAATGAAAATTCATATTTACCAAACTTTACATATAACTAACGGCCCTTAAGGGTCTGCAGTACTATTCTCAAATGGTTTGTATGCTCCTCCTTACTCCTGGAATACACCAGTTTAACATCTATAAAGACAATGACAAACATGTCCAAGTACTGCTTGAAGACCCTGTACATCAAATCCATAAAAGTTCTAGGAGCATTTGTCAGTCCAAATGATATAACCACAAACTCAAAATAACTGTACCTTGTTCGAAAAGTTGTCTTCAGAAAGTCTTGTTCCCTGACCTTCAACTAATGGTATCCCGACCTAAGGTCAATCTTGAAAAACCATCGGGCACCCTGAAGTTGATTGAACAAATCGTTGATCCTAGGAATGGGATACTTGTTCTTGACGGTAACTTTGTTTAGCTGTTTATAATCTATACACATTCTGAGAATGCTATCTTTCTTGCACACGAAAAGGACTGGAGCACCCCATGGAGAAATATTGAGTCTGATAAAACCTTTATCTAATAGGTCCTTAAGCTGCTCCTTTAATTCTTTAAGTTCAGCCGGAGCCATACAATATGGGGGGATAGAGATGGGTTGAGTGTCAAGAAGAAGATCAATACCAAACTCTATTTCTCTGTTTAGAGGTATCCCTGGCATATCTTTGGGGAAAACCTCCAGAAATTCATTGACTACACGGACTAATTGAACTGTCAGGGCTTCAGACTTGGTGCTTTGACACGAACTAAATAATAGATACACCCTTTTAATATTAATTTCCAGGCCTTAAGATAAGAGATGAAATGACCTTTGGGAGATACTAAGCTACCCTCCCACTCGAAAACTGCCATATCAGAAAACTGAAACTTCACCACACAGGTGCGATAATTTATTGATGCATAGTATGAATGGAGCCAATCCTTGCCTAGAATAGCATCGAAATCCACCATCTCTAACTCTATTAGCTCCGCTAGTATGGTCTTATGGAGGACAGTAATAGGACACTCCCTATAGACTCGCCTAGCAACAAGTGACTCACTCACTAGGGTAGAAACTAAGAAGGGCTTAGAGAGATTTTCAACACCTACCTAAAAATTTATAGCAACCAATAGAGTTATATAAGAGATATTCGATCCCGGGTCTAACAATACATATACATTAAGGTTAAAATCATAAAGCATACCAGTGACAACATCTGGAGAACTCTCATTCTCCTGATGAACGGTAAAGCATAAAATTAATTCTGTCATTGACCGCCATCGATACTGGCTAATGTGCCCTGTGGAGGAACTGTGCGGCCTGGCTGAGCTGCTGAATTATTAGATCGACTCTGAGGATGAGTATCTCTACCTCCCTGCTTAGCATACAAATACTCCTTAATCCTGTGGCCCAACTTTCCACAACCATAACAACCCTCTTTTCCCATCAAACACTCACCAGGATGGGTCTTGCCACACTTTGCATATGTCGGGTAACTGGGCCTCCCAACTACACTATTCTGCGACCCAGAATTTGAAATCCTTCCTCACTTCTCTTGCCTGGTCCTGGGTGCAGGGACACTAGCTCAAGATAGTATAGACACTGATGAATAACCCTGAAATTGTGAACGGCTTCCCCCTCCTGACCTTGGCAGACTATACTAAAACTGTCTAATCCTAGCTCTCTTGTTTCTCTTATCCCCTCCTTCAAATTTTTTGCCTCAATTTATTGACCATAAGTTATCAATCGAGCAATATCCATATCCACAAGTAGCATAGTAGTCCTATACTCATTGACCACTAAATCAGAAACCCCGGTAACAAACTTACTCATACAAGCTCTAGAGTCAGATAACAACTTTGGGGCATATTTAGCTAGCTGAGTAAACTTAAGGTAGTACTCCTTCACTAACATAGATCCCTGCCTCAAGTTCACGAGCTCCTCAACTTTAGCCTCCCTCATCTCACAGGAAAGAACCTGTCCAAAAAAGCATTTTAAAATACCTGCCAACTCATAAAAGCTGAATTCTCACCTTTACCGTCCTTTTACATAGTGACCCAATCATAAGCAACATCCTTCAGCCTATAGGATGCCAGCTCTACACTCTCCTCTTCAGTAACATGCATGATATGAGTAATCTTTCTCACCCCATCAATAAAGAGTTGAGGATCTCCATTCACCTTTGACCCATGGAACTCAGGTGGATTCATCCTCATAAAGTCCTAAATTTAAGATGAAGCTAGGTTACTATTTTTCTGAAGTGGAACTGCTGCTTGGTAATTTCTCTAAACATTGGCATTCACAGCTTAAGCCGTCTCTTGAAAGGAAGCCTAAATTTAGCATGAGACACATTCTCATTCAGAGGGTCTGCATGCAGGGGTGGTTGATCATCGTTTTTGCATACGTCAGCTTGGTGAGGAGGCATATTATGTCACATAAAAGAATGAGTTAAGGCAGATAGAGACAACTGTAAGCACGATAGATCATGAAAGAAATAATTATTCCTAACTCATTTCATAGCCTCCTGCTCACAAATGTGGCGTAGTTCACATACATGATCAAGACTCTACGTAATGCGGCTTGTTTGACTCCCTAGGATTCTTTAAACCTTAGGCTCTGATACCAAGTTTGCAATTCCTCAAAAGTATCCCCTGAACGCCACACAGTGTAAGGACTACGAATAGGCCCAAGATAACCCACGGTATCTATTCTGCTTGAAACTCTATGAAAAGTGAACTAACACTTATAGAAAATGAAGGTAACAATTCTATATCGTAATGTAAATCAATAACTTTGGAAACTTTAAACAAACTTCTTGAACTTAAAACATACATAGTCTAACAAACCCCTTCTACTAACTATAAAGCCACTAGGACAGACCCCAGCTGACTCAAACATAAGTGAAAATCAAAGATCTAAAATAATTTTTAACTATAAACATGAGTCTGCTAAATTGGGTCATCAGACTATGAGGACTCACCAACAGTTGAGATGCATGGGATGATGCTCGTGATCAATCGTGTTGCTGAAAACGAGCACCAGAACCTACATTATAAGACAATATAGTACATAGACATATATGTAGGTCAGTACTTCTGGAATGTACTGAGTATGTGTAGGTGAATGCATAAATAAAATAAGGAATAAATATATATGTACACTTTCAAGTAATGTATGCTAAGAGTAAGTTACTCAACTTGGACTTAAGTAAAATAAAGGCTGCAAGATCATAAAACATGTATAATGTAGCATATGAATAAGCTTAGTAAGTCACAACACTTAGTTTCTAAAACCTTTACTTTTATTTCTTTCTTATGAGAGATTCTTCTAACCGACATAAATCGTGTGAGCTATCATGGAGTCCAACGTCTTACCTACATTGGGGAGAGTTGTTCTACCCTTGCCATCTGAATAGAACCTTAATTTAAGTAATCACTATACTTCATCCATATTGGAAAAAATCTTAACCTATGGTGGCTCATAGTTTCCAAGAATTTTAGATACGCTCACCCGCATTCCCTTCTCGGTGCTAAATACTACTCTCAGAATATATGTATGCTCATACTTAAGAAATTCACCTTAAATAGCATAAGGGTTTGTATACTGAAAACCAGTTATGCTTCTCTTTACTTTAAATCATAATCAAGATAAACACTTGTGGATTTCATGACTTATCTTTAGATCAAAGATCAAGCTTTCTCAAATCATGTTATATTGCATACGAATGGAACTTTAAAAGCTTAAAATTTCTTGTAAACTTAATGTTTCTTCTCAAATCTTGAAACTCTTACTTTCTTTAATAACACTTATAATAAATTAGCAGGCTCAACATCTATATAGAAATCTTTCATCAGAATTCACATCAAAGTAATGAAAATCAAATCACAATATCAATCTTAAAATTCAAAACATGAATACATGAAATATTTAAGCATATTTAGCCTTAAAATCACAAGATAATGATTTGCTTCAATATATGAGAATTTGAGGGATGAACCCTAATATAAAACATGTAAATTCAATCTTAAAAATTATGCTTTTAGGGCACAAGGATGGAAGATTAACTTTGTTCAAAAATCCCCACACACCTGGAATTGCGTGATTTCTGAAAAAGACTTGAACGTTGAGGCTTGAGAGATGACTTCATGAGAAAACCCTGATCCTATTATTATTAAAGATAGAAGGAGAGAAGATGTTGTTAATTGTCTGAAGGATAGAGAAAAATAATGCCTTTTTTAGGTTATAGGTTATGGGTTGGAAGTTATATGAGGGGAAAAGATCAAAAAACCCTTCAACTGAACTTACAAAAAATTTGCCCGTCAGTTGACACTAGTCCAACATACGAATCGTATGCTAAGGATATGAGTTAGCTTCATGACTCATAAACTTAAAAGGGAGAAAATGGTATACACTGGTCAACATACGAGTCTAAACTTATGACTCGTTCCCTCTAAATATGACTTGTAGTTCCCCACTCTTAACTTGGACAAAAAATTAAAGAATCTATACTGCTGAACTCACGACCTTACTTCATACGACTAGTACCATGCCTTGACGATTTCTAGGGTCAAATCGTATCTACAACAGACTCCAACTTCCACACTACCATAGGTACAACTTACTATATACGACTCGTATGTTGTATGTACGGCTCAAGGGAATGAGTCGTATGTTGTGCAGTGGCTTTCAGACACAGGGTATTACAAGATATCACGTAGAATGTATGTGTCTACTTGTTAAACTTTATATAACTTTAAGTACCTATTTGTCGACACTCAAAGTCAGAGGGCATATATGTCAATAAAGTTCAAGTTAAAGGACACGTTTATGTATTATGTCTTATTATTATTACAAAAACATGTATCACTACTATTATTTGTTTCTTTTTAATAGATAAAAGCCAGTTTAGGTGTCTTTGAAATTTGAAAATATTTGAAGATGATATTTGCAAAATCTTATGAAATTTCATGGTCAAACTAATATTTAAAGATAATTTTCAAAAATCTATATTTAATATATAGTCAAACACTAGCTAAATAGTCATTTTGGCTTGAAAGCTTGCTCTATTAGAGAATATTTTGATTTATGCTTATTTTTAACTATTCGAAGCACTTTGATGATTACTATGCCCTGAATCTATATGGCATGTACGTGGCAATCTCACGCGAATTGTCACGTTGATGTTACTTAGAATGTATGCGACTACTTGTTCAATTTTATACAAGTTAAAGAGTCTATTATATAATCTAATTAAATTTTATGGTCAAACAGATATTTAAAGATGATTTTAAAAAATCTACTTGCAAGAAAATTGTCAAACACTAAAGAAGTAGTTGTTTTAGTTTAAAAGGTCACTCACTTCGATAATGTTTGGATCTATGCTTATTTTTAATTCATTGAAGCACTTTGATGATTGCTATACCTTAGATCTATGTGGCATCTACGTGGCATTTATATGACAATCTCACACAAATTGTCACGTACAATGTACGTATCTACTTGTTAAACTTTATGCAGGTTTAAGTATCTATTTATGCACACTCAAAGTTGGAGGACATAAATGTTAGTAAAGGCCAAGTTAAATGGCACGTTTATATATTATGCCTTATTATTATAACAAAAACATATATTACCTATTATTATTTGATTCTTTTTAACAGATAAAACTTGTTTAGTTGTCTTTTGAAATTTGAAAATATTTGAAGATCATATTTTCAATATCTGATGAAATTTCATGGTCAAAATAATATTTAAAGATAAATTTTAAAATTTTATATTTAATATATATGGTCAAACACTAACTAAATAGTCTTTTTAGCTTGAAACATTGCTCTATTCGAGAATATTTGGATTTATGCTTATTTTTAACTCCTTGAAGCACTTCGATTATTACTATCCCCTGGATCTATATGGCATTTATATGGCAATCTCAAATGAATTGTCACATAGATGCTACGTAGGATGTATGTGTTTACTTGTTCAATTTTATACAAGTTTAAGTGTCTATTATTTAATCTGATCAATTTTATGATCAACTAAATATTTAAAGGTGATTTTAAAAAATCTAATTCTAAAAAAAAATTGTCAAACACCGACGAAGTAGTTGTTTTAGTTTAAAAGGTTACTCAATTCGAAAATATTGGATCTATGCTTATTTTCAATCCATTGAAGCACTTCGATGATTACTATGCCCTGGATTTATGTGGCATCTACGTAGAATTTATATGACAATCTCACACAAATTGCCACTTAGGATGTATGTGTCTACTTGTTCAGCTTTATACAAGTTTAAGTACCTACTTGTGCACACTCAAAGTTGGAAGAGATAAATGTCAGTAAAGGTCAAGTTAAAGGGCACATTTATGCATTATGATTTATTATTTCAACAAAAACATGTATTATCTGTTATTATTTGATTCCTTTCAATGGATAAAAATTGATTTGGGTGTCTTTTGAAATTTGAAAATATTTGAAGTTCATATTTTCAAAATATAATGAAATTTCATAAACTAATATTAAAAGATAAATTTTAAAAATCTACCAGACCCCACTATGTGGGAATACAGTGGGTATGTTGTTGTTGTAAATTTTAAAAATCTATATTTAAAACATATGATCAAACACTAGCTAAATAGTTGTTTTAGCTTTAAAAAGTGTTCTATTTGAGAATATTTGAATTTATGCTTATTTTTAATTCCTTGAAGCACTTCGATGATTACTATGTCGTGGATCTATGTGGCATTTATATGACAATCTCGGACAAATTGTCACGTAGATGTTACGTCGGATGTATGTGTTTACTTGTTTAATTTTATATAAGTTTAAGTGTCTATTATTTAATCTTATCAAATTTTATGATCAAATAGACATTTTAAGATGATTTTAAAAGACCTACTTCTAAAAAAAATTATCAAACGATAACAAAGTAGTTGTTTTAGTTTGAAAAGTTGCTCAATTCGAGAATATTTGGATCTATGCTTATTTTTATCATTGAAGCACTTTGACGATTACTATGCCTGGGATCTATGCGTCATCTACATAGCATTTATATGGCAATCTCATGCGAATTGTCATGTAGGATGTACACATTTACTTGTTCAATTTTATACAAGTTTAAGTTCCTACTTGTGCACACTCAAAGTTAGAGGATATAAATATTAGTAAAGAACTAGTTAAAGGACACGTTTATGTATTATGCCTTATTATTATAACAAAAATATACATTACCTACTATTATTTGATTCATTTCAATAGAGAAAACTGATTTGGGTGTCTTTTGAAATTTAAAAATATTTGAAGATCATATTTTCAAAATCCGATGAAAATTCATGGTCAAAATAGTATTTAAAGATAAATTTTATAAATCTATATTTAAAATATATTATCAAACACTATTTAATTAGTCGTTTTAGCTTGAAAGATCGCTTTATTAGAGAATATTTGAATTTTTGCTTATTTTTAACTCCTTGAAGCACTTTGATGATTAATATGTCCTGAATCTATGTGGCATGTGTGTGGCATTTATATGGCAATCTCACGTGAATTATCACGTAGATGTTAAGTAGGATGCATGTGTCTACTTGTTCAATTTATACAAGTTACTTGTGCACATTCAAAGTTGAAGGACATCAATGTCAGTAAGGGTCAAGTTAAAGGGTCCATTTATATATTATGCCTTATTATTGTAGCAAAAACATATATTACTCACTATTATTTGATTCTTTTCAAT
>NC_061119.1:183901530-183905440 GCF_002878395.1 Capsicum annuum
TTTTCAATGTATAAAAACTGATTTGAGTGTTTTATGAAAATTGAAAATATTTGAAGATCATAGTTTCAAAATTTGATGAAATTTTATGGTCAAATACTTAAAGCTAGATTTTAAAAATCTATATTTAAAATATATGATCAAACACTAACTAAATAGTCGTTTTAGCTTGAACGATCGCCCTATTCAAGAATATTTAAATATGTGTTTATTTTTAATTTTCTGAAGTATTTTGATGATTACTATGCCCTTCCTCGTCTCTGGATGCTTGGACATCCACCTTAAGTCTTTTCATGATCGAACCTAGCCTTTTACTTTTGAGATTGTCTCATAAGTTTCAAATATTTTTATTTTATTTAGAATTTATGAAATTGATTAAAGATAAAGTAATGTTCAATTGTAATTTTTATAACGAATAGTTGAAAATAATGATCATGTTTGATGTACTTTTTCTAAAAAAAAATAAAAATGAAATACTACTTATATTCCATAATTTTTAACTAGCAAAGCTAATATATAATAGCCAAGCATGCCACTCTAACCTATAGATATAAAATGAGCAAGTATGCCGACTAATGTACCTGAAACAAACAATTAAATCTATTTTAAACGAGTAATATCACATTCATGGATTGGATATCCTATGTATATGAACTACTATACTAGGTACATGATAAAAATTATCATTTTTTAAATGCTATTTAAACGATCCATTAAACAAACAAAATAATCGACAACACTAATAACTACTCAAGTTGTTTTTTAAAGATATTTCCGGTCAGCTGGAGAAGAAGATAATGCACATTGTTAATCCTTAACTGTAGATGGTATCTGATATAAAAGATGAAGTGGTTTTTGTAAAAATAAAAACATTAGGGTAAAATTTTAAAAATAAAAAATATCTTTAATAATGAATATGAATTGTAAAAAAGTTATAAGTTATTTTCTAAATTTAAAATACAATTTTAAATTAAATTTGAAATATTCATAAGCATATATACACTGATTCTCAAATAAAGTTAACATTATTCTTTAAAAAAAGAAGTAATTTTCATGATCAAATATCTCATAAATATCCGGTCACTAGAACAACAAGAATATTTTAAATCTAAACTATATCTATAATCTATAATCTATATCTATATCTATAATCTATAATCTATATTTATAATCTATAATACATTAAAAGTGTGAAGACCCTTAGAAAAGTAATTTGAACTTTTTGCCTTCATTAAAATACTTTACAATAGACAAAATTGTCTTTTCACCTATTTTTCTTAAAGTATTATATTATTATTTTTACAATATTTAATAAAGAAATCCTAAATTATATGATAAGAGAAAATATATTTCAAAATTATAGAGTCCTAAAATAAATGGTAAGAGAAGAACATATGGTAAAATATAAAAGAAAAAGTCACTTGGTTATATTTTGTATTAATTATATAAATAAATTATTAATGATTTTTTGATAATTTCATATAGAAACTCACGTTAAAATTGGAATTGCATAAACCATTCCATATACTATATATGGAAGACTTGAGCAACGTCATTGTTGCAATTCCACAATGGGAATTAAGGTTATTAACAAGGAAATTTAATATTTAGAATTTTAAAATTTATTAAAATTTTATTAATTTCCTTATTGAGTTAGGTAGGAAATCCTAATATTTATGAACCTTTCATTAAAATTTACCTTATATAAATTATTTTCCCTATTTAAACTATATCACATAATTATAAATTTTTTTAATGCCCAATTTTCTCTTAGACCGGTTCACATATTTCTAAATTTTCTTCCTAAATATATGAGAAGTAAAATTTCTAAATATATGACAAGTTAAAATATGATTTATTCATATTTAATAATATAATATAATTGCAGACAAACGTAATTAATTAATAGCGAATTGGAGAATAACAATTAATTGCAGAATGTATCTATTGCTCAAATAAAGTGATTTTAAATTGCAGAATCCTAATTTTACATGTAAAAGTGATTAAATATAGAATTTGTTTAGATGTATAACTCTGTGATGTTTTTAATAGGCTAAATCAAATTGTTTTCCTTCCCTATTTTTTTTTCAATATATATATATATATACACACACACGTGTAGATAGAGGGTTTAGGATTTGTTAGATTAGTTAATTTGTTTTCCTTCCCTATTTCAATACGTACACCTAATATATTTTGTAAATTTATTCATGTATTTGTTTCGATTTTAATTTTTAGGCAGTGGGTTTAGGATTTCCTAAGATTAATTAATTTATTTTCTTTTAATATGAATGTCATTTAGATTTATCGAAAAGTGTTTATTTCCTACTGATGTGATTTTTATTTATGTTGTAGTGTATTTATGGGCGTACTTCATCAACTCAATCTATCTTTCGAAGAAAATTAACAAAGAATCATATTTAAGCTTTGATATTAAATCGTTAGATAAACATATTTTTGCATCCCCGTGCTTGTCAAGATAGATTGTACTACTGAAGATTATAGAGATTTTATTATAGAGGATTGTATATTTCATCTTCATATTAATAGGTATGCAGTTTCTATTTTGTTTTTTCTAGCAAAGGAGTAACTAAATAAATATACATTTTTTGTTTTTTTTTTTGGCTAAATTTAAATAGGTTCGCCAAAAATATTAATATTCAAGGTAAGTTGATATAACATAATTAATTAATAGTCAAAAAGAAAAAAGAAGATGTTTTCCAATCCCCAAAATTATTCTAGCTTGCTTGTGTGCGGATTACGAAGTTGTTCTTTTTTATGATGTTCGGATTTCTCAAAAATATTGACGAGCGTGTATTGAATCCTTCAATATTAATATATTTTTAGAGGATTCTACGCGAGTATGACATCAATTTTGGAGAGTTTGAGCCACATAGTCCCTTTTACAAGATATTTTTATCTTTATACATAAGATTTTTTTTTGTTTTAAAGCTAATGTTTCTATTCACTTTACAACAGCCATAATATTTTTTGAGGATTCAACACGAGTATGACATCAATTTTGAAGAGTTTGATCCACAGTCCCTTTTATTACAAGATATTTTTATCTTTATACATAAGAATTTCATTAAGAGAGTTCAAAATTTAATATATACATATAGTTGTATAAAATAAATAAATTACAATAAAATATGAAATACAAAAAATGTGCATGTCCTAAATAATATAAATATTTAATTTTGAAAGTTAACAATGGAAAAAAATTAAATGATTGCATGTTCCTGTTATTACTAGATATCGAAGCACGGGCCCAATATATGTTATTATTTAGTCTCAATTTATATGGTACAAATAAAATTTTGATAATTAATTATCTTTTAAATATTTTTTTAGATATTTTAAGTTGTTAGTTATTGTAATTTATAATAGTTTTTTGACATTGTAATTTACTATTTTAAATTGTTAGCCATTATAATTTATATTACTCTCCTTGTCCAAAATTTTGTAGCATTGATAATCTATTATATTTTGAGAATAATTTAAGTTTTTAATTACTGAAATTTATAATAATTTTTCTTCTATTTCAATTTAAGTGACACTGATATAATTTCGAGAGTCAATCAAATATCACAATTGAAGTTCCAAAGTAGACATGTCTTAAATGACTCATAATAACTTATTAGAAGTGATACAATAAAATTACTATAAAAAATAATTGTCAAAAAAATTTAAGCGGGCCTCATATAAGATGTCAAGTTGATTTAAAACATCAATAATTAATTTATCTTTTTTTTATTGTATTTTTTTATTAAATATTTTTTTAATAAAATTACGGTTGACGCAATTGAAGCAAACATGTCATTAATCTGTATTTTATTTTTTGTTAAATATTATTAATTTTTAATACTTAAATTACATATAATAATTAATTAGGGGTGATATAGTAAAATCA
>NC_061119.1:183908440-183937767 GCF_002878395.1 Capsicum annuum
GGTGATATGGTAAAATCACGGAGGAAACAGGCATGACGGCCGCCTCCTGCTTCCAAGCCTCTTCTACATATTAGAACATATTTGTTTTAATATACAATAATATTTTGTGATGTTGTTAGTTTTTTATTCTTAAATTTAGTGGCGAAATTTATACCATTACATCAGATGCTACATGCTACATTGTCTTAGTTATGTTTTACATATTTCATTATTTTATGTTTTTGCAATTAAATGACTAAAAATTAATTAAGTTATGATATTAGTAGATGCGGTCGTGTTTGTAATTAAAATCACTCTTTTTTTTTAAAAGTAAATGTAAGCTCTCTATATAACACATTAATCTATATTAAATATGTAGAAATTTTATATAGTATGGGATAAATGTGTCATACTAGAAGCCAACTATGTTAGAAGTGATCAAAATTAATGACAACTAATACTTGTTTTCATTAATTTAAGAATTCTAAATTAACTAAAATTTATTTTAATAAGGTTTAAAAAATCTAGAAATAAATATGAAAGAGTTAGAATAAGAAAAAATATAAGAAATATCAATTTTTTTAAAGTTTTAAATAAGTAATAAAAAATTTTCTTAAGATTTAACATCAAAATAAGAAAAGATTTTAATATAGAAAAAAAATCGTAATACAAATATAATCCAAATCGACGCGTCTCTCTTAACCTTTAACTGCAAGTAAAAGAGGTACTGCATGACATAATAAAAGTGACATCCATTAATCATTTGAAACTTCTGGTGGTAAAATATATATGAGATTACAATAAAATATATGTTAAACTGTGAAGGATCTTTGAAAAGTGATTTGAACTTTTTGTACTTCATTAAAAATATTTGCAATAGATAAATCGTCTAAATCTTAAATAATGAAAAGTTACACGTGTGAGGCACGTGCGATTAAACTAGTATATATTAAAAGTATGAGGACCCTTAAAAAAGTGATTTGAACTTTTTCCCCTTCATTAAAAGACTTTACAATAGACAAAATCGTCTTTTCATATTTTTTTTCTTCAATTTATAATATTGAATATTGAATATAATAAATATATATAAAAAATTAAATGGAGAAAATTTTCTACTTTTAGTTGAATTCCTAAATTTATGGTAATATTTTGTTAAAGAAAATTCAACTTTAAAGAAATTATTATATAAAAAAAATTCTATGTAAGGTAAAGTTCTAAAATTTTTTTAAAAAATGGTGAAACTATTTTACATAAAATAGATTTAGAGTCTTAAAAGAAGAAGAAAAACAAATTCTTTCAAAAACTAAACTAGCATGCCTTTTTTTCAATTAAAAAAGGGCAATGGACTTTTTCAAGAAAAAAAAGGTATTGTTTTTTTTTTATGTTAGGACTGTTATTTTTTGTTATAATATTTTGATTTAGGAGTCCTATATTTCTATCTTTTTTTCCAATTTTAGAAGTCCGTTTTTAGGTTTATACAAACATTTTATTTGGGTAATAAAACTTTGTGGCCATAGTTTTGTTATTGGATGACTCTGTGGTTTTTTATTGTAAATTTTTATTTATATTACGTTTTAATTTTATTAATCATAACTAACAAATCATCCTTTTATGTTTGTAAATAGTTTTGTTATTAGATCTTTAATATAACGTGTTGGTTTAATTTTCAGGTTTTGAATTTTATTTTCTACTACCTTGATTTTATTGATCAATAATAACGAAACATCTTTTCATATTTGTATATAGAGAAAATGGTCAAAAGCACCCCCTCCCCCCAACCTTTACCTCAAATCCCAACTACACACCTATACTTTGCGAGGGGCTTATTTCCTTCTGAACAATTTAAAATTAGAATATATATCTGTCTAAAAGCTCATACTCAGATTTGTTTCAAGTAGTGACCTACACGCGTTGCTACATAATGCCACATCATATTACCTTTTTTATATTTAAAAAATTAATTATTTTTCTTTATATATTTTCATTTTCTCTTTTATTCTTACCTCTTTTCTATTTTCATTTTTCCTTTTCTCGTTGACTCCAAATATCAGACAACGACGAAGACGACGCGGGCCAAGCTTCACTCATATGCTAAGACTAGAATTTCAATCAGATGTGGATTCAAAGAAAAATCTTTGAATAGTTTTTTTTTTTAAATTAAATTTTGAAACGAAATGGGTAAATATATATTTGTTAATTTTATGTTTAGATTTGCTTTTTTTTAAATTTCTTTTGGTGATAATTGTTGTAAGTATTGACTGTTGTGTTGAATGTTGATTTTCATCTTGAAAGTTGGTGAAAAAGATTTTTTTTTTTGTAGAAATAATTGTTAATTTTGCTCTTTTGATGGAATGAAAGATGACCCATTTTGTGTTTGTGTTGAAATAATTGTTAATTGAGTTGTTTTTTATGGAATTGGAGATGACCCATTTCGTGATTTCATTTTTTTTTTTAGAACTAATTGTTAATTTTTCTATTTCAATGGAATAGCAAATGACCATTTCACATGTGTGCGTGTGAAAATAATGATTAATTGAGCTGGTTTTGATGGAACCGGAGATGACCAATTTAGTGATTTTAGAGTCTTTGGTAGAAGTAATTGTTAATTTTGCTATTTTGGTGGAATTGAAGATGACCCATTTGGTGTGTGTCTGTGTTGAAATAATAGTTAATTGAGTTATTTTTTATGGAATTGCTGATGACCCATTTAGTGTGTGTGTGTGATAGAAATAATGGTTAATTGAGTTGATTTTGATGGAATTGGAGATGACCCAATTCAGCATTCAACACAACGAATGAAATTGTTACCCGAAATCAACTTTATATTTATTTATTTTTTTAAAGTTGATTTTCGGGTAAAGGTTTTTCTCTGGTGGTGGAGCAGCCATAGTGCTTTGTTGAATAGAAGAAAGAAAGAAAGAAGAGAAGAAAAAAGAGAAAGAAGACACAAATGAAAAATTAAATAAAAAATATAAAATTTTAAAAATTAGAAAATTTAAGAGGTGAAAGAAGGCAAAACAGTTTTTTAAAAAAGTTAGAACATCTTCACTCTCTCAAAGAGAGTGTACTACACCTTCTATGCCACGTAAGCATTTAGGGAGAAAATAAGTCCATTTTAAAATAGTTAAGGAGGGGAATAGGACTCCTGCAAAGTAATGGTGTGTAGTTGGAATTTGGGGTAAAAGTTGGGGGCATTTGACCATTTTCTCTTGTATATACGTAACTTTCATTATTGACTCTATAACGTGACTTTGTTGTTTCTAAATTTTAAATTTATTTTCTATTACATTGGATTTATTTATCAGGAATAACAAGCTTTCGTTATTGAATAACTTTGTGGTTTCTCCTCAAATAATAAGTTTATGATTTTTTTGTGTAAATGTTAGGTTTAATTGTATTGCTTTAATGTCTTTATTATCGTATTATTTTGTTTGTAGTTTATAGATGGTAGATAAATCTCATTTGGCTTTGAATTTATTTTAGGTAAAGATTGGGTTTAAGTGTGCTGTTTTGATATCTCTACTTTGTGAATTTCTTTTTTTGTGTAAAGGTTAGGTTTAATTGTATTGTTTTGATACCTCTATTATTGTATTATGTTGTTGTATTTGTCAGGTAGTAGATGAATGTCGATTGACTTTGAGAAATTTTTTTCGCAAAAGTTAGATTTAATTATATTGTTTGATATCTCCATCATCGTATTGTTTTGTTGTAGTTTACAAGTGGTAGATAAATTTCAATTCGCTTGAGATTTTTTTTTTTGTAAATATCAAGTTTAATTATATAAATTCTCCATCTTTACATGTTCAAAAAATATTAAATTTAATTATTTAAATAAATATCCTATTTAATGTAATACTTGAACTCATTAAAATAAGGTACACGCGTAAGGCGTGTATACCTAAACTAGTAAGATATAAGAGTAGCGCAAGTTGAAAGAAAAAGTGGGGCAAAAAATGTAATTGAATTAATGCTACAGCTGTTATAGATTCATCTACCAATTCATTATCAAATACAACAGCTAGCTTATTTATTTTAGACAGCTTTATCATTATAGTTTAACTAACAAATAGATAGAAAAATCCATTTATTCCCTTCTATCATACAATATGTATATTGACTAGGGAACATATATTATAAAAGTTCTTAGTAACTTTTGTTTATAACTTTAATTTAGAATAAATGTTACTATAGTATAATATTTAGAGAAAATACCCAATTACCTCTCTGAACTATACCTAAAAAGGTTATGACACACCTCAACTTAAAGGGGGTCCTATTACCCCTTAATTAATTAAAAATGTAATTTTGACATCCTTAGTACCTACGTGGCACACACGTGTGCCTACATGGACATTTCAGTGTGTTGTGCCACGTATGTGCCACGTAGGCACCACATAGGCACTAAGGGTATTAAAATTACACTTTTAATTAGTTCAGGGGTAATAGAACCCCCTTTAAGTTGAGGTGTGTCATAGCCTTTTTGGGTATAGTTCAGAGGGGTAATTGGATATTATCTCTAATATTTATTCAATATAATTAAAAAAATATCAAAATAATAATCACTTAGGAGCAATAAGCATTTAATTGGAAATTAAATAATTAGAAATAAAAAAAGAACCAACAAATATTTTCTTTTTGATCACTAAATATTTAATTTAACAATTTCTTCTACATGTTAATAGTTGCTTCGATGTCTTTTTCATTTTCACTTAATCAATTATGTATTATCTTTTTAATTGCTTTATATATTATGGCTTATATTTAGCTAATGATTGTTGAGTGCAAAGATGAATATACATGATATAATTTCAGTGTTAGAGAAAAGTCAGTAAAATTATCAATTCTTATTAATTAGTTAGATTTTGTTTCTACTTCAAAATATTAAGCCTTAAAGCAGTTTTGAAAATAATTTTTACAAATTCAAGTGAGAAAAATTATACTTTAAGAAAAAAAACTAAAATAAAGTTATTAGAATTAGGAAAAAGGTATATGAATTTAGAGAGCATTTATGTTATGAGAAATTTATTCAATATTGAGGTAAATACGATAATCCAGACTCTTCGATGTAGATGACGACATACTACAAAGTATCAAAAGTTAATAACAATTATTGAGTAAAAATCAATTATGAAATTCAAAAGTATATAGTTTTCAATCAAAATATTAACATAAAAAAAATATTAGTACAATTGAATATGGTATGGATATAGTATTTACAAATAAATTCAAACATCATGAAATATAAATCTTGCAAAATGGTCATGATTATAAAAAATTAAATAAATAAAACAATGAATATGCAAACAGACATCAACATTCTTTCTTGACTTCTTTATCTTCCTAAACAAAATACATAATTCTATTTCGATTTAACCTAAAATAATTTGAAAATAAATTAAAACATAACCTGATATTTCTTGCTAGTAAGAGGTGACAAATATCTCGTAAATTCAGTTGAGATGAAAACCTCACAAAAGCATCACATTTATTAAAAAAAAGAAGTTAAGATACATATCTCACAAGTCAAATTCTTCCTTTTACTTTTTTGCCTTCCTGCACATGATGCATAATTTAATTTCTATTTAACATTAAATAATTGAAAATAAACTAAACAATCTATAAACAACGTTTACTTTTCATATATAATATGTAGAGGGAGCGAGAGCCCCAAAAAATAAGAATTGTGACATTTAGATATGAGCTTACAACTACAATATAAAGCACCGCATTATATATGAATGAAAATTTTGAACAAAAATAATGAATGTGGAAGGAAATTAAAAGGCATAAATATTAATTTATATTAATTATTAAGCTTAATCGTGATTAAATAATTAATATTGATTCATGAAAAAAAGAATTGAAAAAACAGATGTAGAATTTGAAAAAGCACTCATAAATATATATAGTAATTATTCACTTTAATTAGTGATGAAAGTGAATATGAAGAGAATATACTTTTCTATTGTATTGAGCGAATTATTGCATAATAAATAACCACTAAATTATTAAATTAATGGCAATAATTTTTTATCTTTTTAAAATAGAAAAAATTAAGAAAAATATCAAAAAAAAGAAGAAAAAAGACAAGTGTTATTGCAAGCGATTGAGAGGTGCCACATTAGCTTCTCTATGACCTATATATATATATACACACACACACAAAAGAAAATTCAAGATCCATTAAAGTATAAGTGATATTTTTTTCCTCTCCAACTTTATTTTAAGCAATTAGTATTCTCAATTATGAAACAAAACTATTAGAAAAAGAATAGAATTATATATTTTAATAAGAAAAAACTAAATATACAATTTGTCAAACTTATACACGCTTAATTTTGTGTTACAGTTATAATGACTTCTTACTCATTCGTTTATTCTATACAGTAATATAATTTACCTACGAACATCATACATTAATCATAATTAGTAAGGAACCAATACGAGTATTTTAAAGTTGTTGTCATGTGACCTAGAAATTACGAGTTCGTTCAAGTCGTGAAATTGTATAAATGACAGGTAAGATTACATACAATAAATCTTTCTGGTTTGGTCCTTTCATAAATCGTTCATATAATGAGAGTTTTAGTGCACTGAACTATTTTTTTTTCTTTTTAATTCATCAAGAAGAAGAAGAAGAAGCATCAAGGGAAGAGCAATAACCATTTCTGAAGTTTGCCAATAAGCTAAATGTGAAATATTTTGAAAGTGAATTATAAAAGAAAAATAAACAAAATAAAAGGATAATGAAAAGAAATAGAAATATAACAACCCACATTGTAAATAAAATTATTAAACATTAATATTAAAAATCAAAACTAAGAAAATTTCTTCATTTTTACATATCTTTAATTTAAAACCATAAAATTTAATATTTTTCTTTTAATTTTTTAAATTTTATATCAAGTTAAATTCAGATAAATAAATTAAACTAATGAAGATGCTACTCTCATTGTTGAAGCAAACTCTTCATTTTTCTCTCTCCTCTAACTATTCATTAGGGAAAACGTACATGCTTTATCCATTAATGTTTAAAAACGAATGACCATATTTAACATTTCAAAGTAACTCATATGTTATATCCCTTGAGGATGTTCTCTTTCATATTTAGTATTTAATTACAACTTTTGTTAATTTAAAATGCAAAGAAAATCCCCAAAAAGTGAACATAGATAAATTCATTTCTTGTTATTGAGCCATGCCACATCAGCAAGGTCGTATTTTTCCTTTATATATTTATACATAATAGTTTAGGTGTACGCGCTTCGCGCGTGTACCTCACTTTAATGAATTCAAATGTTACCTTAAATATGATATTTATTTAAATTAATAAAGGTGAGTATAATAATTAAATTCAACATCTTTTAAATATGTAAAGATGGAGAATTTATTTAATTAAACTTAATCTTTATCAAAAAAATTCTTAAACCTATAAACTACAACAAACCAACACGATGATAGATATATAAAAACAATACAATTAAATCTAACATTTACACAAAAAATTTCTCAAAACCGCCTGACATTAACCTCTATACAAAAAAAAAAAATCTCAAATCAAAGATATCAAAACAATACAATTAAACCTAATCTTTACCGTAAGAATAATTTACAAGTCAGTCGATATTTATCTACCACCTGTAAACTATAACAAACAATGCGATAAAAGAGATAATAAAATAACACAATTAAATCTAACATTTACACAAAAAAATTTGTCAAAGTTGATCGACATTCATCTACAAGTTGTAAACTACTATCTACGACTTGTAAACTATCACAAAATAATACACTAATAGAGATATTAAAACAATATAGTTAAACCTAACATTTACCTAAAAAATTCTTCAAAGCCGACCGACATTCATCTATTATCTGTAAATTAAAATAAAATAATACGTAATAAAGATATCAAAATAATGCAATTAAAACTAACCTTTCAATTTTTGTATGAGAGGAAATTTTGACTCTGATGGACGACTTGAATGAAAATAAAATAAGAAAATATAGTAAAAGTAGAAAAATCTATATATATTTATATACACACACGTTGAATTCAAGTTTAAAACAACTTGTATACATTTTTAGATGTTTTTTTTTCTCCAAAAATAAAGCAACTGTCCAAAAACCTGGAATGGAGATAAATTTAGTAATGTTCCGTATAACATTATTCCCAACACAACAATTAACTATACTTATGTCAATGATGACAACGAGGTTTGCTTCTTTAGTACAAATTTGTTACTTAGTATATGTGTTGAATTATATTTCAAATTTGGCAAATTTGTATTTATTTGTCAAATATAAGGTACTATAATTAGGACTTTTTTAATAATGGTGATTTTTTAAATTTCTAAAAATATATATTATTTGTATTTATGTATAATTATAATTTAAATTTTTTTGTAAAAAGACGATTTTGTCTAAAGGAGAGTGTTTTAATGAAGGGTAAAAAATTTAAATCACTTTTCTAAGGGTCTTCACACTTTTAATATATTATAGATATAGATTATAGATATAGTTTATAGATTTTGAAAAAAAAGAATATGTTGTACTAAAAATTTCATTTAAAAGTAAAACAAATTAATCAAGCTATATGAAAAATGATTCACTTTTGATTCATATACAACAAAAAATTATATAAGAACAAAATTTGTAATTAAATACCTTTTTGTTAATGAAATCGTACCAGATTGATCAATTCGATGTTTTTGTTAGATTTTATACATACCATACTTTACAAGCAATCAACTCTGAAACAAAAAGAGAATATGGTATTCTAAGTAGTCATTTGACCATGAAAATTACTTTTTCCCGGAGTTGGAGTTAGAGTTGAAGATGAAGTTGGAGTTGGAGTTGTGTTTGGCCATGTCTTTTTGAATTTATTTTTGAGACTTCTGAAAAATCTTTTTTAAATATGATTTTATGCCCTCAACTTTTAAAAATTATCAAAATCACCCAACTACTAATTTACCTACTAACATACAGCCAATGTCTTCAATTGATAAAATAATTAACAACAAACTAATTATTATGATTGTTATTCTTCTAAAATTTGAATAAAAATATCACAAGTACGAGGTAAATAAGTTTATCTAACCATAATCGATTAAATAGAGAAAAATATATTTTGATAAATATGATTGATAGATATAAATATATTTTATATATTCTTAAATTTGTTGATGAAAATTCTTTATTATTTTCACTTGAATTAATTATTTTATTGAATTTGGTCTTTTTAAAAAATTATGAAATTTAGTTAATAAGAGGGATTTGTGTAAAAATTTAAAGATTGGGGTTATATGTAATAATAATGGAAGTTGAAATTGGAAGTGGAAAAAAGGGAAAACAACAAAAAGTTGTTTTCCATTTTTGAAATTTTATTCCGGAATTGTTTTTTAAAGTTTCATGGCCAAACACCATAATTTTCAACTCTGGATTTTTTTTTTGGAAAAAAAGAAAAAATATCCATGGCCAAACGGGCCCTAAAAATTCACTCAAAAGCATAACAAACTAAGCAAATTACAATACCTTTTGCCATGAAATCATATCCAGATTGATCAATTTGATGTTTTGGTTAGATTTTATCACATATCATATTCTACAAATAACCAACTCTGAAACCAAAAAATAAAATAAAATATGTCACTCTAAAAAATTGAACTAAAATTAAAACAAACGAAGCGAGCTACAATATAAAAAAAAAGATTCACTTCTAATTTATATATATATAGTACAGAATATAGAATATGAAAAGGCATAAATTAATATAATTAATAAAAAATTAATGCACATTAAATCCATTTGAGCAAGACTTGACCAAAATCGTATGAAAATATATTGAAAAGCCCGATCCGAAAAACTCTCTTATTTTTTAGAAGTTTGCCAGGAGGTGAGGTTTAAATAGGCTTCCAACTGTTTTGGAGTTTCAGACTCACTACTACCGAATGAGCTTTGAACAACTCTTTTTTTGATAAGCATTGATTTGTGGAATGGGATCAGTTTGAACGTTGATTTATGGGTTTTAATGCATTTATTTTGGGAGGAACTCATTTAGTTAGTATATTATGTATAAAAACTTGAATAAAAATTTCAAACAAATGAGAATAAAGATAATTATGAATGAAGACCTCTAAAGCATGCCACATAGGATGGATTAACTTTCTCTTTTTTATATATATATACTAGTTCATTTGACCGCGCTTTGCGCGGCAATAATTTATTTAAATAATCCTCTCATCATATCATATATATAATACTGATGTAAAGTTCAGCAATGAATTTGATTTATTCACGAAACAATTTCTTAGTCGGCATGAATTTCACTTGCTTGGCACAACTAGCACATGGTTTCTTTTTGACATTGCATACTACAACCAAAACTTTTTCCAAAAGGACATCTTCGGTGTCATTGGATGGATTCCTGCTGCCAAGACTATGAATGCAACTGAAGAGGTTTACAAAATTGCACGGGCACAAACTCTTATCATTTTCTGCAGTACCATGCTGACAGTTCTCTTTTATAACAATAACAGAATTGAAGAGTTTGCAAGCATTGTTTGTGTGAAATCATAGTTTAAAAAAATCAACTTTAAATTATAAAATACGATTGGAAGCCTTGCTACTTAATTGCCACATTTCTAGATTGTAGGATATGCTTAATCACTAAGTGATATAATTTTTTGAAGAGTGACAACATGAAAAGAAGAAGCAAGTTTGTCCTTCCAAAAAGTAATGAGTGATGCAACAATTATCATTCCTCGTAATGAACTTGAAAAGATTTACTTACAAAACAACAACTTTAACAATTATCCCAAAAATAAAATGATCCAAACCAATCAGTTTACAAATCCCGCAACCTGCAAATCTTCAAATCAACAAACTTTAAAGAACTTGAAATGATTTACTTACAAAACAACAACTTTAATAATTATTCCAAAAATAAAATGTTCCAAACCAACCAGTTTACAGATCCTGCAACCTGCAAATCAACAAAATTTAAATTAATAAAATTTGATATATTATGAGAAAAAAATTACAAAGAAAAAATATCTAAAACACAAATATTTACATAAAAGAAAGAAAATTAGAAAGAAGAATGGAAAATGAAGAAAAGGAAAAATTGGATGAAAACTGAAGAATGGAAAAAGATTGAGCGTGCTTATAGTATGTGCAGTAATTAATATTAGAATACCGTTTCACCTGTTTTCTAACTTAAATGCTAATTATTAAAATAATTGATTTCTAAACTTCTTAAAATAAATCAATTATTAAAATTAATAAAAGCAAAATAAGGATTAACACTCCAAAAAATTGAGAAAAAAGATAAATAAGTTTCCTTGCTTCTAAGATGTGCCACATCAGCATGTCTAGTATCTTCTTTTATATATATATATATAGATTGATAGGACTACTGTTATTTTTTATGCTTTATAGCTATAATAAGAGTATATATATATTACGTATATCATGCATTTAAGACACATTTTTTATTGGACGTCTTCAAATGACTTTAAAGTAAGAAATTATTGAGGTTCATTTTTGTGGACTACTAGTTTAACCGCACGTAGTTCGCATAATTATTTAAAATTAAATAATTTTATCTATTGCGGATATTTTTAATAAAGTGTAAAAGTCAAAAATCTTTCAGACTTTAATATAATAAAGTAAACATAAACATATATACATTTATGTTTTACCACCAGAAGTTTTAAGTGGTTGATGAATCATCACTTTTGTATTTGTCATATAGTAACTCTTTTCCTTGTTGCCACAAATTAAGAGAAACATAACAATTTGAATCATACTTGTATCACAATTATTTATATATTTATATATATATATATATATATTTAAAATATTTTTGTATTTTAAATTCAAATATTTACAAAATCATTGATTACATTCTTATTAAGTACTTAAAACTTCAAAAAAACTGGTACTTCTTAATTTTTTTTCTTATTCTAATGGTTTTATATTTATATCTAGATTTTTTAAATTTTCTTAAAATTAAATTTAGTTGATTTAGAATTCTTAAATTAATGGGAAAAATATTAATTGTCATTAATTTTTATGACTTCTAATAAGGAAAAGTTTTACCATAAATATATTTAATTAATTTTTAACTCTTAAAATAGGAAAAATAGTGAAATTCTGATGACTTTTAATAAGGAAATGTTTTATCATAAATATATTTAATTAATTTTCAACTCTTAAATATTAAAAAATATAATGAAAGGATGATTTTGTCTAAAGTAAACACTTTTAATGAATGACAAAAAGTTCAAACAATATTTCTAAGGACCTTCACACTTTTAATATATACTACTCAAATGTACGTGCTTTACATGTGTGTTTCGTATTGATAAATATAATTATATATAAAGAAATAAAATTATTAAAAAATAGCAATTGAGTTTAAATAAATATAATATCTATTTAAAAGATATAATTTGACACTTTTAGTGTTTCATCTTAATCCATAAAACTATATATAAAATGAAAAATTTAATGAATTAAAAGTTTTTGTTCTTTAAAGAAAAAGATGTAGAGGAAATTAAGTCGCAAAGGAGCATTTGTTGTACATATACGTCATATTAAATTAAAATATAGCTATTATTAGTACTCTACGATTCAATTTAGGGCTGAGACTAATATTCATAACATAAAATATAACAGAAAGGGAGAAAAATGTCAGAAAATTAAGAAAACACAAATAAAAAAAACTTTGTAAGAATATATATTTATTATCTTTCGATCTTGTCCAACATCACTCATTTACCTTGCTAAAGCTAATGATCATACATGGACAACCTTTTTACTTTCTTTAATTACTCAAAATTAATATTTTATTTATCTTTAATAAAAGAACATACATAATTAGATGTAAATATTTAATGATACACTTACGATAACATCATGATGCATATTAAAAGCATTAACCTCAATTTCTTTGTAACTAACCAATTGACCCACGTATGATCAATCAAAAAAAATATTGGGAGAATAATTTTCTCCTAAATAATAATGTAGATAGATCACTTAACTTTCAAAAATAATAAATTGTATATTAATTATATTGGTAGAAGTTATACCTCAATTATCCGTGTTCTTTTGAAGCTTAGAATTTGAATTGCAATTTACATCCTTACTGCATTCTTTAGGCGAGGTCACAACCTATCAAACACAAATTATGATAGAATCTCAAAAATTGAGGATAAAATCTCAAAATATCACAAAGCACACGTAAAAACACATAATTAGGCAATCAAATCAATATTTAATAGCAACGAATAACCAATAACTGATAATAAAAATTTCAAAGTGCAAAGAAAATATAAATACAAATTAAATAGAAAAGTAAAGAGACAAAGATTCATATAATTACTTGGATGCTAACATTAAAAAAAAGAGTTTACTTAATTTATTTTCTATTTTAAGTAAATTTCTTACCAAAATAACCTGCCTATTTTGGTTAAATTTTTGTTATGAAGGGACTCACAAATTCGGTCAACAAATAACTACTAAAATAGTATTTTATTTGTATTAAAGTTCACTAAAATAGTATTTTATTAGTATTAAAGTTTATATTTAGTTAAGTAAAAAGACAAACGTAAAAGATTAATTTATTAGTTCCTCAAATATGAATTAGTAATTGAAAATTAATAGTATTTTTAGTTATGTTTAAATAAGGAAAGATTAATAACCAAATTTTTAATAGGATACCTAAAATATTACAAAATAATTAAATAATTATTTAGTAAAATAGTAAATGACAGTTTTGTCTATTGTGAAATTTTTTAATGAAGGGTAAAAAGTTCAAATCACTTTTCTAAGCGTCTTCACACTTTTAATATATTATAAATATAAATTATAGATATAAATATAAATATAAATTATAGATTATAGATATAGATATAGATTACAGATTATAGATTATAACTATTATTTTAATTATATAAATTTTCATAAATAAATACAGTTATTAAACAATTTAAATTTTGATAAAAATAAAGTTTTTAGTTAAATTGTAAGCACGCAAGAGGTGTGACCGGCTCACGTAAGATGAGTTGAGCCTTGTTTTTGTTACCTTGTGTTGCAAATGGATATGCCAATAAATAGTATGGTGGAATGGATAAGATTTTTTTTATTTTTTTTATAAATATCTTAAATTTAAATTTTAAGTATGAAAAAGTTTATGCTAGTAAGTGTTTCACTATTAAATAGGTCTCAAATTTAGATTAAATAAGAGCTCAATATGAATATCGAAAACAATGAAATGGAATGAATATGCCAATTCGTATCATTATATGTTCATCATAGTTTGTTGGGATTCTATATATGAGTATTTTCCACCCTGTCTTTTTCTTTCTATTATTTTAATATAATATTACACAAGTTGTTTGTCCTTTTCTGTGCTATTTCAGTTCATTACTGATGGAACTATGCACATCAATGGAGTGCGTGATGATTGGTGTAATAGTGATCATTTTATGGACGGAAAAAGAAAAGTTACAAAAGTTTCTAATTACATTAGGATAATTAAAAGAAAATGTTTGAATTAGTTTCAAAGTACTTACATCTATAACTGTTTATCCTGAAATCGATTCAGTTAAATTTATATATGGCTAAGAGCATATGTTTCAAATTAAACTATTTTTTAAATTTATTTACTAACAGATTGGTTATCTTTTAAGTATGTAAGGCAATGAAATCATAATAAAGTGAGTAATGAAGATTAAAAAAAGTAAATCTAATGAATACGCTCATGATGAAATCTTTCGAGGAACAAGAGCTCCTCGTTCGAGAGCTAGACAGGATAGATATCATTATTTTCGGTTATATAAATTATATATCTAAATATGAATTTCAACAACAAATACTTATGAACGTCAAAAGAAGTTTAAATTATTTTTTAAAAATAGTAAGTTAAAATTAAGAAAGAGATGAAGATTAAAAGTCAAGTCCACTGAATTTATAGTGTCTTAAAATAAATTATTTTCCTAAACTACCACACGTTATGGATTATATCATCAGAGGATAAAATGATTCACTTCAGAAGAATGTGTACAACAAATTCTGCCAAACAACGAACTCACTCAACGGTAGCAAATCACACTTGAGTTTTTGTAAGAAAAAGGAGTTTTTAACTGTTGGGTTCAATTGATGTGAATAAAAAATGAAAAGTTGCTTGGAAGGGACACAACTCTTCGAGTAAAAGAAACACTATTTCGAAAAAAGGTATGACTGTTTGGATGGTCGTGGCTGTTCGAAAAAGACACACTCTTTCGAATGGACAGACATGACTGTTCAGAAAGGATACACCTTTCCGGTGAACCATTGCCACCTTTCGAAAGGGGCACTTAATGACTATATAAACCTGCATTTTTCCACAGGTTTAGTATGAATTTTTCTGCACTTGAAAACATTTCTTGTATTCTAAAATACTCCGTGTGATCATCTAACTGTTGAGTGAGTTCGAAGAGAATCCGATCATTTGAGGTACTACTACAATCGGATTGTTAAGCCATTTTATCCTGGGAGGAAAATTCCGTAACCTCGGGTACTTAAGGGAAATTATTTCCTTAAGCTCCGTGAATTCGGAGGACTTGACTTTTTCTGCTTTATCTAATTTTCTTTAAAATACTGAAAACACACTTCTTTGAAAGGTCGTTTTTGATCTTGTGTTGAAGGTATTGGAAACTTCAGAAGTGTTCGATTTATTCTTGAACTTGTGCTGAAGTTGTTTTGTCAAAATACAGATTTTTGTGTACCCGAAGACAACAGTCTTAAGAAAATAATTGGAAAAAATATTTTTTTTGCTTGTTTGGTGAAGTTTTCTTTTCACTAAATTTTTTTTTCATAATCTGTATTGTTTGGTTTCTGAAGATTAAAACTTTATGCTTTCTACTCCGTTTGAACTTAACAAGTGATTTGAAGAAATAAAATCTTCATCACAAGTTAGAGGTCATTCGGTTGAATATTGGAAGTCATAAAAACTTCATTGTTAAACTAGAAACAAGGGGTGTTTAAATTTGCTACAACTTTATAAGTAGTATTTCCATATACTAAAATTTACTGTCTCATTGTGACAGGAAAGTGAATACAGACAGTCATGTGCATGATACTGCAATGAAAGTGACAGCAACTAATGTTGCCATAACGAGTTGTACGAGTGCTCCGCAGGCAATGGTACCAGCAGAGAAACCCAAAAAATTCACGGGTGTTGATATTAAAAGGTGGCAACAGAAGATGTTCTTCTATCTTAGAACTTTATGTCTTCAACAATTTACATCTGAAGAAGCTCCAGAGATGCCCGAAGGAACTTCGGACCAAGAGAAATTTGTTGTTATGGAGGCGTGGAAACACTCAGATTTTCTATGAAGGAATTACCTTCTAAATGGCCTCCAAGATGAACTATACAACGTTTATAGTGGAATGAAGACGACAAAAGAGTTGTGGGGGGCGCTGGAAAGAAAATACAAGACTGAGGATGCGGGAACCAAAAAATTCTTCGTTACAAGATTCCTAAAGTTTAAAATGATCGACAACAAATCTGTTATATCTCAAGTCCAGAAACTGCAAGTAATCATCCACGATCTCCTTACGGAAAACATGAGTTTAATGAATACCTTAGTTCAACATGTTAAAAATATTCTTAATGTTCACATAAAATTTATTGTAGGTATGGTTGTGAATGAGGCATTTCAAGTCGCGGTAATAATAGAGAAGTTACCACCTATGTGAAAGGACTTAAAAAACTACTTGAAACATAAGCGAAAGGACATGACAGTCATAGATCTTATAGCAAGACTGCCCATTAAAGAAGACAATAAAGTCGCGGAAAGAAGGTCAAAAGGAAATTCTGCAATAAGTGGAGAAAATATTGTAGAAGACGACCACAACAACTTCAAAAACTAGAAGAAGGCTGGACAGGAGAGCAATTAACCCAAGAAGAAATTCAAGAGAAAATGCTTTAACTGTGGTAAGATTGGCCACAAGTCAACAGATTGTCGTGCCCCAAAGAAAGGAAAAAAGAAGGACCAAGCAAATATAGCTGGGTCCAAGAAAGAAATGGACGATCTGTGTATCATGCTGACTGAATGCAACTTGGTGAAAAATTCTCGAGAATGGTGGATGAATTTCGGTGCCACCCGCCACGTTTGTGCCAATAAGGAGTTATTTGCTGCTTTTGCTTTGACTCAGGGTGAAGAGAAAATATATATGGCCAACTCCGCAACTGCAAAAGTTGAAGGAACTGGAAAAGTCTGCATAAAAATGACATTAGGCAAGACGTTGACTTTGAACAATGCCCTGTATGTACTGGAGTTACGGAATTCTTGAAAAAATTGGATTCAAATGTGTATTTATTTCCAGAAAAATTATACTTAGTAAAAGAGAAGTGTATGTAGGAAAAGGATACCTCACTGAGGGCCTATTCAAAATGAATGTATTGAATGTTGAAATCAATAAAAGTTCAGTTTCTTCTTACTTTCTTGAGTCTAATGATTTGTGGCATAAACGATTAGGTCATGTGAATTACAAAACATTGTGAAAACTGATTAACTTAGAAGTTTTGAAAAACTTTTAGTGCAATAAATCAAAATGTCAAACGTGTGTGGAAGCAAAGTATGCTAAGCATCCGCATGTGTGGAAGCAAAGTATGCTAAGCATCCGCATAAGTCCGTTGAAAGGAATTCCAATCCCTTAGACTTAATCCACACTGATATTTGTGATATGAAGTCAACACAATCTCATGGTGGAAAAAAGTATTTTATAAATTTTATTGACGATTGCACTAGATATTGTTATGTCTATTTGCTAAATAGTAAGGATGAAGCAATAGATGCATTTAGGCAATACAAAATAGAAAAACAAAACTTAAAAGTCATAAAGAAGAATAAAACACTTTTATCTCTTTCTCCATGGCTCTGCCGTACGTTAGTTAAACGTACACCACCTGGTCAAACATGGCAAAAGGGAAAGGTAAAGGCCCGATAAGACCCCCCAAAGACATACTTATGAAAGCTAAAACAATAAGTACTCCTAAAGAACAGAGTAATGATAGTCAAAAACAATCTTCACAAGTTGATACATTTAGAACTTCAGGAGTAGGAGATTTGCATTCATCTCCAACTCAAATCACAATAGGATCTACGGGATGTGAGGAGATGGGACAAATGAGTACATGCAGGCCAAATCTGTGTAAACAAATCAATGGAACAGTAATAGTGGAACTTAGCCCTAAGTCATTGAATGTAGTAGAAATAGAGCAGAAGGATGACCTATGTATGAAGTCACCTGTGAAAATAGACAATACAAATCCATGGACAAATCTCTTCAAAGAAAAGTGAGCAGCTGAAAATGGTATAACTCTTACTTACATACCACCTGAGATAGTGAATGGCAATGTTGTGGTACAGTTAGACAAAAATGAAGTAGCATGAGAGGCTGCAAAATTGAAGTGTACGTTAGTTGTATATGCAATTGGGGAAAGCCATGGGTATAATGCTATGAGGCATTATATACAGCAAAATTGGAATAATATTGCTGAACCTAGTATTTTTTTTACATGGTGATGGATACTATTTGGTTAAATTTCAATCAATGGAGGATATGAAGATGATATTTTATGGAGGACCATACACCATGAATTATAAATCATTGATACTGCACAGTGGTCTCCTGATTTGAATTTTGCTACAGAATTTCTTACCGATATTCCGCTATGGGTAATATTTCCAAAACTCCCTATGATAGGATAGAGTTGTGATTTCTTAAGTCGATTGGCTAGTGTCGTAGGTACCCCACTCTTTTCTAATGAATGTATCACCAAACAGATGAGAATTTCTTATGCTAGAGTTTTAATTGAGGTTAATGTGACTAAACCTCTTCTCACAAAGATTTTAGTGAAAGACAGAGTGGATGATAGTATGAGTAAATGGTTGATTATGAATGAATACCACAGTTTTGTGGGAAATGTATGAAGATTAGTCATATCTGTCAACCTACAGAGCTGCCTGAAGTGCAGCAATAGGACCAACAGAATAATCAACCTAAAAGGCAAAGAAGAAGACCCAAAAGAATAGTTCAAGAGTGGTAGTACAAGGAAGTTATAGAATGACCTCCGCCAGAGAAACCGATAGCTAATTTGCATGAGAAGGGAGAATCTAGTTGGCCTAATAGATTACCAAGTTTATCTGCACCTAAGAGAAGATCAAAGGCTAATTTAGCACAGAGCTCTTATAGGAGAGATAGCCCTTCCGGATTGGTTTTTGATGAGAAGGAATTCCCTACAATCAATCCAGGCAGAACAAAGAGCGGAAGTTGTGACTTGGTACAAGGTGATACAAGTGCAAATCATTCCACTATCAGAGATAGAGGTGGAACAACTGACTCAACATTATGACCTGGTTGTTTTAGAATGTGAGGGGCTCTAATAAATGGTATAAAAAAGGAGCTGAAACACTACTTCAAAGTTAAAAGTGTTAAAGTTGCAGGACTTGTGGAAAATAGAGTTAAACAACACAACACATCAAGGATAATGCAGAATTTATTATCAAGATATAGTAGTATAGAGAAATACCAATCTACTATTAATGGTAGGATCTGGTTATTATGGGATAGTAGTGTATATAAAGTCACACCTTTAAGAATCGAGGCTCAACTATGTTATATTATACTAGCTGACAGATAAGAGAGAAGTGAATAGTTGATCACTATTGTATATGGATTTAATACTCTTGAACAAAGAAAACGGTTGTGGGATACCTTAAGTGAGGTCGCATAGACCATCACAAGGCCATGGTTGATAAGTGGAGATTTTAACTCAGTGTTGTACACTCAAGATAGAAAGTTTGGAAGCCAGGTCACTCAAGCTGAGATCAGAGATTTTACATATTGCATCTAATCCCTGCAACTTACTGAATTGCCATGTTCAAGGAATTACTATACATGGACTAATAATCAATAAGGACAAGACAAAATCTATAGCAAAATGGATAGAGCATTTGGAGATGATAGATGGATGCATAATTGGGGACATATGATTACTGAATATGATATTCCAAATGTCTCTGATCATTGTCCAATGATACTGAAAGTTAGGAGGCAGCAAATGGGCATTAAGAGTCCATTCCGATTCTTTAACGTGTGGGCAAATCACAAGGATTTCATAAATATTGTTGTAGCTATGTGGCCTCTCAAAATTGATTAATGGAGGATAAAAGATATATGGATCAAACTAAAGAAAATGAGGCCCGAGTTAAAAAGCTTGAATCAAGTAGAATTCCAGGGGGTGGCTCAAAGAATTGAACAAACTAGAATAGAGTTGAATCATGTTCAAACTCAACTCATCATACAGCCAGCTGACCAGGTACATGCTAGAGAAAAAGAATTACTTATAGAATTAGAGAAGTAGTCTCTTATTGAAGAGAGTATCTTGAAACAAAAAGCAAGGGATAAATGGATCAAGCTACGGGACTCCAACTCCAAATATTTCTCGGTGTTATAAAAGACAAAAAAATAGGAAAATAATCACAAAACTTACCTCTCTTAATGGAAATCTATTGACAACTAATGAAGACATTAAGGTGGAAGTAGTGCAATTTTTTAGAAGTTTAATGGGTACAATATCAGACTCTCTGCCAGCTATTAATAAACTCATCATGAAAAAGGGACCAACATTTACTCATGATCAACAAGTGATGCTATGTGCAGAGGTTACTGATATGTAGATATGGGAAGCTTTGCAGAGTATAGATGATGAGAAGGCACCAGAGGTTGATAGTTATAATGCTCTCTTCTTCAAAAAGTCTTGGAACATAATCAAAGAGGACATCATGCAGGCTATGAAAGAGTTTTTTACTACTAGCAGACTCTACAAAGCCATTAACTGCACTGCTGTAACTTTGGTACCAAAAACTGCCAAGCCTAAGAATGTTACAAAGATTAGACCTATTGTGTGTTGTACGGTCCTCTATAAATTCATATCTAAGGTGTTAGCTACTAGGATTCAAAAGGTTATGAGTTTTTTGATTCATAAGTCACAAGCAGGTTTTATCCCTGGGAGGAAGATTGCTGGCAATATTATCATTGCCCATGAGCTAGTTAAAGAAGACACTAGGAAGAACATTTCTCTGTGATGTATGATTAAGATCGACTTAAAAAAAGCTTATGACTCAGTAGAATGAGTTTTCTTGAGACAAGTATTAAAAAAACTTAAATTTCCAGAGAGATTTATCAACTGGATCCTTGAATGTGTTACCACTATGAACTACTCAATTTTGGTCAATGGAGAACCCACACCTCCCTTTGATGCCGCCAAATGGATAAGGCAAGGAGATCCTATCTCATCGTATCTGTTTGTCATTGCTATGGAATAGTTAAGTAAGACCTTACAACAACTTCAACATGATCCAACCTTTAAGTATCACCCAAAATATTCCAGGTATGTCTTACATATTTGTTTTTGTTGATGATCTCTTATTGTTTCTTAGAGGTGATTTGGCACCAGTTGAGGCAATTAGTGTTTGCTTTAACTCTTTTTCTCAGGCCTCTGTATTACAAGCTAACACAGACAAGAATGCTATTTATTTTGGAGGGGTTACACAACTAGTACAGTATAGTATCCTTCAACACCTTGGGTACACTAGGGGGAGTTACCTTTTAGATATCTTGGTGTTCCTCTATCAACAAAAAACTCACTGTTCTGTAATGGCAACACCTTATAGAGAAAATAGTTGGCCGAATCTCTACTTGGACTATTAGAAAGTTTTCTTATGTTGGTAGAGTCCAATTGATACAATTAGTGTTGTTTGGAATACAAGCATATTGGGCTCAGTTTTTTTATCCTTTTTGCTAAAGTCCTAAAAACTATAGAAGGATATTGCCGAAGTTATATATGGTTTGGAGTAAATTCAATCATAAAGAGGTCATTTGTTTCATGGGACAAACTATGTACACCTAGATCTTGTGGTGGAATTAACCTCACTAATCTGAAACTCTGGAACAAAGCTGTCATATCTAAGAGTGGTTGGGATTTGGCTCATAAAGAAGATGAGTTATGGATACGATAGATTCACTCTTACTATATTAAGGGCTAAGACTTGCTCACAATACCAATTCCAAAACAGGTGAGCTGGCTGGTGGGGAAAGTAATTAAAATCAGAAGGAGATGGAGCTCTATACCATTCACTATCAAGCAAATGCATCTTAGCTTTACTAGAAAGGTTTACTTATAGCTGCTTGGTTACCCTCGAGTATTTACAATGTGGTTGTGCCTACAGGGTAAGTTATTAATTGTGGACAGAATTATAAAATGAGGGATTGAGGTAGATCCTATGTGCTCTTTATGCAAAGATGCCATGGAGAACCGAAATCACATCCTAGTAAACTGTGTTTTTATAAAAGAAGTATAGGGTAAACTATTGAAGTGGATGGGCAAACAAACTGTGATAGCATTAGATTGGGAGCAACATATGTAATGGTTGTTGCGTCATGGCAAAGGTAGAACTATTGCTGCTTAGTTACTTCAAATGATTTTTCAGAAACTTGCCATGCTATATGGAGTGAGAGAAACAAAAGGTTGCATGATAATAGAAGAAGGACTACAAAAGACATTGCAAAAGAGATAACATATGTTTGCACTATAAGAGCTCCACTTAAAACTTAGCTATTAATTAATTCATGGAGAATGTGAGTGCAAATGAAAATGTTTTAGCTGAATTATGGTAACTGAGGTGAGCAGAAAGGGTGCTACTGTATAAGCTTCTATCTGACTCCTTATAGTATACTTGCTAGATTTTATTTTTTGAACTTAGCATAGTGTATAGTATGGCTATAGATTTGTAATGCTCAATGGTGATTAATAAAATTGTTAGTTACCAAAAAAACCAGAAGTTTAAAATCAGTTAGAGAAAAAGATCAAAACTATAAGAAGTGATAGGAGCGGAGAATATGAATCTCTCTTTGTGCAAATATGTGTAGAGAATAGAATTTTCCATCAAACTACGGCCCCGTATTTACCTTAATCTAATGGAATTGCGGAAAGAAAAAACCGAACCTTAAAGAAAATGATGAATGCCTTACTTATAAGTTTAGGTTTACCACAAAACTTGTGGGGGAAGCTATCCTTACAGCTAACCGAATACTCAATAGAGTGCCATAGTAAGACACAATCAATTCCATATGAAAAATGGAAAGAAAGAAAATCCAACTTGAAATATTTCAAAGTGTGGGGGTGTCTAGCGAAGGTCCAAGTTCCTATGCCTAAAAGGGTAAAGATAGGACCTAATACGTTAGACTGTGTGTTCATAGGATATGCTAAAAGTAGTAAAGCATGTTATTTTTTGGTTCATAAATCCAAACATCCGGATATTAATGAAAATACGGTAATTGAGTTAGATAATGCTGAATTCTTTGAACACATTTATCCGTATAAAACTAGACATGAATAGTCTAGTGGAGGGTCTAAACGACCTCGAGATGAATCAAGTGAGGATGTACATAATGATGAAAATCCAAAATGTAGTACACGTCAAAGAACGTCAACTTCGTTTGGATTAGATTTTATAATATTTCTCTTAGAAAATGAGCCTTAAACATTTAAAAAAGCGATGGCATCTTCAGATTCATCCTTTTGGAAAGGGGCAGTCACTAGTGAGATTGATTCAATCTTAAGCAACCATACGTGGGAGTTGGTTGATCTTCCTCCAGAAAATAAACCTTTAGGTTCTAAATAGATATTCAAAAGAAAAATGAAGACAGATAGTACTATTGACAAATACAAGTCAAGAATTGTAGTAAAAGGCTTCAAATAGAAAGAAGGCCTTGATTACTTTGATACATACTCGCCAGTAACAAAAATAACGTCAATTCGGATGTTAATTGCCTTGGTGGTGGTTTATGATCTTGAAATCCATCAAATGGATGTGAAAATAACATTCCTAAATGGAGAATTAGAGGAAGAAATCTATATGGAACAAGATGAGGGTTTTGTGGTTCCAGGAAAGAAAAATAAAGTGTGTAAACTTTTTAAGTCATTGTATGGACTAAAACAAGCATCTAAACAATGGCATGAGAAGTTTGACCAAACCCCGTTGGCAAATATATTCAAGATAAATTAATGTGATAAATGTGTATACATTAAAGACACTCCAAATCACCAAGTCATTGTTTATTTATATGTGGATGATATGTTGATCATCAGTAGAGATATTTCTGACATACATGCTACAAAATGAATGCTCGAGAGCAAGTTTAATATGAAAGACCTTGGAGTTGCAGATGTGATCTTAGGAATAAGAATCCATAAAACTCCACAAGAGTTGGCATTGTCACAATCTCATTACATTAAAAAAGTACTTGATAAATTCAAGTATTTGGAATTTGGAATAGCCAAGACCCCATTGGATGTGGGCTTCGTACTTCAAAAGAATGAAGGCAAAAGTGACTCACAATTGGAGTATGCAAGAGTGTTAGGCTGTTTAATGTATATAATGAATTGTACACGACCAGACATAGCATGTGCTATTATTAAGTTGAGTCGGTACACGAGTAATCCCAACAGAACTTATTGGATGGCAATGAAAAGAGTTTTGGAGAATCTTAAATACACTCAAGACTATGCTTTACATTATAATAAATATCTCGCGATACTTGAAGGATATAGTGATGCAAATTGGATCACTGGATCAAATGAAGTAAAATCCACGAGTGGATACGTATTTACAATAGGTGGAGGATCAGTCTCTTAGAAATCATCCAAACAGACATGTATTGCTCCCTCTACGATGGAATCAGAATTTATCGCATTAGATAAAGCCGGTGAAGAAGCAGAATGGCTCTGAAATTTATTTGAAGATATTCCTTATTGGCCTAAACCATTGGCACCAGTATGCATACACTATGATAGTCAAGCAACAATAGGTAGGGCAGGGAGCATAATGTGCAACGGTAAATCTCATCACATAAGATGGAGACATAATACCATTAGAGAAATTTTCTCTAGTGGAATTATCATTGTTGACTATGTGAAGTCAAAGGATAATATGTCGGATCCACTTACAAAAGGCCTAACTAGAAAAGAAGTTGAGAGGATATCTAAGGGAATGAGTTTACGACCTCGAACAAGAGAGCATGGTGGTAACTCTACCTAGAAGACTGGAGATCCCAAGAGCTAGGTTCAAAGAGATCAAATAAAGTTGTGTCTGACAAGTTCAACAATATCAATATACCCTACCCATTCTCATGATGTAGACAATGTTTAGTAAACAAGGATAAGACTTATGGTGTGAAGTCTTTTAATGATTATCTAAATTTGGCAGATTTAACCAAATAGTTTGATCTATAGGATTGAACGTTTAGAAATTACCTATGTGAGGGTGAAGTGGAAGCCGCTTCAAGGAGAATGTTAGTAAAGGCTTATTCTCTAAGCTCTCATGAGATTGGGACTTGTTCATGGCTAAAATGAATAAAAGTCGTGAGAACCATAAATGGTAAAAGGCTGGTTGTATGACGTGTTGTCTAGATATATATTAAAGCTCGATGATTTACAAATATCAAATCTACTGATTGACCGAGTGCATCCGATGCATGTTCACTATGGAAAGTTCAAAGGGAAACCCATTTATCCAGATGCAATTAGTCTTTGCTTGATGATCACATGCTTGTCCGTAATGTTTTACAAAAAGTAGCTATTCCCCATTCATGTGGGGGATTGTTGCGTTTAATTGGTGTGAATGAAAAATAAAAAATTGTTTGGAAGGAACACAACTCTTCGAGTAAAAGATACACTATTTTGAAAAAAGGTATGACTGTTTGGATGGTTGCGGATGTTCGGAAAATACACTCTTTCAAATGGATAGACATGACTGTTCAGAAAGGATACACCTTTTCGATAAACCATTGCCACCTTTCGAAAGGGGCACTTAATGGCTATATAAACCTGCATTTTTCCATAAGTTTAGTATGAATTTTTCTGCACTTGAAAATATTTCTTGTCTTTTAAAATACTCCGTGTGATCATCTAACTATTGAGTGAGTTTGAAGAGAATCCGATAGTTGAGGTACCACTACAGTCGAATTGTTAAGCCATTTTATCCTGGGAGGAAAATTTCACAACCTCGGCTACTTGAGTGGAATTATTTCCTTAAGAACACTCCATGAATTCGGAGGACTTGGCTTTTTCTACTTCATCTAATTTTCTTTAAAATACTGAAAACACACTTCTTTGAAAGGTCGTTTTTGATCTTGTGTTGAAAACTTCATAAGCGTTCTTGATTTATTCTTGAACTTGTGTTGAAGTTGTTTTGCCAAAATATGGATTTTTGTGTACCCGAATACAATATTAACTTCAAAATTTCATGCTAATATCTAGGAAAAATCAGATATTTATAGTAAAAAAGTGTTGTTTTAGAAAAAAAAGGACAATGATTCATGAAGAGTTGCACTATTTGGCCCATCGGGCCTATCTACAGAGTCATCTCATCTGCAGATGGCAATATGTGATCGCATGTTTCCTTTTACTCAAATCAAAAAGTCGAGTGGTGATATGCAAAGCGATTTGTGCTGGCATCTGTGTCCGTAGAAGGCCGAATGTGCCCACATATTACATTATCCTAATTTAAATAATGAACTGAAGAATCGTGTTTCTTCAATGCGCATTTGGATATGCGTCCGCATATGTCTTAGGTTAGATTTTTTTGGACTAAGTAATATTTAACAATTAAGTTTCAAATGATTTTTTTTGCAAAAAGATAATCTCTCGATCATTTGATAAATTTCAAATTTAAATTTAAAGTTGAAGCCAAGTCGAGCGAGCGACAATGGTGACGACGACGATGATGCGAGTCTTGTCTTCTTCTTACCTCACTAACAACCTGGCATAATGCTCCTATATTTAAGTATAAGAAAGTTTTTTACTCCGACCAATGTGGTAGAACACTTCTTTCATAAAGTGAAAACACATTTCACCTTTTTTTTTTCATTTGTTTCCTCTATTTCCTATTCACATTTCAATTAGAATCCAACAACCCCCAACATGAATATGAAATGACTATAAAATTGAAAATATATGTGCAAGTATGTGATTTACAAGCAAAAACTAATTGTATTTGGTTAATTAAGTTTCTCTTTAAACTTTTCATAGTGAACCTATATCGAATGTACTCAATTCATCGGTAGATGTGATATTTTTGAACCGTCGAACTTTCTTCTACACCTAGACAATATAAATCATAAAACTATTTTTTTACTATTTATTATTCTTACGATTTTATTTTTTCCAGCCATGAACACTACCTGATTTTATGAGAGCTTAGAGAATAGGCCGTTACTTTCATTCTCCTTGAAGCAAGTTCCACTTCACATTCACATAGGTGATTCCTAAATGTTTAATCCTATAGATAAATTATTTGATCATACCTGTCAAACTTAGAAACCATTAAAAGGCTTTAAACCGTAAGTTTTATCCCTACTTTCTGAATATTTTCTACATCATGAGATCGGATTGAGTTATTTGACAATGTTGAACCCTCAGTCACAAATTTTTCTGATCTCTTTGAACCTAACTCTTGGGATATTCAATTTACCAGGTATAGTTACCACCATAATGAATTGTCCTAGTTTTTAAATCCAATTCCCTTGATTATCTCTCAACTCCTTCTCCAGTTAGACTTTTTATAAGTGAATTTCACATATTATCTTTTGACTTTACATAGTCAATCGTGATAATTTCACTAAAAGTAATTGTCTAACGGTATTATGTCTCCGTCCTATGTGACAAGATTTTAGTCATACGTCCCGATCCCTGCCTCATCTATTGCAGCTTGACTATCATAGTGTATGCATACATGTGTCAAAGGTTTGGGTAAAAAAGAAACGTCTTTCAAGAAATTTCAGAGTCATTCAGCTTCTTCATCGGCCTTATTTAAAGTAATGAATTCAGATTTAATTGTAGAGCATGAGATACATGTCTGTTTGAATGATTTTCAAGATATTGCTCCTTTACCAAGAGTAAATACGTACCCGCTTGTGGGTTTTACTTTATTTGACTCGGTGTATTAATTTGCAACATCGTATCCTTTAATTATTGTTGGATATTTATTATAATGCAAAACATAATTTTGAGTATGTTTTAGATACCCCAACACTATTTTTCTGCCATCCAATGAATTTGATTGGAACTTGTGAATCGATTCAATTTACTTATAACACAAATTATCTGATCGCCTACAATTTATGACTACATCAAATTTCCCAATACTCTTGCATAATACAATTGTGAGTCACTTTCACTTTCATTATTTTGAAGTGTAAAGCTCGTATCTATTGGTGTCTTGATAATATTGAAATTCAAATACTTACTTTTCAAATACCGTTTCAACATAGTGAGATTGTGATAATGCTAAGCCTTGTGGAGTTCTATGAATTCTTATTGGAAAAAAGGTTCAAAATATACCAAATTTTAGTGAAATTTGCTGTAACACGCCTAAACTTTGCGGGGGTCCTATGACCCCCACACTATTTATAAGTGTATTTTAGTGACATTTGTAAGCTAATAAATAAAAAAAATATTCTACTAAATAAATTTTAAAAAGGAGTTTAATGCAAATAAATGTCAGTAAAATATGCTAATAAATAGTCCAGGGGGGTCATAGGACCCCACAAAGTTCAGGTGTGTTACGATAAATTTGGTCAAAGTTTAGGTATATTTCAGACCATTTTTCATTCTTATTCCTAAGATCATATCAGCAACTCCAAGGTCTTTTATGTTAAATTTTCTTTCTAGTATTCGCTTAGTAGCATTTATATCATAAATTTCTCAACTGATTATCAACATATCATCAACATACAAACAAACAATGACTTTATGATTTGGAGTATCTTTAATGTAAATACATTTATCATACTCATTAATCTTAAATCTATTTGTCAATATGATTTGGTCAAACTTTACATTTCACTATTTGGGTGTTTGTTTTAGTCCATAAAGTGACTTAACAAGTTTGCACACTTTTCTTTTTATATCAGGAACCACAAAATCCTCGGATAGTTCTATGTAAATTTCTTCCTCCATTTCTCCATTTAAGAAAGTTGTTTGCACATTTATTTGATGGATTTAAATCAATGTACCGCAGCTCATGTAATCAACATCTGAATGGATGTCATCCTTGTTACTGGTGAATGTGTGTCAAAATGATTAAGGGATTCTTTTTGTTTAAAATCTTTAACGAAAAATATTGTCTTGTATTTGTCAATAGTTTCATTAGCTTTTATTTTCTTTTTGAAGATTCATTTGAACATAAAGGTTTATTTTTCGGAGGCAGATCAACCAACTTTCAAGT
>NC_061119.1:183940767-183973267 GCF_002878395.1 Capsicum annuum
AGGTCAACGGTCAAAGGGTGCAAAATATTGCCTTTTGAATGGTTCAAGGGTCCAGATGACAAACATGTAAGTAGAAGTGTCCAACTTACAAATCCGACATAGTACAGGGGTCCAGAAGGTCATTTTGCCAAAAAAAATTCAAAAAAACATGGCTTGTTGAATTTTTGAGGCTCATTTCAAGAAGAAATATTATAAAATTAAATTTGAAGGAAGTAGATGTCCTTTGACATATACTATGCCTTGGATTCTCTTCATTAAGTACATTCTTTTTTGATTTTTCCCGAGGTCATTTAGGCTCTTCACTAGACAATTCATATCTATATGGATAAATGTGTTCAAGGGACTCAACATTATCTGATTCAATTATCGTATTGTCATGAATATTCAGATGTTTGAATTTGTCAACCAAAAATGGACATGCTTTACTATTTGTAGCATATTCAATAAAAATACAGTCCATAGTCATTAGTCCTATTTTGATCATTTTAGCAATAAGATCTTGAACTTTGACTCAACACTCTTACACTTTGAAATATTTCAAGTTGGATTTCCTTATTTTTTATTTCTCATATGGAATAGATTGTGTTTTGCAATAGGACACTCTATTGAGTATTTCATTTGCTGGAAGAATAGTCTTCCCCCACAAATTTTGTAGTAAACCTAAAAGGGTTTTTCTTTTATCTGTTCTATTTGATTGAGGTGAGTAACGAACAGTACTTTGATGGACAATTATATTTTTCAAACACATCTCTGCAAAAGGAGATTCATGATCTCTATCCATATCACTTTTTATCATTTTTATCCAACGGATTTTTAACTTCAATTTTATATTGCCTAAATATTTTTGTTGCTTTATTCTTACTATTTAACAAATAAACATAATAAGATCTAGTGCAGTCATCAATAAAAGTTATGAAATACTTTTTGCTACCATGAGATGGTGTTAACTTTAATTATAAATATTTGTGTGAATCAATTCTAATGGATTGAAATTCCTTGCAGAAAGTTGATTTATAAGGATGCCTAGCACACTTAGATTCAATACATGTTTGACATTGTGATTTATTACATTCACAGTTAGGCAAAATTTCTAAACTAATTAGTTTTCACAAGGTTTTATAAATGACATTTCCTAAACGCTCATGTCATAAATCATTTGACTCAAGTAAATAAGAAGAAATAAAATTTTTATTTATTTCAATAGTAATGACATAGATCTTAGACGGTCCTCTGTGAGGTAGTCTTTTCCTACATACACTTCATTCTTACTTATTACAACTTTATTGAAGATAAAGACATATTTGAGTCCCTTCTTAGTCAGAAGTGATGATGAAATTAATTTCTTTCGCAACTCTGAAACATGAAGGACATTATTTAATGTCACCACCTTGTCAGATGTCATCTTCAAGCAAATTTTACATGTTTCTTCAACTTTTACAGTAGCGGAGTTTTTCATAAATATCTTCTCACCATGTTGAGTTAGAGCACATAATGCAAAGAGTTCCTTGATGACATAAATGTGGGAAAGACACCAATATCCATTAATCATTTTCTTGGATTAGCAACCAGATTGTATTCAGAAAGCATGGCACAAAGATTGTTCATTTCTTCTTTGGATTTAGCCACATTTACTTGATCCTTTTTCTTGCCTTCTTTGGAGCCCGACAATCAGGAGTTTTATAATCAACTTTGCCACAACTAAATTAATTTTCTTTGAATTTCTTTGTAGTAAGATTGCTTTGTTGTTCAAATATTTTCTTCCTTTTCTTTGAGTTTGTGGGATCATTTTCAACAATGTCTGCTTCAAATATCACTAAATTTCCATGTGATCCCTTTTCTATTGCCTTGTTATCCTCTTCGAGCCTCAATCTTATAATGAGATCTTCGACTGTCATCCTTGCGTTTGTGTTTTAAATAATTTTTGAAGTTCTTCCACAAAGGAGACAACTTCTCAATTATAGCAGTCACTTGAAATACATCATTCACAATCAAACATACATCAAAGATTAAGTGAGTATTAAAAACATATTTAATATATTTAATAAAGGTTATACATAAGATTATACCTTCAAGGAGATCATGGATTATAACTTGTAGCCCCTGAACTTGAGTACAACAACTTTATTATCTATTATTTTGAACTCCAGAATCTTTGCAGCTATGGATTTTTTTTTTCATCATCCTCTGTTTTGTACTTTTTTCAAAGCATCCCAGAGTTATTTTGAGATCTTCATGTTATTGTACACATTATTCTATATCATTTTGTAGCCCTCTTAAAATATAATTTTTACATAAAAAATCTTAGTGCTTCCAAGCTTCAGTTATTAAGAAGCGTTCATCATTCAGAGTTGATTCCGACAAGATGAAATAGTTTCATTGATGAAATTCTGCAGACTTAAGTTACTCAAGCAGAAGAATATATTTTGCTGCCATCTCTTGAAATCTACACTAGAAAATTTTTCTGATTTTTTAGCCGGTACAATGACAGGAGCAACACTTGAACGACTTGAAGATGCAGTAGTTGTTGCTGCAATATTCACCGTTCCAACATTGACTACATCTCATTACTTATTTTTATATCACAATTAGACACACAAATTAGTATCTTAGAATACTAATTATAAAACCTTAATCTTTATTCTACTTGTTTCTAGTCAGCGATGAAATTTTTATGTTCTTAAAATCATCAATCAAATAAACTTTGAATCCTGACAAAGTTTTTATACATTCAAATCATTTCAAATTCAAAGAGTAAATTTCATTCATGGTCACTTAACTTTGTGTCTATTACACAAAAGTCACTTTTCTTTCATTCATTACACAAAGATCATTTTACTTTGCTCCGACCATCACAAAAGTCATTTTACTTTGCTCCGGCCGTCACAAAAGTCACTATGATCTGATTTTACAATTATCCCACCGGAAAAATGATGTGGCAACCTTAATTAGTTCTTAATTTTAATTTAAGAAAATATAATATATTACCCATATCTTGATCTTTTTATATATATGTGTCCAACATAATTTTTCTTATGAATTATATAATAGAAGAATATCAATTTCTTAATAGATTAGGCTACGTAATGAAGACTGTTTTCATAAAAGAAAATTTTGGTTGATATTTATGTGCAAAATTCATAATATTGCATTCATCTGCCAAAAAGGTGTATCGAAAAAGAGTAATAAATCAGAAAAATTCTTCAAAACACATAAAATAGAAATCTCTCTCTCTCTCTCTCTCTCTCTCTCTCTATATATATATATATATATATATATAAATTTTTTAAGATTATTTTAATTCTTTGAAGATTATCAACATGCTAAAGATAGTTTTAAAATAAAATCTTTTTAATTTTGTCATCGAGTAAGTATTATCAAAATTTGTACAAATAATATTATTGACAGTTGTGTTTATAAAATTTAATAAATAAAATAGATTATTGGATATTAAATTTTATATTTATCAATGAAATTAATTAAACAATATGTAATTTATCAAAAACTGAATATTATAATAAAACTTCTAAGAGAATTAATCGATTAGTCAAACAGTTAAAAGCACAAAGACAAACTCAATAAACAAAGTAGTTTATTATATTATTATATACCAAATGGAAAGGTCCAAGTGGGAAGAAATGTATGAAAGAAATAATTTTATCAGCTACACGTCATAATTTTAGAGAGAGAAAAGTAATTTTATCAACATGTCATAATTTTAGTAGGAGAAAAGTAATTTTATCAACTACATGTTATAATTTTAGATGAGAAAAGTAATTTACCAACCATATGTCACAATTTTAAAGGATTTTTAAAAAGTTAAAAAATACCATAATCATATCAACTACATGACATAATTTTAGAGGAGAAAAATAATCTAGCAAAACATGTCTCAATTTTAAAGGATTTTAAGAAAACTAAAACTACCATAATGTCATTGTGAGGACTACCAAATTTTGGTATCCTCCCTTATATATAAGTATAATTTTAGTTTCATAAAAATATCAACAAAAGTTTTTTATGAAAATAGTCTTCACTAGGTAGCCTAATTTATTAAAAAATTAGTATTCTTCCGTTATTTAATAATAAGGAAAGTTGAGTTGGGAACATATAAAAAGAGTCAAGATATGGGTAATATATTATTCTCTTAAATTAAAATTAAGAACTAATTAGTTTCCACATCATTTTTTTGGTGGGATTATAGTAAAATTCGGTCATAGTGACTTTTATGATGGTTGGAGCAAAGTAAAATGACTTTTATGTAATGAATGAAAGAAAAATGACTTTTGTGTGATAGACACAAAGTCAAGTGACCATGAATGAAATTTACTCCAAATTCAAATATAACAACAAATTTTAATCTCTAGAAATTAAAATATATTTAATTTTCTTAAGATTGTTATTTTTTGATTAAATAAACTCTGTATTCAAATATGAACTTCAACAATAAGTTCAAACAACTTATAAATATCAAAACAAGTTCAAATTATTTCTGAAAAATAGTGAATCAAGATTTAAAAAGAGACGAAGATTAGAAAAATCAAGTCTACTAAATTCACAATGTGTTCTTAAGAAAATTATTTCCTTGAAGTACCCGAAGTTATGGAATATATTCTCCCAGGACAAAATAATTCACTTCAGCAAAATAGTGGTACCTGAAATTCTATCGAACAATGAACTCACTCAATGATAGCAAATCACAGTTGAGTTTTGTAAGAAAAAAAAGTTAATTTCAAAATTTCATGTTAATATATAAGAAAAATCTGATATTTATAGCTAAAGATGTTGTATTAGAAAAAAGTAATGATTCATGAAGAGTTGCACTGCTTCGACCATCGGGTCCATCTGCTGAGCCATCTACAATCGTAGATGAGAAAATGCAGTTGCATGTTGTCTTTCAAAGGGATCGATGCTGTCATATGCAAAGGGATCGATGCTGTCATATGCATCTGAAAATGATCAACTGCATACGCAAATTCCATTATTGTCATTCAAACGGTGAACTAAAGTATCATGTCCCTTCAATGTGCATTTTGATATGCATTCACATATGCTTTGGACTAGATTTATTTAGTTTAAATAATCATTAATAATTAAGTTTCAAATAAATTTTTTCCAAAAAGATAATCTTTCAATCAATCAATTGACAAATCTAAATTCAAATTCAAAGCCGAAGACAAAGCCGAACCAAGATAGCGAGCAAGCGAGGATGATAACAGTGTAAGGCTAGTCTTCTTCTTACCTAACTAACGACATGCAGTAATTGATAATGTTAAGTTTTGATGAATGATCATGGGATTGATTGCAGGAAATCTTTTGTAAAATACTCAAAAGAAGAAGTATCCCACAAGATTTGATCAAAAAGGAAGAAACATCTCTTAATATCTACAAAGGGAAAGGAAGAGAAAAGAAGATTACTACATTAATTATGGAGCATAATTCATGGGATTTCTGCATCCTTTTCGTCTTACTTGGTTATTTTTTTTCTTGTAGAGCTTCATTATTCTTGGAAATTGAATATTCATTTTTTATTTTTCTAAAAAGAAAAATCTTTCGGGTTGCCTTGAGTGACTATCTTCCAACAGCTAGTAGTAGTCCCAACCACTACTATATAAGTATTGAAAGATCAAAGAGATATACACTTTCTCAACCTTCTGTAGTTCTTTGCTCTACTTTACTTAAGCAGTGTATTCTGTTAAAGGTTTACTTCGTACTTAAAAAGAAAAGAGAGAAACACATAGTTGGTGAGGCATTGTATCAAAGTGTGAAAGAAAAAGAAGAGAGTGTGAGCCAAAGTTAAAAAATTTGACTCAATCTTTTACTTTGATATTATTTACAAAGAACTAATAGAATTTCTTGCAACCCAAGGAGACTGGAGTAAGACCTACTCGTGGTCCCAACCAATATAAAACATCTGATGTTATTTTCATTCAGCAGTTTAATATTAAAGTTTTTATTACCGCACTTAATAGTCGATTGTCTGTAAGAAGAAATCGATTGTTTGATTAAAAAAGAGTAATTCACCCCCTCTTACTGCTTTCAATTGGTATCAGAACAAAGACTCATAAGTTTTTGCCTAACAACAAGTGAGAAAAGATCATAGCTCAGACTGTTGATGGAGCATTGTTCTCTGAAGAAACATCTCAGATTAGACGTCCTTATTTCAATGAGAAGCACTTTTCTCATAGGAAAATAAGGATGGAAACCTTCATTAAATCCTATGATGTCAAAGTTTGAAGATTTATCAAACTTGGTGATCTTTTCACTTGTCTCTACTAGCAAAGACAAAAATCAAAAGATATCAGAAGATTATGAGAAATCTACTAAGAGCATTCCATTCTTGGAGGATTACACAGATGAACAAATGAAGATAATTCGAATCAACTCCAAGGCTAAAAATTTCCTGTATAATACAATCAGTGGTGAAGAATATGAAAGGATATCCTGCTGTGAAACTGCCAAAGAAATGTGGAATAAATTGAAAGTAACATATGAGAAAACTAAAAAGGTCAAATAAATTTTTGTATGTTTATTAGTCTATGACTATGAAATTTTCAAGATGAAAAATGGAGAATCCATTAAAGAAACATTTGTCAGGTTTGGCAAAATTATTGGGGAACTCAAAGCTGTAGGAAGAACCTATCCTATGGCAGACCAGATTACAAGGATTTTCAGAAGCTTACCTCCCTCGTGGCTCTCTAAGGTTGTGGTTCTTAAAAGTATGAACTTTAATAACATGAACTATGTTGAAGTTAGAGGAGATCTTATTACTTTTGAAAAGGCTCACATGAATAAAAATGATCATAAGCAAAATGAGAAAAAGAAAAATATTGTCTTTAAAGCCACAAATGAAGAAGAAGATGGTGCCCTGGATGCATATGAACTTGATCTCATCACAAGAATAGTTGGTGAAAATTATAAAAGATCCAAAAATCAAAGGAGGGGAAGACAAAATTACACACAGGAAAAATACTATGCTGATTAGAACAAAAATGAAGGTAAATGCTATAATTGTGGGAGATATAGTCATATTGCTTATAACTATCCAAAAGCAAGAAGAAGACCCTTCAAGGAAAATCAAAAGGCATTCAGCTGCTGGGGTGATGAGGAATAATCTGACAAAAAAATGGCAATATTAGAGACTGTTGTTTCATAGTAACTTGAAAGTTCCAGCGGGGTAAAAGATAACTCTTATAATGAATGTTGAAAATTTCAAAATTTACTGGACCATGCCATAGCTGATTTGAATAAAGCCCATGAAGAAAAAAGATCTCTTTTAACATAAAGATGAGACTGAGAGCTTAAAATTAAAGTTTGTGAAATTAAAAAGGACTACCTACAAGAAGAACTTCATGACTTGAAAATCAAGATTAACAGTTTTGAAAAATCTCCTAGTCATAGTGTTGTCAGGTCAAATTCGTTGACTAACTCAACTTAGATTTTATAGCTATAAAGGATCTCAACAGCCAAATAATTCAAGTAAGTCAACCAAATGGAGAAATCATAGTGCAAATACCTATCACAACAGGTATTATAGCTATGATAGATCTCAAAGGTCAACTAATTCAAGTCAGTCGACTGATAGATACAATCACAGTTACAATACTTATTATACAACCACTGATCAATACTATACTTCTTGTTATCATTGTGGAAAACCTGGTCATAAATATTATAACTGTAGATTTAGCTCTAGAAATTCTAGTAAATGGATTTAGAGATCCAAAACTGAGTAAACAAATCCAAAGACTAATCCCAATGAATCTAAAAATGCTTGAATACCTAGAAATAAGTAATGCATCTATTTTGAAGGAACTCACTCAAAAATGATATTTCGATAGTGGATGTTCAAATTACATGATTGGAAGCAAGAGTTTTTTTGAAACCATAACTGATTTTGATAAAGGTGATATCAGCTCTGGAGATAACTCTAAAGGCAAAGTAATATGTGTTGGCACTATCTCCATTAATAATTCTTGTGATATTACTAATGTTTATTTACTCAGCAATTTAAAGTACAATCTTCTACGCATCAGTAAGCTATGTGATGATGGATTGGAGGTAAGATTTAAAAAGAAAGGGTGCATAATTGAACAACATGGAAGGCAAGTACTTGCTGGAAACAAACACAGAATTGTATATGTTCTAGACTCTAACAAAAGGACAGAAGGACATATATGTATAGCCTCCATTTCTAATGATCCGTGGATTTAGCATAGAAAACTTGGTCATGCAATCATGAGACATATTGAAAAGTTAGTAAAGCATGATCTTGTGACTAAATTGCCAAACCTTGATTTCAAAAAGACCCATACTTGTGATGCCTGTCAGCTTGGCAAGCAAACTAGATATTCCTTTCCTATCAAAGATATTATGTCAGCTACTAAACCTTTGCAACTACTTTATATAGACCTATTTGGTCCAACTAGAACTGCTAGCATTGGTGGAAAAGATATGATTTTGTAATTGTTGATGATTATTCTCAATTTACTTGGATTATGTTTTTGGCTAACAAAGATGATACTTTAAGGAATTTTGAAGTTTTCTGTGAAAAGGTTCAAAAAAACAAGGGCTACTAGATCACTGTCATTAGTAGTGATCATGGGAGAGAATTCGAGAATAAAGATTTTGAAATCTTTTGTGATACCCATGGATATACTCATAACTTCTCAACTTTAAGATCCCCTCAACAAAATGGTGTGGTTGAATGGAAAATAGAACATTTCAAGACATGGCTCGAACCATGATCTGCAAACATTCTCTACCGCATAAGTTTTGGGCAGAAGCGGTCAGTACTGTATATTATGTTTTGAAAAGGTATCTCATTAGACCTATTCTGTAGAAAACTTAATATGCTTTTGGGTCTAAATGTTTTATTCATTACAATGTCAAGGACAATATTGATAAGTTTGATCTAAAAAGCGACGAAGGTATTTTCATGGGTTAGTCTAACTCTTATAAATCATGTAGAATTTACAAAAACACGCTTTTTGTATTAAGGAATTTGTCCATGTTGTTTTTGTATGATACTAATCATTGTGTTAAGAATGTTAGCTCTATAGATGATGGGAATGACTAGGTACAATTTAACAAAACTCCTTCCACCAAGGATAACTCCTCCTGAAATCCCTCTAGCACTGAAACTAACCAGTCTGCCACTGCTCTAAACGATCAAATTGAACATGAAGCAATTCCAAATGAATGGAGAGGTGAGTCTGACTATCCTAAGAAATTCATCACTGGGGATCCAAAGGAAAAAATGCAAATAAGAGCTTCCAGTAGAAAAAATGTGAACATAGCCCTTATATCTCAACTTGGACTTAAGAAATTCAATGAACCCTTGAAAGATGATATTTGGGTAAAAGAAATGAAAGAAGAACTTGAGCAGTTTGACAGAAATAATGTGTGGACTCTTATTCCAAAATCAGAGAATGTTTCTATTATTGGAACAAAAAATAAAATGAATGAATTAGGTAAGGTTGTGCAAAACAAAGCTCGTCTAGTCGCTCAAGGCTATTCACAACAAGAAGGAGTCGATTATGATGAGACCTTCGCACTTGTAGAAAGGTTAGAATTCATTAGAATTTTACTTGCCTATACTTCTTATAAAAGGGTTCAAATTATTTCAAATGGATGTGAAAAGTGCTTTTTAAAATGATTTTATTGATAAAAAAGTCTTTGTGAAACAACCCTCGGGTTTTGAAAATCCAAACTTTCTATATCATGTCTTTAAACTCCCCAAAGCACTATATGGTCTAAAACAAGCTTCTAGAGCTTGGTACGATAGACTAATCAACTTTCTAATCAACCATGATTTTACAGAAGGAAAAATTGATACTATTTTATTTATTAAACAAACCCCCTCTGGAAACTTGATTATTTAAATTTATGTTGATGATATTATCTTTGAAAGTACTAATGTTGTTTTGTGAAAGGATCTCTGAATTAATGCAGAGTGAATTTGAGATGAGCATGATGGGAGAATTAACCTTCTTTTTGAGATTACAAATCCATCAGTCTACTGAGGGAACATTCATCTCCCAAAGTAAGTACACCAAAGATCTCACTGAAAAATTTAGAATGAAAAATACCAAATCATTCAATACTTCTATGAATTCTACCTGTGTTCTGAATCTGGTACCCGAAATGCTATACGGTGCTCATGACCCCAAAGGACCACAAGCTAACCCATGACTGATATCTGGACCTAAATGCTGCATAATATACCGTATAAATATGGAAATAAAGGCTGTAACGCCATAAGGTTTAAAACTAATAAATAATCTCTGAATGATATGGTATCATAATACTAAAACAAAACCTGAAATAAACTGTCTGAACATAATAATCTGAAAAGCCTTTAACTGACTGAACTGTATGAATAAGGAGTTGATGGGACATATCCCCAACTAACTCCAACTATTGAAATAAATTAATTAATAAGATAATAATGTAATGGTCATGTCCTCGAAGGATGAGGACTCACTACTAACTCTGACTACTGAGTCTAGAATGCTACTGATGCTCTGAAGCTCGTGCTTCTGAACCTATGATATAAAATATCATAGCGCAAATGTATCAGTATGTTTGAATGTACTAGTATGCATGTGAGGTAGGCTAAATGCAAAGGGTACATATGCATGAACTAAGCTAACTGATTGCATAACATGAACGTGAGAATACATGCATGACTACATTCATGATAACATGATTACTGAGTTTGAGTACTGATAACATGAGATACTGATATCTGTATAACTGAAATAAATAATACTGAGCGACTATATCTGACAATCTAGGTTCTGATGAAACTAGTTAAGTTTCGTACTGTTTAGAGTTGATAGTATCTGACAGTCCTAAATTCTGTAGAACTATTTGAGTTCTTTTACTGAGACTGAATGACTATATCTGACAGTCCTGATTCTGTAATAAAACTGTGGGAAGTAGTCATTTAACTGACATTACCCAAATAATGCATTATAGATGAGTTGGGGTCCAATCTATAACCCCAATTGGAAGGATGTCAATACCGCACCACTGGTAAGGACAATCTGTGAGTAACCCTCATATAACAGGTAACTCTAGTTAGAACGGTGGGAACCCTCATATAACAGGTTAAGCCACCTCATCTACCCTCATATAACAAGCTACGATGTCTCAACCTATGCTGGCTGCGTAGTTCTGGAACGCAAGGATTTCTTCTAAGAATCACACCCTTATATAACAGGTGGGTTCCCATTCTTGGGTTTGATCGGTGCTAATTTCTACTCCCATCTGAATAGACACTGAACATGATTAACTAAACTGAGTTAACTGAATTTTCGTGGACTGACTAAATGCTACTGAGATTACTAAATTTTTGAGATTACTGAGTTTACTGAGTTTTCCTGAGTCACATGACTGGCTGAATTTCTATGAACATAGATCAACTGAGAGTATCTTGAAAACATGACATTGGCTCTAGGCACACAACTAATTTTCGGGTGCAAGTACCCCCAGGACTCGATAGCATGAAACTGACAAAGCATGACTTTCTTGAATAAATGACCAACATCGACAATCCATAATATAATAAGATGGGGATTTCATGAAGTACAAGTGCTAAAGCACCACAACGGCTACATATATATCAATAATTCATTGGCGAAGACATTTCATCAAACACTTAACATGCATGAACTTGTACATGAATAGGGATTTCATATTATCATACTAGAATGACACTTTTCCTTCACATAGGCATTTAATCAAACACATGGGAAACATGATTTGGTTATACAATCATCAACACATATAATAATCATGGATACATCCATCAACGTGTAAATTTAAGGGTTTATCATGATTATTATGCAAATCACCACATCCTAGGGTCAATATTGGAATATGTAATTTCAAACATGAATCAAAACCTCACAACATCATGAACATGAATTTCAATTCAATTTAAATCATGAACAATCATAAATACAAAAATCTTGGATTTTGAAAAGAGATTCTTGAGCTTCATGGGTGAAAGGGACCCATGAATCAACAGATGATATACCTGGGTGGATGATTTCTTGAAGATTGATAGAGGAAAACTTGAATTCTTGACTTGAAATTAAACATCTAGAGTTTCTTGTTCTTGGGGATTATCTTTGAGAGAAAACCTTAATTTGATGTTGTAGATGGATAATGAACTTATGAGCCTTGATCTAATATACTTAGCGGTTAAAACGGGTGGAAAAGACCCAAATACCCTTTTAAAAATGACTTTAAAATAACTGAACAAACTATGAGACGGTGGGTGCGATGATCCATCGCTGGATCGACGGTCCGTTGGTCCTGACCGTCGCACTTGGGCGGAATAGGGGTTCACTACCTCTGCTACGACGGCTTGGGCGATGGTCCATCGCTAGCTCGACGGTCCGTCGGCCTGAGTCGTCGCCCTTAGGCAGAAGGTGGTCTCACTGCCTCTGTTGTGACGGCTTGGGCGATGGTCCGTCGCTATCTCAACGGTCCGTCGACCCTCACCGTCGCATCTTGGTGGTCTGCTTTCTGTAAAACGGCCATAACTTTCTACCCCGATATCGGATTTGGATGAAATTGATATCGTTGGAAAGCTAATTTAATTTTTCACATGACGAAATGTGAAAATCTTAAAAATTCCATGTATATAAAAGTGAATTTATCTTTAAAAGTAAGTTTCTAACATACTTGGGACAATTTCAAGTTAGGTAGAAACTTACTTTTAAAGATAAATTCACTTTTATACAGGATATTACACTAGTTTAGGGGGAAATTTCTTCCATAGGTGTATGTTTTTTTTAAATATTATTTTTAATATGTAGGTCGTTTGACCAAATTATATTAATAATATGTTTTTAGTATTTGTTTTTCGTTGTTATCTGATTTATCATCTATATAATTTGCAAATTAAAAGTTTCTGCATGACGCCCTCTCGATTTCAAACCGAACACTCCGCCCTTGAGAGTGCTCCTTTATGTCCCTTTTGGAGTTCTATGCCCATTGCAATGACTAAAAGTAAGAGATTGTTGGTGAGGAGAGTGAAAGTGATTGTACATGTTGTCATGGTTCTTGTTATGACGACCATGGTGCCTTCACTATTCTTTCTAGATTCTTTTAATTTGTACTTGTTTTTTTAAAAAAATTGCACGCCCATTCATTTTTAAATAATTTTAAATGTGCAATGTCATAAGTTATATATGACTAAAGTTCAAATAAAAATAATTAAATTAAAATACAGATAAAAATAATTAAATGTAGGCATTACACAAACATATTTTTTAACTTAGCCTCAGCTTACATATATGACCTCCAACTTTGAATGTGCATAAGTAGATACTTAAATTTGTATAAAGTTGAACAAATAGACATACACTTTCTATGTGACATAATACATGTAAGACATCATGTGAATTGACCACGTAGGGCGCTACATAGGACGCATATATCTAATTATTCAACTTTATACAAATTTAAACGCTTACTTATTCAGATCCAAAGTTGAAAAGCCTAGGTGAAAATTAAAGTCACATTAAAAGAGACATTTATGTATAATGTCTTAAATGTAATTATATATACTTTTTTTTTTTTGGTAAACTAACTATATATACTTGAAAGTTCAGCTATATAAAACTTGACGGATAAATGATAGATTCTCGTTTTTCGTTTTTGATCAAAAAGTCTCCATCAATGACATGTATAATAACTTTCTTTCTTTTTGTTTTCATAAAAATCTTGTACTTTTTTCTAATATTAAAGTATTCAATATTTTTTTAATATTAAAAATAATTCAATATCGGCCAAGACATTTTAGTCTGATATTGACATCAGATAAATATTATTAAAATACATCAGAATATTCCCACAGGAATTGGAATAAAAATTTGGTCATAAAGTGAAAGGAACATTATGGTTTAGAGTATCTCCATATAAAAATTCTGGCAGTCAAATAAGTCACAATTTTGGATGAAATCATAGTATTGCAAGATTGAAATTAATCACCAGAGAACATTTTTGACCAATTGAGTAGTTTCTGTATATATATATATATATATATATAATATGATAATTATAGATATTAAACACATGTATATATCTATAAATTTTATTATAGATATGTCCAAAAATTAGATAGAATAATTTTTGAACCCCACAACTTGGTATGTTACGAACCATCCAACTAGACGAAAGCCAGAAGTACAAGTGGATAAGCCACATATATATCTACTAGACAATTTATGGATAACATATAATAGAAGAGACAATAGTTATTTTGTTTCAGTTCTAAATGCATTAAGTTATTATTTTACTGAGAAAAATACTACTAATAGGTTTAAATTCTATTTTGTTCTCAAAGGACAGCAGCAAGGCATGTTCCAGACTTGGATAGAGGTAATGGACGTTATATAAGATCATAAAACACCTCTGACTCTTTAATCATAAAACAAAATAATATTATAATTTTGTTACTATTAGAACTGAATAAGAACCTAGAAAAAGAAAAACAAAAAGACTGTCAAGATAAAAATATAGAAGAATTAATAGAACAACTAGGTTTAAATTCTATATTGTTCTCAGAGGACAGCACCAAGGCGTGTTCCAGACTTGAATAGAGGTAATGGATGCCAAAAAAGATTATAAAACACCTTAAATTTCTCTGAGATCAATAATATTCTGAATCTAATATTATTAAACGTTCGTAGGGTCAAAGGTCGTGAGTTAGACTTATCAAATATCTCATTAATGAGAGTATTATATGTCTTACTCCCTCCGTTTCAAAAAGAATGATCTACTTTGACTTGATACAAACTTTAAGAAAATAAAGAAGACTTTTGAATCTTGTGGTCTTAAATTAAAGTTATGTCAAATGTACCAAAATGCCCTTTAATCTTGTGGCCATAAACATGCCGTGTGGAAAGTTGAAATTAAAGTATTGTCAAAAAAGGAAAGGGGTCATTTTTTTTTAAACGGACTAAAAAGGAAAGTAGATCATTCTTTTTGAAATGGAGGGAGTATTTGATTAATTTCTTTTTATAATTCTTGAGGAATTTTTTGTGTTTCTAGCTTTTTGAAACGGAGGGAGTATTCTTTTTGTGTTGAAAGTAGGTCATTCTAGCTTTTTCACTTATTATTTCACTATGGTTTCGGTCCAAACTTCTTCTCTAGATTGTGGAGAAAATTCGAATAATTTAATAGTTAATTGCCTATGTTGGAATACATAGATCTTTGTATTTTTCTCCCAAGTTTGTAAATTATGTTTGAATTAATCAAGTTTCTAATTCTTCCGATTCAGGAGAAGAATAATTTATAAATTAAATAGGATTAGAAAAGATAAACTCAGACTATTATGATTTAGTAAATTTGATAGAAGAATGTGAACATGGTTGAAGAAGAAAAGGATTAGACAGTAATCAGTATGAATTTGAGAAGTCTTTACCAACTACCGTTTGAGCTGGACTATCTGTATCATTGTCCAGCTCAAATGGGAGCTGATAAAGACTTCTCAAATCCGTTAATAGATGTGCGTTCCCCAATGAATGCAGAAAGACATGGCCTTCGTCTGAAAGTTAAGTTGGATGGTTCGTAACATACCAAGTTGTGGGGTCCAGAAATTATTCTATCCAAAAAACTAAAAAATAATTTATTTTAGGAGAAAATATACTTGGATCTTTATGACTTGGACACTTACACTAGACTAAGGACAACGAAGGAGAGAGTACTGAGTAGGACTTTACACCATATTAAAACACAATCGCGCTAACTCTGTTTTAATATCTTAAAATTACTTACTTGCTTTAATAACATAAAATTACTTACCTGCTTTAATAACTTGCTATAGTAATTTGCTTGCTATATTTATCTGTCTATAGTATTATACTAACTATATCCACTTGTCGATATATTATATAATAATGCATATACTAAAGAATATATATATACATATATTTACTAACATATATATACTTATACTTAATATATATATATTCACTACTTATATATATACTTACTAACATATATATATATATATACTTAGACTTATATTGCTTATATATATAAATACTAGTTACTATTTATTATTAGCATTGTTTATATATTATATTTATCCATCCTGTCAATTATTATTGTTAATATCTATTATCTGTTTATTATATTCTCTATTACTAGTATATTATTATAATTATACCTATCTGTTATTATTATTATTATTATTATTATTATTATTATTATTATTATTATTATTATTATTATTATCTATCTGTCTATATTTTAACCACTTGTCTATTTTATTTCTATTACTACTATATTATTATTATTATACCTATTTATTATTATTATTATTATTATTATTATTATTATTATTATTATTATTATTATTATTATCTATCTGTTTATATTTTAACCACTTGTCTATTTTATTTCTATTACTACTATATTATTATTATTATCTATCTGTCTATATTTTAACCACTTGTCTAATTTATTGGTATTAAAGCTGTAAGATTCTAGGAGATTTATTATATATGTTTTCAAGAACTCAGAAAAGAAAGAGTTGTAAGATTCTAGGAGACGTTATTATATATGTTTTCAAGAACTCAGAAAAGAAAGCCTAGACCCTCCGATCGTTTAATAATATTAGTTTCAGAATATTATTAGTCTCAGAGAAATTTAAAGGAACAACTTAAAAATTTATATAACGTCTTATTGCAACATAGGCAATTAAGTATTAAATTATTCGAACTTTCTCCACAATCTAGAGAAGAAGTTTGGACTAAACTACAAGAAGTAGATAATAGATTAAGAGAAGTTAGAGAACAAATAGCTTATATTAACTACGAGCTTTGGGTAGATAAGATTTTAAGAGACATGTATCCTTTTTATTGGCTTAATGAATACACCACATAAAAATACAACAACATTAAAAGCAGTCGAAAATAATTTGTATAGTTTATACTAGAATATAAAAGACTTAATATTACCAAAGAAGACCCTATAACCTTAGATAAACTAATTACTACAGTATCCGAATTAGAATATCATTTAATAAAATATCTTAAGACTAGAAAGAATAATAAATGAAAAGACATCCTTTTGCTAAAGATATACGATTTAGATATTGGCTTTTAAACGAAGCAATAATACAAAGGGCAGAGAGAGAAGAATTAGAAATAGTTTTGAGTAATTATTTGGATTTACTAACAACTCTAAAACCATCACAATCAGAATCATTCAAAGAATATTTAAGTGTAATAAGATGGGAAGTACATGGAATTAGAATCGACGTAGGACACGATAATATAAGGATAAGTTATTTAAGGAAAAGGTGTGACCTAGTAGATATTCCTTTAGGATAAAATTAAGTAAAAATATATGAAAACGCATCCTTTTGTGAGACAAATACAAAGAGAATATAATCATTTATATAAAGAAATAAGACAAAGAAACGATATTTTAAGAATAGAACAAGGACTAATAAATAATAGAAACTACAGAATTACCAGAAGCAATCATTAGTTCAGACTTTATAAATTTAGTAAATTGCATAAATCATATAAGTTTGTTAAAGTGTAGATTGAAAAGTATTAGATATTGTATAGACTATAGAAATTTTAAAATACAAACAAGTAGAAAATAGTGTAGTGACAATACACCCCTGTTAGGATAAAGAATAGTAGCATAAAAATAGATAATTTAATGAAGCTAAAATAACTAAACCAACTAAGCCAAAAGCATGGACCTTTTTTCAGCATCCCCAAGTGGACAAAGATCAAGTTTTACCAGATAAAGATCAAGTTTTACCCAAAACAGATTAACAAATAGTGTGCTATCTAAAATAACAACTAAACCAAGAATGACTTCAAGACAATAGTTAGAAGAGGTAATAGACGCAGATAAATAAATACAATTGTTCCACCAAAATAAATTAAAACTGTTAAATGCTAAAACATTATATAATGAAGGAATGTTTTCAAGAGAACAACTATATAGGCATTATAGAAAAGAACATATGTGTGTTATCGGAGAAAATAGTTGTAGCATAAATTTAATAAGCGCAGACTCTTTAAAAGAAATTATAAAATTAAACATAAGTCTTATGTACATGGGATTAATAGTAATAGGCATAGAAGGATTAACTAGAAAAAATTTAGAAACTAAAGTATTAATCACAATATATGATAATAGATGGTCAGACTCAAACAAATCTATAATAGAAATAACTGGAGTAGACATGACTAATAATGGAGGATTTTTTTTATTGTAGTCCAGATTATATGATAGATATCTTAGAATTCGGAAAGCATATTAAGATAAGTGTACAGACTAAAGGATATGAAGAAATGAATAATGAAAATAATTTACTTATATGTGTAGGATTTATAGGAAAACTTGCAACTAATAGTAGTATAAAGTTTAATCTAAAGATAGATGATGTAGTAAGTTTAATGGGAAATAAAAGTATTAAATTACTGAAATCCCTAAAAATATACTCAGAAAAATATGCAGGATTAGAATGGAATTTAGAAAGATTTACTAAGAAATAAATACTAAATCCAACCGATCATTTAATGTATATAAACATTAAAGAAAAAACTTCAGTAAGATTCACAGACTACCAATATACAAATGAAAAAGAGACTGATAAAGAAATTGAAGAACGTGAGAATACTAATTTTATGAATATAAAAATATTAGAGGAAGGTTTTGAAGTAAATAAAGCTATAAAAAAAGCAGAAGTCCATTATAAAATTAATAGCAATAGCGTATATAAATGCACAGGCTATAAATTAGGAAACTTAGATCTTGAGGAAATGAAAGAGCATTTTATAAAATGTGAATTAAGAACAGATAATTATGGTTATACACGTAAAAAGAAACTAAAAGGTAATGACTCATAATCGATTTATAGTATAGACGAAAGTATAAAAGAATTTATGGAAGGCGCGGCAAGTTCCTAAAGCCCTTTCCAAAGAACAACCGGTATGCAAAATGTACCATTAACAACAGGAAATTTACCAAGACATAGAGTATTTAGAACAAACAAACACTCTGACAGAACAAGACATAAAACCTAGAGGAAAAAAAATGCCAATAGAAGAACCCATTAGATTACAAGAAGGTGGTATTAAAGGAAAAAATCTAAATTTACCAGCTCATGACCCTCAGGCATGGAATAACGTAATAGATATATGAAAAAATGTAGTTGTAGCAGACTACATACACTATATACAGGGTAATGAAGAACCAGATGCAGAAATTATGTATAGATATTTAGAAACATTTCTAGGAGGAAGTACTAAAGCACTTTGGGAAGCTTATAAGATAATATTCCCACAAGACTTTCAAGAATTAGTAGAACTAGGCTCAAATCCATATAATTTTATAAACAAAGTACTTACTCTATTAACAGGCCAGGATCCCAATAGTGGATTAGTAGTATTACAACAAAAAACATTAATAAAAACAGGGTATAAAAAAATAAAAAAATTCGTCTCTTTCTCTTCAGTTTTAGGTATTTTAGCAATATCTTCTTTAATCACACCCCGGGAGAATAACAACAGTCCTTTTTAATCTTCTTCGAACTTTTCAAGTCCCTAGGAATTTACAGATTAATCCATCGTTATTGCTAAAATACTGAGAGAATAACCATATACTGAGAGCATTTTTTAAATAATTTATAAATTTTACAAGATCAGAAAAACTGGCGGAAAACCGCCGGTGATCCAGATCTTAATAGAACATTTGTGAAAGAAAATATAAACTTGATTAATTCACACATAATTTACAAACTTGGGAGAAAAATACAAAGATCTATGTAACTACTACTTACATGTCTTAAGGAAGAAGTGAGGTTTCCCTTTCGGGAGTTCCCTGAAAGTTGACAGCTACCGGAAATGTAGAAACTAAGAAAAATTTTCACACTTTTCACATACTCTTTTTTTAAGTAACTTACAAACTTTAGAAACTAATAAACTTAAAGAACTTAAGAAAATTAAGAAACTTTCTCACTCTTGATTTTTTCTTGCTTTTTTCTCTCTCTTTGGTACATGTTTTAGTCTTCCATAAAGGAGGGTATTTATAAGCATTTGTGGACTTCAAATCTTAATTTTTTTTTGTGGATTTCAAATCCTTTCTAAAGACTTTAGCAAGACTTTATCAACTTGGGTGCGCCCGGAGGCTAATATCTTTCTTTAATTCTCCTCCGTCTATTTATTTATCTGATATTGCATACGTCTGTTATTTTGTCTTTTGTAGATATCGTCATTGCTTACGTATCCAAATTGTGTAAAGCTTCTGAGTCAAAGTTCATTCCTGAATCATCATCGGCGTTTGAGTTTTGGGCAAATTGATCCATGGCTGAGTTGTATTCTCGTTCATACTCGTCACTATCTTCGTCTGATAATCCCAGTATTGTTCCAGTTCTAGGTGATCTTGTATCTTCTCTTGGAATTAAAGAAATTTGTGGTCTTTCTCTGGTGGGTCTGGATTCATTGCTATCTCCTTAGGCAATTGTTCTGCTAACAACTTTTTTATTGAGTCTACTACTATTTTTTCTATATTTCTTTTTTTCATTTTTCTTTTTTCTTAATGAAAATCCCTTCTTATTTTGAGAAGAACTTCCTTCATCTATTTTCTGAGTACCTGTGGTTTTAAAACTAGCCGGGAGTATTCTCCCTACACTTTTTGGTAATGTGTCAGCCGTCAACGAATTTGATAAGTCTTTACTAGTTACCATTTGAGTTGGACTACCTGTATCATTACCCGATACCGTAGGTCTTTCTGTATTCATTGGGGAACGCACAACCATTAACGGATTTGAGAAGTCTTTACCAGCTACCGTTTGAGCTGGACTAGCTATATCATTACCCGATATAGTGGGTTTTTTTATTTTTAAAGAAGATGGAGAACTCTTTGGCTGGATCTCATAAATTGGTTGAGTCTGTTGTGAAAGTTCAAAATGAAGGATTTTTATACGGTCTTGTAAAATACTTATATGTTCTAACATCTGTCCTTTTTCTTTTACAAGGTTTTCATTATCTTGTCTTAAAATTTAATTGGCTTGATTCAGCCTTTTAAAAGCTTCGGTCATAGAGGAACAATGATCACAAAATATAATTTTGTCTGTGTCTTTGTTAATATTATATTGAGGAATTTCTTGTGTTTCTGGTCTTAAAGCTGGAGTAATAAAATAATTTGATCCCAAATATCTTCGGGCATAGTCTAGAGTCTCTGAGAGGTCATAAAAACCTTTATAAAGAGGTATTTTATAATCTTTTATGGCATCCATTACCTCTATTCAAGTCTGAAACATGCCTTGCTGCTGTCCTCTAAGAACAATATAGAATTTAAACCTGTTAGTAGTATTTTTCTCAGTAAAATAATAACTTAATGCATTTAGAACTGAAACAAAATAACTATTGTCTCTTCTATTAAATGCTATCCATAAATTGTATAGTAGATGTATCTGCGGCTTATCCACTTGTACTTCTGGCCTTTATCTGAAAGTTAAGTTGGATGGTTCGTAACATACCAAGTTGTGGGGTCCAAAAATTATTCTATCTAATTTTGCCTGTTCTAGCATCGTAAGTTGTCTGAAAATGAGCGTTGCTCATTAGTGTCTTTAGATAGTCTTGGGATGATGAGGCTTTTGCCTTGTCTTTTCCTTTCCCTGTATTCATACTGAAAAAAATCGTTAGTTGTCTTCTTTAATTAATCTACTTAGTTGATCTGCTAAGTTATTATCTTTTCCTTTAATATGTTCTAAAATAATATAATAGATTGAAGTAGCATCTAGGAAATTTAACTATCTCCTTTTACTACTATTCTTATCTTTTATTTTCTGATAAAACTTTACTATAGCCTCGCAGTCTGTTCTTAATAGTATTTCGAGCTTATTTAATATATAAAGTTTAAAACTATTCAAACCATAAATTACTTCTAGTGTCTCCGCATCTATGCTATTTAATTTTTCCTTTTCTTTATATTTTTTACTTGAATAATCACAAATTTTTTCATCCATTTTGTCACTATATTTGTTAGGTTTTGCTTTAAATACTGCACCCCATCCTTGAAGGCTTCCATCTGTCTCAACTATTAAATAATCCATTTCTAATGGTAACGTTAAGTATGGTATATCTTGTATCATGTGTTTAAGTTGTTGGACTAATTTTACGTCTTCAGTATTAAAAGTTTTTTGGCCTGTTGATCCTGTTTTAAAATATAACAGTCCTGCTACTTTACCTAATACTTTAATAAAAGCTCTAGCATAATTTAAAAGTCCTGAAATTTTTGATAAATCTTTTGTCTTGTCTAATTTATCTGGCATTTCTAAGACCTTTTTAGCTATGTGTGGTTGTAATTTTATTCTTCCGTCTCCAATAACTACTCCTTATAAATTAATACTATTTTTACATAATTCCATTTTCTTTCTGCTTATTATTATTTCATTATCTACAAATAATTTAAAAACTTGTTGTAAATGTTCTCTCATATTTTTACTGAAGACTAAAATATCATCTACGTAAACTAATACAAAATTTTTATAGTCTCTAGAAATACTATCCATTTTTCTTTGAAAAATTGGAGGAGCTATGTTTAATCCAAATGGCATGACTAGCCATTCAAAATGTCCTTCTGGACATGTGAAAGCTGTCCATTCTATACTATCTTCATGCATTTTAATCTGCCAATATCCAAATTTACAATCAAATTTACTAAATACTTTTCTTTCTTGTATTCTATTTATTAATTCTGTTTTGTCTGGTAACTTATATCCATCCATTATAGTATTATCATTTAGTCTTTTGTAATTTATTATCATTCTAGCTTTTTCTCTTACTATTTCACTATGGTTTCTTACTATGAAAGCTGCTGACCTATGTCTTGATGTAGATCTTCTAATTATTCCTAATTCTAATATCTCTTTTATTTGTATTTCAAAGTGTGAGGTTTTCATTTGTAACTTCTATAGATGCTGTTTTTATTGTATATTCTAGATTAATTATTTCTAATTTGCAGGTAATTTGATTGGAGTCCCAATATTGCATGGGGTTTTCTCCGATTATCTCTTGCTTATCTAGGATTGGTATTATTTTTTCTAAGTCTTTTTGATCTTTTATTACTCCTATCTGTTTTATACCTTTCTTAAAATTGTATAATTTTGTATCCATTTCTATTAAAGTATAGTCTTTTTCTATTTCTTCTACTACTAATAAATATTGTAATTCTTCATACATTATTGCCTTTTTACTATCATTTCATGTGCGATTTTCTCCTTTATCACATTCTAGTGGTATTTCGGGTTTTATTTGGTCATCTGAGTTTTCATCTGACTTATCCTTAAGAAAACGATATTTAGTTAAAGTAGGTTGTGTCTGTACTGGTGAGTGAGTGATATTACTGGCGAATATTATCCAATTTTTTATAACTAAACATCCTCCATTATTTTGTACCATAAAGTCTAATCCTAACACAAAGTCTATTTTTATGTTTAAATCTCTAACTAGTATTTCACTAAGTGTATATGATGGTTGGTAAAATTTTTCACAAGTATTAATAAAACTTATTTTTGCTTTTGGTATATAGTTTGTATAGGTATTATATGTTCTGTCCATTTGCATAGATTCTTGACGTTTTGACAATTTTTAAATTAGTTTTGCTGGTAAAATTTTGCTGTTTAAAATGTTCCTTGTACATCCAGAATCAACTATAGCTAAAGTCTCGAACTCATACTCTTGAATTTTTATTCTTGCTAAAACTTTGACTATACTAATTTTCTTTTCTTCATTACATATCATTCCTTCAAATGGTATCATCATTGATTTTTTCTATCTAACTCTATTATTTTCAACAAATGTATTTAATAATTCTACTTCTAATAAGTCTTCCTCTGTAATTACCTCTTTATGTTTTTCGAAGTTATAAACTCTTATTTCTACTATTTTAGTCTTCCTTCTAACTCTAATATTTTATCGTCTGGTGTTTTAACTATTGGTTCAGGTTGTTTTTTGTGAAAATTACTTAAATTGTTAGTTGATTTTTGAATTTTTAGGATCTCTGAGGTTTTTTCAATACATTTTATGCATCCTTCCTTGTAATATTTCCTACATTTTGCTCTTTTGTTTTTACTTGAAAACCATTCACAAAAACAACGCTGATTACTATCTAATCCTTTTCCTTCTTCAAGATCATGTTCACATTCTTCTATCAAATTTACTAAATCATAATAGTCTGATTTTATCTTTTCTAATCCTATTTCATTTATAAATTCCTCTTCTCCTGAATCAGAAGAATCAGATTTATTTCTTTCTTTTTCAAAGACTTCCATGCTTCCAATAATGTATATACTTTTATTATCTGACATATATTCGTATACATTTATTAAATTTTCATTTACATCTTCTATTAATTGTGCATTCCTAGATTTATTATTGATTCTTCTTGGACAAGTATTTGCTAAGTGCTCTATGCTACCGCAGGTAAAATATTCTAATTTATTTTTATAGGTTCTACTGGTGTTATATTTTCTTACATGTTTATCCTTATCTAGGAATGACTTCTTTGCAGTTGATCTTCTTAAATAATATTTCTTCTTAGGGTGATAGTCTTGTTTATGTGCTTTTCTATATTTTTTCTTCTTATAATCTTGGTCATAATATTGTGTAGTATATATGTTTTTACAAAAATCTGTATCACTTCTTTTTAATTGTTTTTGTAATTGTATATTTGTACATTTTTCTTGTAATATATCCATTACATGTTGTATTCTTTTTCCTATTGACTATGGGTTGTTTGGGTTTTGTATTACTCCTTCTCTCTTGGACCATTTTTCTTCTATCTCTCTTCCTAGAGCCCCGGGTAATTTATTAAATAATCTAGCTCATAGAGTCTGATCAAATGAGTTCCCACTAATTGTACAATAATAAAAGTAATCATTTAATAATTAATTAATTCTTGACCAATTATTAATACTTAATTGTTCTAAATTTATTAAAGCTCTTTGTTGTAATACTACTAATCCACTTTTGGGATCCTGGCCTATTAGTAGAGTATGTACTTTGTTTACAAAATTGTATGGATTTGAGCCTAGTTCTACTAATTCTTAAAAGTCTTGTGGGAATATTATCTTATAAGCTTCCTAAAGTGCTTTAATACTTTCTCCTAGAAATGTTTCTAAATATCATAATTTCTACATATGGTTCTTGATTACCCTATTTATGTTGTATTTAGTATGCTACAACTACATTTTTCCATATATCTATTACATTATTCCATGCCTGAGGGTCTTGAGCTGGTAAATTTAGAATGTTTCCTTTATTACCACTTTCTCGTAATCTAACAAGTTCTTCTATTGACATTCTTTCTCCTTTAGGTTTTATGTCTTGTTCTGTCAGAGTGTTTGGGTTTGTTATAAATACTCTATGTCTTGGTAAATTTCCTGTTGTTAATGGTATATTTTGTATACCGGTTGTTCTTTGGAAAGGGCTTGAGGAACTTGCCGCTCTTTCTATAAATTCCTTTATACTTTCGTCTATACTATAAATCGATTCTAAGTTTTCACCTTTTATTTTCTTTTTACGTGTATAACTATAATTATCTGTTCTTAATTTACATTTTATAAAATTCTCTTTCATTTCCTCAAGGTCTAAGTTTCCTAATTTACAGCCTGTGCATTTAAATACGCTATTGCTATTTATTTCATATAGGGCTTCTGCTTTTATTATAGCTTTATTTACTTCAAAACCTTCTTCTAATATTTCTATATTCATAAAATTAGTATTCTCACATTCTTCAATTTCTTCATCAGTCTCTTTTTCATTTATATATTGGTAGTCTGTGAATCTTACTGAAGCTTTTCCTTTACTGTTTAGATACATTAAATGATCAGTTGGCTTTAGTATTTCTTTCTAAATTCCATTCTAATCATTCAAATTTTTCTGAGTTTATTTTTAGGGGTTTCAGTAATTAAATACCTTTATTTCCCATTAAACTTACTACATCATCTATTTTTTTATTAAACTTTATACTACTATTAGTTGCAAGTTTTCCTATAAATCCTACACATATGTAACGCCCCACATTTCAGACCAGAATGAAAATCCGTCATTCATATGCGTAAATGTTCCAAAAGCCTCGAGTCCCATATAAATTTAGTGTGTTAATCAATTATGTAGTGTGGGAATCTATTTGAGCATGAATTTAGATCATAGAGGTCCCCTAACTCAAGGACAAGTTGAAAGCTTTCCTATCGTTCAAGTTTTAGTGAGCGTCAAAACTTGGGTCAACTTCAATCGATCATAACTCCTTGTATGTATCGAATTATAAGACCTACTATATGCCAAATCAAATCTTAAGGGATGTAATTTTCTCCTATTTTTCTTTAGTTAAACATCTCAAAAACCCTCTCTCACACTTTCAACCACAAGATTAGGGTATTTATAAAAATCATCTTCCAAAAGCAAGATTCAAGCCCTTTTTCCAAGATAATCAAGAATTAAGTTTCCCAATCCAAGAAATCTCCAGCAACTCATCAAACTTTCCTTTCCATGGTATACGTAGTGTTCATCCATGGATCCCTTTCATCCATGGAGCTCCAGAATCATGTTTTAAATTATAATTATGATTTTCTTGTTGTGTTATGACTATATTCATGTTGATGATAGTTGTTTGGATTCAAAGTTGTATCTTGATGTGTTTTTCATGAAGCATGTGACTAGGTTAGTTGAAACCCATAAATTTTGGATGGATTAAGATTGTCAAATTAATAAGTACACCTATGCCCAAATTGTGCATGTAAGGTGTTTAATAAAATGCCAAGAATGATAGAATCCATGTTTTTATGACTTAATAGTGCTTAAATGACAAGTCCATGTTCTATTCCTTATGTTTCTACATGAATTCCATGTTATTGATATGTGTTGTTGTTATGAGTTGTTGTTATGATATGGAATGTCCATGATATTGAGGTATGAAAGTATACCCATGTTATATGTATTCCCTTTCATGTATAAGGTGTTGAGAACCATGTGTAGTATGAAATCCCTTACTTATGGTATTATGAATTGTGGATGTTATTCCTATGATCAAGAAGTATCATGTGTGTCAGTTTCCTTCCATCGAGTCCTGGGGGTACTTGTACCTAAAAAATATAGTTGTGTGCCTAAAGCCGAGTCAGTCTTAAGATAATGTCAGTCGTGCTATGATCAGTAGAACTCAGTCAGTTATAGAATTCAGAACTCTCAGACAGTTATAGAACTTAAGAAATCTCAGTAATCTAAGTATCGCTATCATTCCAGTTTCAGTTCAGTACTCAGCTCAGATCTCAGTAGCATTCAAGAAATCAATTCGGAACTTAGTATCATTCAGTCAGATAATAGATTCAGTAGTATTCCGTCAGATAACGGAACCAAGTGAACTCAGTCAGCTCAGTCAAGTAAGAAACTTAGTAACAGATTCAGTTCAATTTAAGTATAAGTTTTAAGAATCAGTTCAGAGTTTTTTAGTTGGGAGTAGGAGCTAACACTGAGTGAGTGCAGGGATGTCGGCTCCCCGTCAGAGAGGTAGAGTCGTTAGGAGCAATCCCTGAACTCCAGAACTGCGTAGCCAGCGCAGGATGTAGGATTCACCCATAAAAAAAAAGGCTTATCATCCGTCAGAGAGGCTTGGCTATTATACTGCCTTAGGCTTGAATTCCTACAAGGGTCACCTATCAGATAGGCTTGACCAGAGAGGTCTTTACCCGTGGCACGATAGTGATACCCTTCCAGCTGGGATTACAGGTTGGACCCCACTAGTTTAGACTCGAGGCATGTCGATTAAGTGAGAACTCCCACAGTTACAGTTTTAGTATCAATCTTCAGAGTAGAACTTAGAAATCAGGACTGTCAGATACAGTTATCAATCTCAGTAAGAAACTCAGATAGTTCCACAGATTTATACACCACCCGCTAGATACGCTTGGTCAAACATAAAGTTATTTAGTATCGGTACTTACAGAGGTCGCCCATCAGATAGGCTTGATCTCAGTTTCAGATTCAGTTGAGTATTCTCAATATCAGTTCCAGAGATCACCCATTAGTTAGGCCTGATCTCAAGCTTAGTCACTCTTAATCATTATTAGAAGATTTAGACTGTCAGATACAGTCGCTCAGTATCAGTTACATCGGTTAGGCCGATCATCATAGTTATATCATTTGGATTAGTCGCCATAGCTTACGTTATCAGTATTCAGTTTCAGGACTGTTAGACACAGTCAATCAAACCAGTTCTTCATAATTCAAACTGTCAGAAATAGTCTTTCATCTATTCAGTATCTCAGTATCAGTAAACTCATGTTGTCAGCATTCAGACTCAGTAGTCAGTATCACCACGAGTTCAGTTATAGTTACTTATGCATGTATGTATTCTCACATTCATATAAGTCAGCATTGTTCATACATATAAACCCTTTGCATTTAGCCTACCTCACTAGTATACTTAGTACATTCAGACGTACTGACGCATTCGCGCTATGGTATTTTATTTTATGACATAGGTTCAGAGGAACGAGTTCCAGAGCAGCAGTAGCATTGTATATTTCAACAGTTAGAGTTAGAAGTGAGTCCTCATCCTTCGAGGACATGATTATTTCTCTATTTTCTCATTGATTAGTTCATTTATCGGAGTTAGTTGGGGACATATCCCATCAGCTCCTTATTTAGATTATTCAAACAGTAGAGTCTTTCAGACTAGAAACAAACTAAATTCAGACTTCAGTATTTCAGTTTTATTTTGGTATTGTGATACCTCTTTATTCAGACATTTTTATTACTTAGATTATGTTTAGTATTGAACCTTATGGCCTTCAGTTCATGTTTTCGCATTTATATTTATATATTATGCAGTGTACAAGTACAGATATCAGTCATGGGTTAGCTTGTGGTCCCTCAGGGTCATAAGCACCTGTAGCATTCCGGTTCAGAAAAATGGGGCATTACAACATATAAGTAAATTATTTCCATTATTCATTTCTTCATATCCTTTAGTCTGTATACCTATCTTAATATGCTTTCCAAATTCTAAGGTATTTATCATATAATCTGGACTACAATAAAAAAGTTCTCCATTATTAGTCATGTCTACTTCAGTTATTCCTATTATAGATCTTTCTGAGTCTGACCATCTATTATCATATATTGTGATTAATACTTTAGTTCCTAAATTTTTTTTAGTTAATCCTTTTATGCCTATTACTATCAATCCCATGTGTATAAGGCTCATGTTTAATTTTATAATTTCTTTTAAAGAGTCCGAGCTTATTAAATTTATGCTACAACTATTTTCTCCGATAACACACATTTGTTCTTCTCTATAATACCTATATAGTTGTGCTCCTGAAAACACTCCTTCATTATATAATTTTTTAGCATTTAACAATTTTAATTTATTTTGTTGGAATAATTGTTTTCTTTATCTACGTCTATTACCTTTTCTAACTGTTGTCTTGAAGTCATTCTTGGTTTATTTATTATTTTTGATAGCATATTATTTGTTAAACTATTTTGGGTAAAACTTGATCTTTTTCTGATAAAACTTGATCTTTGTCTACTTGGGGTTGCTGAAAAAAGGTCCACACTTTTGGCTTAGTTGGTTTAGTTATTTTAGCCTTTTTAAATTCTTTTTTAAGGGGTTATTTCTATCTTTTTTAGTTGTTTTATTAATTCTTCTATATTTTTATCTTGACTGCCTTTTTGTTTTTCCTTTTCTAGGTTCTTATTCAGTTCTAATAGTAATAAAATTATAATATTATTTTATTTTATGATTAAAGAGTCTGTTTTTCCCTGAGGTTGATGATCTGATAATCCTTCGGGGTTTGCTTGGATCTGTGCTGTCTTTTGTAATATTGCTAGATAAAGTTCATCTTGTAGTATCTCATCCATGAGAGTATTATATGTCTTATTTGATTAATTTCTTTTTGTACTTCTTGTAATACTAGCTTTATTTCAAGATTTTCCAAATTACCTTTGTCTTTATTAATTAAATCTTTGAATTTTTTTTCTAATTCTGTTTGTTGGTTTTTTAGAAAATCAAAATTTAATTCTATTTTGTCTAACAATTTCTTTTGTTTGTTTTGCAGATCTTCCAATATTTCTAGAGTTTTTAATATTTTTGTATTTTCTTGTTGAGTCTTTTTTCCTAGTTTATTATAAAATCTGTAATAGTATTTAATTGTGGATTTTCTTCATGCAATGAGGTAAGGCTAAATGCGAGGGCTTATACATGAACAATTACTTAACTGAATGATATGCAAGAGATGGATTATCACACATAGAGAATCCTGTAACTACTAAACATACAACACATACTGACTCGTATACTAGGACTAAATCTGATAACTGATACTGGACATACTGTCAAGATAAACTTTCTGAACATACTGAGATTCTGAGTATCCGGAGCTACTGAAACTGATATCTGAGTTCACTAACTTTGGAATACTGTATAACCAAGTCTACTAATATCAACAACTGAATCTAAGCCTACTAGTATCGACTGGCTGAATTTGAGATTGAACCTATCTAGCAGATGATCTCTAAGTCTTCTATAATAATAAAGAATAGTTAAATCTGAATTTAAGATCAAGTTTATCTAATGGGTGATCTTTGGATCTTCTGATAATGAGAATACTCAACTGAATCTGAGACTGAGATCAAGCCTATCTAACAGGTGATCTCTATGAGTACTGATGCTGAATAACTTTATATGAGACCAAGCCTATCTAGCGGGTGGTCCACAAATCACTGGAACTATCTGAGTTTCTTACTGAGATAGATGACTGTATCTAACAGTCCTGATTTTTAAGTTCTACTCTGAAGACTGATACTGAAACTGCAACTATGGGAGTTCTCACTTAACCGACATGCCCCGAGCCTAAACTAGTGGGGTTCAACCTATAATCCCAGCTGGAAGGGTGTCAATACCATGCCACGGGTAAAAACCTCTCTGGTCAAGCCTATCTGATGGGTGACCCTCGCAGAAAGTCAAGCCTAAGGCAGTATAATAGTCAAGCCTCTCTGACGGGTGACAAGCCTTTTTTTGACGGGTGACTCCTACATCCTGCACTGGCTACGTAGTTCTGGAGTTCAGGGATTGCTCCTAACGACTTTGCCTCTCTGATGGGGAGTCGTCATCCCTGCATTCACTCGGTGCTAGCTCCTACTCCTAACTGAAAGACTCTGAACTGATTCTTAGAACTTGTACTTCAACTGAACTGAATCTGTTACTGAGTTTCTTACTTGACTGAGGTGACTGAGTTCACTTGGTTCCATTATCTGACGGAATATGTCTGAATTCTACTTTCTGTCTGAATACAACTGAGTTCTGTAACTTACATGGGCTTTACTAGAATCTGAACTGAATACTGAGTATTGAGCTTGATTAAACTGAATACTGAGATTTACTGAGTTTTCTTACTGTTCAGTTATTAACTGAGTTCTATTGATTATAGCACGACCGAGATTATCTTGAGACTGACTCGGCTCTAGGCACGCAACTATATTTTTTGGGTACAAGTACCCTTAGGACTCGATGGAATGAAACTGACAGGACTCGACTCTTTGAATTCATGACCAACATCCACATCAAAATAATAGATTCACCATAGACTCAATAAAACATCACTTTAAGCACTAGGAAATACTAACGTGTATTTTTATAGAAAATGCAAGCCAACACTTCATAACTCATTCCACAAGATCTTGCAATAAACACATAACATGCATTCAAGGTACATAATTAAGGATTTCATGATAACATGTTACCATCCATTCACTAAAACTATTTAACAAACACTTGGCATGCTTAGCTTATACCAAACTTGGGGATTTCTAGTCAACATTGTCATAATGACCCAATTTTCTTCATACAAGCATTTTATCAAACATGTAGGGAGCATGCTTTAGTTCTTCAACAATTACTACTTATAAATATCATGACTCCATTAACCAATTCATCAGACAAGGATTTCAACATAATATGATCATAGTCAACACACATGGAAAAATATGATTATTTCCAACGTCAGTCAACATATAACAACATCACACTTCAATCATCTTGGCCTTACAACAATTCATTACACCAATTAACATGATTACATAATTCAACATGCTCCTTGAAGAGGCTTTATTATGAATACCAGAAGATCAACACATACTAGGGTCAAAGTTTGAGTCTTTATCATCAAATCATGAATTTAATTTCAATCACACCAAGAACTTCAATTTCAAACCACATAAATCATAAAAACTCATAAAAATTATTATCTTTGAATTTTTAAAAAGAATTCTTGAGCTTCTTGAGTGAAAGGAACCCAATAATCAACACTTGCATACTTTAATCTTTGAAATTGGATGAATTCTAATGCTTGAGACTCCATCCACAATTGTAATAAATGATTCTCGAAGCCCACACTATGATAAACTTGATTATTGAAGAAATCTTGAAGATTTATGGATGATTT
>NC_061119.1:183978267-183984469 GCF_002878395.1 Capsicum annuum
ACTCCTAAAAATTAATACTATTTTTACATAATTTCATTTTCTTTCTACTTATTATTATTTCATTATCAACAAATAATTTAAAAACTTGTTGTATATGTCCTAAATGTTCTCTCATAGTATTACTAAAAACTAAAATATCATCTACGTAAACTAATACAAATTTTTTATAGTATCTAAAACTACCACCTATTTTTCTTTGAAAAGTTGGAGGAGCCGTCTTTAATTCGAACGGCATGACCAACCATTCAAAATGTCCTTCTGTACATGCGAAAACTGTCCATTCTATACTATCTTCATACATTTTAATCTGCCAATATCCAGATTTACAATCAAATTTACTAAATACTTTTCTTCATTATATTCTATTTATTAATTCTGTTTTGTCTGGTAACTTATATCCATCAATTACAGTATTATCATTTAATCTTTTGTAATTTATTACCATTCTAACTTTTCTTATTATTATTTCACTATGGTTTCTTACTATGAAAGTTGCTGACCTAAGTCTTGATGTAGATCTTTTAAATATTCCCAATTCTAGTAGCTCTTTTATTTGTATTTCAAAGTCTTTAAGGTCTTCATTTGTAGCTTCTATAGATGCTGTTTTATAGTATATTCTGGATTAATTATTTCTAATTTGCAGGTAATTTGATTGGAGTCCCATTGTTGCAGGAGTTTTTCTCCGATTATCTCTAACTTATTTAGAATTTGTATTATTTTTTCTAGGTCTTTTTGATCTTTTATTACTCCTATTTGTTGTATACCTTTCTTAAAATTGTATAATTCTGTATTCATTTCTATTAAAGTATTGTCTTTTTCTATTTCTTCTACTACTAATAAATCTTGTAATTCTTCATACATTGTTGTCTTTTTATTATCATTACATGTACAATTTTCTTCTCTATCACATTCTAGTGGTATTTTGAGTTTTATTTGGTCATCTGAGTTTTCATCTGGCTTATCCTTAAGAAAACGATATTTAATTAAAATAAGTTGTGTCTATACTGGTGAGTGAGTGATATTTTAAAACTTGTCTTAAAACTTCGTTGGCTTGATTCAGTATTTTAAATTATCTATTTTTACACTACTATTCTTTATCCTAACGAGGGTGTATTGTTACTACACTATTTTCTAGTTGTTTGTATTCTAAAATTTCTATAGTCTATACAATATCTAATACTTTCCAATCTACACTTTAACAAACTTATATGATTTATGCAATTTAATAAATTTATAAAGTCTGAAATAATAATTGCTTCTAGTAATTCTGTAGTTTCTATTATTTCTATTTGATTTATTAGTCTTTGTTCTATTCTTAAAATATTGTTTCTTTGTCTTATTTCATTATATAAATGATTATATTCTCTTTGTATTTGTCTCGCAAAAGGATGCGTTTTCGTATATTCTTACTTAATTTTATCCTAAAGGAATATCTACTAGGTCACACCTTTTCCTTAAATAACTTATCCTTATATTATCGTGTCCTATGTCGATTCTAATTCCATGTACTTCCCATCTTATTACACTTAAATATTCTTTGATTGATTCTGATTGTGATGATTCTAGAGTTGTTAGTAAATCCAAATAATTACTCAAAACTATTTCTGATTCTTCTCTCTCTGCCCTTTGTATTATTGTTTCGTTTAAAAACCAATATCTGAATCGTATATCTTTAGCAAAAGGATATCTTTTCATTTATTATTATTTCTAGTCTTAAGATATTTTATTAAATGATATTCTAGTTCGGATATTGTAGTAATTAGTTTATCTAAGGTTATAGTGTCTTCTTTTGTAGTATTAAGTCTTTTATATTCTATGTATAAACTATACAAATTATTTTTGATTTCTTTTAATGTTTTTGTATTTTAATGTGGTGTATTTATTAAGCCAAATAAAAAGAATACATGTCTCTTAAAATCTTATCTACCCAAAGCTCATGGTTAATATAAGCTATTTGTTTTCTAACTTCTCTTAATCTATTATCTATTTCTTGTAGTTTAGTCCAAACTTCTTCTCTAGATTGAGGAGAAGTTCGAATAGTTTAATACTTAATTGCCTATGTTGCAATAAAACGTTATATAAATTTTTAAATTGTTCCTTTAAATTTCTCTAAGACCAATAATATTCTGAATCTAATATTATTAAATGTTCGTAGAGTCTAGGCTTTCTTTTCTGAGTTCTTGAAAACATATATAATAAGATTTTCTAGAATCTTACAACTCTGATACCAATAAAATAGACAAATGATTAAAATATAGACAGATAGATAATAATAATAATAATAATAATAATAATAATAATAATAATAATAATAATAATAATAATAATAATAATAATAATATAGTAGTAATAGAAATAATATAGTAGGGTTTAGGTTTTCTTTTCTGAGTTCTTGAAAACATATATAATAAGGTCTCCTAGAATCTTACAACTCTAATACCAATAAAATAGACAAGTGGTTAAAATATAGACAGATAATAATAATAATAATAATAATAATAATAATAATAATAATAATAATAATAATAATAATAGTAGTAGTAGTAGTAGATAGGTATAATAATAATAATATAGTAGTAATATAAATAAAATAGACAAGTGGTTAAAATATAGACAGATAAATAATAATAATAATAATAATAGATAGGTATAATAATAATAATAATATAGTAGTAATAGAGAATATAATAAACAGATAATAGATATTAACAATAATAATTGACAGGACAGATAGATATAATTATAAACAAAGTTAATAATAAATAGTAACTAGTATTTATATATATAAGCAATATAAGTCTAAGTATATATATATATGTTAGTAAATATATGTATATATATACTCTTTAGTATATGTATTATAATATAATATATCGATAAGTGGATATAGTTAGTATAATACTATAGACAGATACATATAGCAAGCAAATTATTATAGCAAGTTATTAAAGCAGGTAAGTAATTTTAAGATATTAAAGCAGAGTTAGCACGGTTGTGTTTTAATATGGTGTAAAGTCCTACTCAGTACTCCCTCTTTCTTTGTCCTTAGTACAGTGTAAGTGTCCAAGTCATAAAGATCCAAGTATATTTTCTCCCAAAATAAATTATTTTTTGCATTTTTTAACTTTTTTATTTTTTTTTAAAATATAGATAGATAGATAATATAATAATAATAGATAGGTATAATAATAATAATAATAATAATAATAATAATAATAATAATAATAATAATAATAATAATATAGTAGTAGTAGTAATAGATAATATAATAAACAGATAATAGATTTTAATAATAATAATTGACAGAACGGATAGATATAATATATAAACAAAGCTAATAATAAATAGTAATTAATATTTATATATATAAGTCTAAGTGTGTGTGTGTGTATATATATATATATATATATATATATATTAGTAAGTATATATATAAGTAATAGTACATACTCTACTAACAGGCCAAGATCCTAATAGTGGATTAGTAGTATTACAACAAAGAGCTTTAATAAATTTAGAACAATTAGGTATTAATCATTGATCAAGAATTAAAGAATTTTTAAATGATTACTTTTATTATTATACAATTAGTAGGAACTCATTTGATCAGACTCTAGGAGCAAGTCATAAAGATCCAAATATATTTTCTTCCAAAATAAATTATTTTTTGCATTTTTTTTATACCCTGTTCATCTTTTTCTCTTCAGTTTTAGGTATTTTAGCAATATCTTCTTTAATCACACCTCGGGAGAATAACAACAGTCCTTTTTAATCTTCTTCGAACTTTGAAAGTCCCTTGAAATTTACAGATTAATCCATCGTTATTGCTAAAACATTGAGAGAATAACCATATACTGAGGGTATTTTTATAAGTAATTTACAAATTTTACAAGATCAAAAAAACTGGCGAAAAACTGTCGGCGATCCAGATCTTAATAAAACACATGTGAAAGAAAATACAAACTTGATTAATTCAAACATAATTTACAAACTTGGGAGAAAAATACAAAGATCTATGTAGCTGCTACTTACATGTTTTAAGGAAGAAGTGAGGTTTCCCTTTCGGGAGTCCCCTGAAAGTTGACAGCTACCGGAAATGTAGAAACTAAGAAAACTTTTCACACACTTTTTTTCTTTTTTCTTTTTTGAAGTAATTTACAAACTTTAGAAATTAAGAAACTTAAAGAACTTAAGAAAACTTGATTAATTCAAACATAATTTACAAACTTGGGAGAAAAATATAAAGATCTATGTAACTACTACTTACATGTCTTAAGGAAGAAGTAAGGTTTCTCTTTCGGGAGTCCCCTGAAAGTTGACAGCTACCGAAAATGTTGAAACTAAGAAAACTTTTCACACTTTTTTTTTCTTAAGTAACTTACAAACTTTAGAAATTAAGAAACTTAAAGAACGTAAGAAGACTAAGGAACTTTCTCACTCTTGATTTTTTCTTGTTTTTTTCTCTCTTTGGTACATGTTTTAGTCTTCCATAAAGTAGAGTATTTATAGGCATTTGTGGACTTCAAATCTTAATTTTTTTGTGGATTTCAAATCCTTTCTAAAGACTTTAGCAAGACTTTATCAATTTGGGTGGGTTCAGCGGCTAATGGCCAGAAGTACAAGTGGATAAGCCGCAGATATGTCGGACAACAACAAGGCGATAACATATAATAGAAGAGACAATAATTATTTTGTTTCAGTTCTAAATACATTAAGTTATTATTTTACTGAGAAAAATACTACTAACAGGTTTAAATTCTATGTTGTTCTCAGAGGACAGCAGCAAGACGTGTTCCAGACTTGGATAGAGGTAATGGACGTTATAAAAGATTGTAAAACACCTCTTTATAAAGGTTTTTATGACCTCTCATAGATTTTAGACTATGTCCGAAGAAATTTGGGATCAAATTATTTTATTACTCCAGCTTTAAGATCAGAAACACAAAAAATTCCTCAATATAATATTAACAAAGACACAGACAAAATTATATTTTGTAATTGGTGTGGCTGCTGGGAGTACAGTATATATATATATATATATTCAAAACTGCTCGACTTCGATTTCTATTTTGCGCAAGCAAAAACAAGTTTTTTTGAATTGTTCAATAGTTCCTTCACGCCACAAAACCTAACAGTGTTTTGAAATCTTTCGTTCGCCTTTGTTTCTTTATTTATGGTAAATTAAACCACTCGCCTTTATTAGGGTAAAATTAAATCTCTCCTTTCATTGTACTTTAACTAAATTAATGACAACACATGATTTTCCTAAATCATCATTAGTTTTAATTTAATAATAATGTACAAATTTTGAGGAAAAGCAGTTACATTTCTTGCACAGCACATGATGGAAAGAGAATTGGCACAAAATAAAGTAGTCATGTCAAAACCTATAATGCGGCCAAAATTTCTAAATTTCATGTCTCCTAGGCATTTAGGCACGTTTTCCAAGTCATAATATTTCTAGATCAAAAGAAGAAGGAAGTCAAAATACTTTTTTTTAAAAATGGAAATTAAAGAAGTTTTTCTAGTTAGACAAATAAGTTTTGCTTGTCCTAACTTTTTTAATCCATCCCTTAAAAAAATATAAAATAAAAAGATTATTTGAATAAATTATTCTTTTTCGTTGCTTGATCTCGAGTTATTACATTCGTAACAATCAAATGAATTTTTCTTCTCATGTTTATTAGAGTAAGAGTAAAAAAAAATAATCAAAAAGTTAATTTCTCTCTTATTTTCCTAAGACTATATTTTATTTTAAATTATATATTTTTAGCAAATGTAATGATAATGATAATGATAACTATAATAAAATTAGCACAATTCCACAAGTGAGATCAGAGAAGGATAGAGATATATAAACTTTTATCTCTGTCCCTTTAGACATAGAAAAGTTGTTTTTAATATGTCATCTACTTAAAATAAAATATATCCAAATAGTTAAAAAAAATACAGAAAAGAAAGTAGTAGCAACAATAAAATAACGTGAAATGATTAGTAACACAAAAATACAGAGGAAGGAACAACAACACAATAATATAATGTCATAATCATACACCAAACACTGTTGATAACCGAAACTAAATAACAAAAACTATTGTCTAATAAAATAGAATGTAAAGTATTATAGTTTGGTTCGTCAAGCTTATAAGATTAATTTATTTTAAAAAATACGTTTTTCGAAAGTGCTTTTAAAAAAAAAAAA
>NC_061119.1:183987469-184064142 GCF_002878395.1 Capsicum annuum
TGAGAAGAATAAGAAGATTAAAATGATGAAGGAAAAGAAGGATAAGAGGAGGGAGAACCATAAGAAAAAGAAGAAGAAGAAGAAGAAGAAACGCAAATCAGAAAAATGGGGAAGGGAGAGGAAGGGGGAGGGAAAGGGGTTTATTTATTTATTTAATTATTTATTTATTTATTTTAATAATTAATATTTTTTATATTTAAAAATAAAAATGACGTGGAAGCTGATGTGGCAGCTGACGTGGCAAGAGTGTATTACACTCACCAAAAAAGTGTTTAAAATATTATTTTTAAATGGGTTCAAGGGTGCAGATGACAAACATCTAAATAGAAGTGTCTAACTTACAAAACTGACATAGTATAGGGGTTCAGAAGGTCATTTTGCCTAATCTCTGTAACGACCATTTCACATGAATAATGCGTTCGACGTTAACTCCTATAAATGCATACCAACAAACAAATGTATATTATACTCATTTTTATAAATTTCACATCAAATCCTTCATTTATATTATTTATTTACCAATATGAACAAAAAGAACAATATATTACGATTCTTGGACGATAAAGTTTAAAAATAAGTGTTGTGAATAAAGATCGTGACATAGTAATAAGTACTCTTTTACTTTTAGTAAGAAATTTTGGGCTTGCATCATATTGATAAGAAAATGCTTTTATTAGAAAATATTTTACCCTTTCTGATGTAAATAGGAATTTAATCGAATGGGGTACCTACCAAAAGAAAATGTTAGAGTTTGAGGAATCTAATTCTCTAACTTTTCATGAGCATCATTTGAGATTTCTCTTTACTTCTCTTCTTTTCTCACTAATCATTATCATATATTTTGACCAGTGCTATAATGTTTGGTAGCAATATTATAATTTATAAAGTGATAGTGGGATCTGTATATAATCTAGACAAATATTATATGAGATGGAATGGAGGATTTTTTTTTTGGGGGGTGGGGAGGTGGGGGGTGGGGGCTATGGAGGTGGAGGTAAAGAAGAAGTGTGTTGAAAGGTGGAGAAGATACAATCAATTGGACGTCATTTTCCTCATTTTCAAGAAATTTATTTTTCTAAATAAAATATTTTCCAAAAATTTTAACTTATCAAATATAAGAACATTGAAAAATATTCCCCACCCCCCTCGCCAAACATATACAAACCTTCATGTGTTGTTTTTTCCATTTTGAGAGTTTTTTCTTATTGTTCATGTGCAATATTTTATTACACCAATGATAAAAATGATATAAAATCTTAAGGAGGGGAATTAAAACATACAATATGACATACCTGCGAGAAAACTTTCACAAGGGATTGTAAGCAGACATGTAGCTAAAATTTGAAGTTAATTGATTTAAAATTCTACCCTTTTTTGAGTTGTTGAATTTTAAATTAATAATGTGTAAAAGCTATAAAATTTGAACTAAAGTTACTGAATTCAGTTAAACTATTAACGTGCACTCTATCCTTGGGCTGTGTGTAAGAAAAGGGGTTGAGGGATGGGTGTGGAAGAGAAATTTGGAGTCAAATATGTCCATAATATTTATTACATTTTCTAGTCAAACTTGAGACAATTGATCTAACAAACTCCTAAAGGCATGCTGAATCGTAATGGATAATTTGAGTTACTTGATAATGATCGATACTCCATTCATTCCAACTTAAATGGTATTATTTGATTGTATATGTCATTAAAATAATAATTAAATTATTTAATTGGAAATAAATTAAAATTTTAAAACCAATTATTTTAAAATATAAAAAGATTGATACATTTTTTCCATCTCAAATTATCTATCATAATTTTCTTTTATATGTCCAACAACTTTAAGTTTTAGACGTTATTTTTAATAGTTCAATTAGTTGGTTATATGAACTTTTAACTTACTAGATAAAAAAAAATTAATTTTTCACTTTATACTGAGTATGTTGTTGTAGAATTCTCTCTCCTATTTACCTTTCCCCTACCCCTAATATGATAATTATTTTTGTCAAATTTCACAAAATTTATGGTCATACGCTAATTTAGGTGGTGCTGTTGTCCATGCTCTTAAGACTACACCTGATGCCTTCCAACCAATTTGACATTGAACGGTGAGCCTTAACAATAGTTGTCGTAACTACATCTTACATCACTTATATGCAAGTTTGTGCTTCGTTACTCCGCCAAAAGAAGAAAAAAGGGGAGCCGATGAGTAAAGCTCCACCGTTATGCGTGGAATTTGAGGAAAATTCAGGTCACGTGTCCATTATACGTAATCTCGCTTTATATTTTTAAAATAAATTATTTTTATAGTTTGAACCCGTAACCTCTTGGTCACATAATAACTTTACCCATTACGACAATGCTCCTCTTTACCGCCAAAAGAAAAAGTCTTGATAAATTATGTCTTCGCTCTCCTTTAGATATCAGGAAAAAGGGGTTGTTTAAATTTCGGAACCAAAACGTAATTGAGAAATAAAGCTAGCATATTCTTTATGAAAAATCAATGTTCCTCGCCAAGTAGAGCGTAGGTTCATTCAACTAAAAAAAATACATTCTAGGTGTCATCTAAATGAAAAGTTTTATTAAGTTATTTGTCGATTTTACTCCGATTAATTAACTACTTAAACTTTAAGGGATAGTTTGGTTAGGAAACAAGTTATGTTGGGATTAATTATGATGCAACTATAATTAGTTGTCATCGGATAAGTTATCCTGATATTGTTTTAAGTGGTTGTTTGATTTGTGGTACTAAAAATGATAGACATTACATCCTTTCTAAAAATAGATAGTTTGTTTACAAAAATACCATTCACCTCATTTAACTTAAATTTCATGTTAAATTACTTATTTTGTCCTAAATTCTATAAAATGTTGATAGTTTCATTTAAAAAAAAAAAAACATTTATCATCAAAAAATGTGAAAAAGAATAGATCTCATTTTACATTATTTAGTATCATTAATATTTTGTAAAGTTGAATTGTATTTTTTAAAAAAATTAAATTTTCAAACATGTTTAGCTATATATAAAAAATAATTTTTTATTTAATAATTAAGCATGTACTAAGTTAGAAAGGAAATGTCAAAATGTTTTAATTACTTGTCCATGATAAATTTGTTAGAAAAAATAAAAAAATGAAGTAAGATTAATAATTACAAAATACAAAGACAATAAATTCTTGGATCAATTTGAATTTGATTGTATAAATAGTTAAGTCCACATAATTGTTCAAATTTACCAAAATGAGTGAAAATTTGTAGAGTAATTAAAATTTAAATTTAAAAAATTTAATGTAAGGACTATCAAAATCCCACATTTTCTCTTAATATATAGCAGTAATATATATATATATATATATATTACTCTATAATAGAAGCGGCAATGTTGAGCAACTTAGGGTCGTCCTGACTGCTTCAGTTACTTCAAGCGTGATTTTACTATATCATTCCTAATTAATTATTATAATTATTTTATTTAAGTATTATAATATTAATAATATTTAATAAAAGTATACTTTTCAAAATGACTACTAAGTTCCTCAAAGTTCCACTTATTATTATTCGCAATTTTTTTTTAGCTGCTTCAATCGTAATTTTAATGTATCACCTCTAATTAATTATTATAAGTCATTTACGAATTAAAATTAAAAATTATACTTTATAATAGAAGCGACAATGTTGAGCAGCTTAGGGTCGTCCTGGCTGCTTCAGCTGCTTCAAGCATGATTTTACTATATCATCCCTAATTAATTATTATAATTATTTTATTTAAGTATTATAATATTAATAATATTTAATAAAAGGGTATTTTTCAAAATGCCTACTAAGTTCCTCAAAGTTTCACTTATTATTATTCGCGAATTTTTTTTAGATGCTTCAATCGTAATTTTAATGTATCACCTCTAATTAATTATTATAAGTCATTTACATATTAGAAATTAATAATATTTAATAAAAAAAAAAAAACATTTTTGGCATGTCTGCTTCAGTTGGTTCGACGTAATTTTACTATATCACCCTTAATTAATTATTATGAGTCATCTAAGTATTAAAAATTAATATTAAAAAATTATTATAAAGTCAACTAAGTTTTAAAAAATTAATAATATTTAATATTAAATTAACTTGATGTCTTATATGAGATCCACTTAATTTTTTTTAAAAGTATTTTTTTATATTAATTTTATTATATCACTTCTAATTATTTATTATAATTCATTCAATACATGTCTACTTCACTGCTTCAATCATTATTTTATTATATCACCCCTTATTAATTATTATGGCCATCTAAGCATTGTTCCACTTAAGTTGAAATAGAAGAAAAAATATTATAAATTACAATAATAAAAATAAATTATATAAAAAATATAATTTACTATAAATGCCAGAAAAATTTGGACGGACAGAGTATAATAAAAGGTATTACAAATTACAATAGTTAATATTTTAAAATATCTAAGAAAAATATTAATCTGCCAAATATTTCTCAAAAATATGTAAAAAATACTATACATCACAATAATTAACAACTCAAAAAAGTTTAGAGGTCGATCTACCTTCCTTGGCACAACTTCATTAGTCCTTTCCTTTGCCTTCATTTTTTCATCTAATCTAATTTGTTTGTCTTAATTTTTTTAATCTGTTATATATTTAAAAAAAAAATATACGAAAAAAATTCTGTAAATCACAATAATTAATAAATTAAAAATTTAAAACATATAAATATTTGTCAGACTTTCAAAATTATATCATTGCCACTTAAATTGGAATAGAAGAAAAAATATTATAGATCACAGTAATTATAAACTTAAATTATTTATAAAACACAATTGACTATCAATGCCACAAAATTTTGAACAAGGAGTATAACATATATTATTTGAAATTTACATAAAATTTATTAAAATTACAATATTTAACAAATTAAATATATATAAAAATATTATATATTTTTAAAAATACATAAATATGCTATAGATCATAATAATTAACAAATTTAAGACATAAAATATTTGATTGACTCTCAAAATTATATCAGTGCCAGGTAAATTAGAATAGTTAAATATAATTGAATATCAACACGACAAAAGTTAGGACAAGGAGAGTAACATGTATTTTTTAAAAATTATATAAAAAGTATTACAAATTACAATAGTTTACAGTTTAAAGTATTTTAAAAAAATTGTTATATATTTCAAAAAAATACTTAAAAAAGGTACTACAAATCATAATAATTAATAATTTAAAAAATTGTAAGGATATAAAATATTTGGTTGAATACAAAAATTATATCAGTGCTACTTAATTTAAAATTAAAAAAAAGTATACAAATCTCAATAATTAAAAAAGTTAAATTATTTTTAAAGTATAATTGGCTATCGATGCTACAAAAGTTAGAACAAGGAGAGTAACATATATTATTTAAAAATTACATAAAAAGTATTATAAATTATGATAGTTAACAATTTAAAATATTCAAAACATACTAAAAATATGATTGATTATCTACATTTTATTTATTTCACATAAATTGAGACTAAAAATAACATAGCACGAGTCCCGACATCTAGTATATATATATATATACCAATAATAGAGGCAGTTAGATAAAAATGATGTTTCAATATAGCTTAAACAGGTTGGTTTTAAACAAAATATAATAGAGGAAGTTAGATAAAAATGATGTTTCAATAAAAAGTGATAGCTTAAATAGGTTGGTTTTAAACAAATATTTGTAAATCCTACTCAGTACTCCCTCACCCTGATAGTTTTATCATATAGTTAGCCTATATTTTCCTTTTTTTTTTTAACTTACCCCGTTCATCTCTCTCTCTTAACCTAATTCTTAATAACTTCTTCTTTAACCACACCCCGGATTATTTTTCTGGCAACTAACTTTCGTTCTTTAATCTTTTGATTTTAGTGGACTACTATGGTCAGGATTCCTAGGAATTTACAGGTTAATCCATCGTTGTTATTAATAAGTTAAGAGGTTAACCATCTACTAAAGGTAATAATAAAAGTTTTAATTTACATGAAGCATAAAAAGTTTAAATGACATGATGCATATAAACAAAGCATATAAAAATATAAGCATATTTTTGGTGAAAAAAATAAAGCATGAATAAGAACTTACATGAAGTAACTGAGAGAGAGGTTTCCCTTTCGGGAACCCCTAAGGACTTTTCAACAGAAAACTTGGAGACTTTATTAAAGCACACTTAATATTATACAGACTTGGTTACATACCGAGGAAAGATTGGTTTTGGTGGAATGGTTTTTAACATGAAGGAGGATGGAGAGAAAGTTTTTCTTCCTTTGGTTTAGTTTTTTTTGAATTCTTCAATTCTGTCTTTCTACTATAAATACTAGAGCCTTATATAGGCCTAACCGAAGAAAAGGAATGGACTATAACATACTACGTGGCCTCATAACAAATGACCGACAATAACAGATAAGGAATCTTAATAATGCAAGTCAGGTACTCATTGGTCCCCATCGTTACATGCATTATAATTTCTTTTTAACAGATGCGTGCTTCAACAGTTTTTCTTTCTTTTGAAAAGTAGTAATAAAGGAAGCACTCTGACTCATTACAAGACTTAAAGTGGGCATACCCACATGGCACACTTTCTATCTTTATAATACTTGGAGGTTATTCTTCCACGTTATTGTCCTTTTGTCTTCGTCTAACTATGTATCCAAGTTGTGCAGGGAAATAGAATCAAAACTCATGCCAGAGTCGTTATCTTCGTTAAGGTCTTGTGCATCTTGGATATATGTAAAACTACTATTGAATTCATCGTCTCCTTGTTCTGATCTTGGAATAGTATTGTCTGTATTATCCATGTCTGGGACTAATCGGTCTGAATTGGAGCTGGGATTATTTTTTCTATTGATATGTTTATCTTGTCCTTGGCTATTAAAAAATCTTTCTAATGTCTGTTTTATAATAGTCTCGATTTTTTCATTTTTTGCTTTTTGAAATTAAAGTCTTTCTTAAAGTATTACTATAGGATTTTGCTAATTTTTGTTTTGATGAAGAAACACCTTCATCTTCACTTTTTGGCAAAGTGACAGCCATCAACGAATTTGACTTATCTTTACCGGCTACCGTTTGAACCGGACTAGCTGTATCTCTATCCGATACAATAGATTTCTGAGCATTCAGAGGGGAATGCATACCTTTCTCATCCATTTTTTGTGGAGATGGAGAACTCTGAGTCTGAGTACTTTTACTTGTCTGGAAAATATTAATTTTGTCTTTTAGAGTCTTTACTTGCTCCATGAGTCTGGAGTTTTCAATGAGAAGAGCTTCTTTCTGAGTATTGAGTCTCTTGAAAGCTTCGATCATTGAAGAGCAGTGATCACAAAAAATTATTTTACTAGTGTCTTTCTGAATATTGTATTGGGGTATTTGGTTTGGGCTTTGTTTAAGTGCTGATGATATGTAATAATTAGGCCCAAGATATCCTCTTGCATAATCAGTTGCTTCGGATAAATAATTAAAACCTTTAAAAAGTGGATTTCTAACCTAATTTATAGAATCAACTACTTCTATCCAGGTTTGAAAAACTCTGTTTGTTTTATCATGGATGACTACATAATATTTAAATCTAGTCCTACTTTTGTCTGACATGTATTGGCATAGAGCATTTATTGCAGCTAAAAAATGTTTGTGGTCAGGTTTATTATGGGTTATCCAAAGATTGTCTACTAAACATTTTTGGGGTTTATCTAAAATACAGTCTGGTTTAATTCTAAAAGATAAATTATTAGGCTGATAAGAAATTAAATTATATGGTCCAAAATAAATTCTTTACATTAATTCTAAAGAGTTTTATGATCTAAAATTGATATTACCCAACATAGTCTGATAGTATGAGTCTTGAGAAGAAGAGGCTACTCCTTTGCCTTTGTTTGCTGGAGATTGACCAGTTGGTCTCATGCTAAAATAAACATTAGTTTATTTATTTAGTTTTAATTTGTAATCTACTTAACTGATCTGTTAATTGATTATCTTTTCCTTTTACATATTCAAATACAATATTTTTATAGACTGATATTGTATCCATAAAATTAAGCCATCTTCTTTTGCGACTAGCTTTATCATTTATTTTTTGATGGAATTTAACTATCGCTTCGCAATCTGTTCTTACTAAAACTTCTTCTTTGTTTAAAATATATAGTTTAAAACTATTTAAGCCGTATACTATTGCTAGTACTTCTAGATCTATGCTACTCATATTTCCTTGTTCTTTATATAGACCACTTTGGTATGCGCAAATTTGTTCTTCATTTTTATTACTATATTTGTTTGGTCTGACTTTTAGGATTGCTTCCCATCCTAGTTTACTTCCATCAGTCTGAATAATTAAATAATCTGATTCTAAAGAAATTTTTAAGTCCAAAATATTTTTAACTCTTTCTTTAATTTATTGTACTAATTTAATATCTTCTATGTTAAAATGTTTCTGCCCTTTACTGCTTGTTTTAGCATATAAAGGTCCTGCTATTTTTTCTAAGTCTTGAATAAAATTTCTAGCATAATTTACTAATCCTAAAAAATTTTATAGATCTTTTGTGTTATCTAGTTTGTCTGGCATATCTAACACCTTTTTCGCTATGTGTGGTTGGAGTTCTATCTTTCCTTCTCCTAAAGTTACTCCCAAAAAATTAATATAAGTTTTACATAGTTTCATTTTCTTTTTACTAATTATTATTCCATGTTTAATAAATAATCTGAATACTGTTTGTAGGTGTCCTAGGTGTTCTTACATATTCTGAATAAATACTAAAATATCGTCTACATAAACTAATACAAAATTTTTATATTCTCTAAAAATATCATCCATTTTTCTCTGGAAAATGGGTGGTGCAGTCTTTAGGCCAAAAGGCATAACTAACCATTCAAAATGTCCTCCAGGACAAGTGAATGCTGTCCATTCTATGCTAGCAGAGTGCGTTTTTACTTGTCAGTATCCTGATTTACAATCAAATTTACTAAATATCTTTCTTCTTTGTATTTTATTAATTAATTCACTTTTATCAGGTAATTTGTATGCATCTGTTCTAATGTTGTCATTTAATCTTTTGTAAATTTTTACCATTCGAGCATTTCCTCTCACTTGTTCACTATGGTTCCTTACCATAAAAGCTGTTGATCTATGTCTAGAAGTCGATCTTCTTATAACTTCTAAATTTAATAATTCTTTTATTTGTTTATTAAATTCTTCAGTGTCTTCATTATTTGCTGCTATGGCTACTGTTTTTATTGTATATTCTGGATTAATAATGTATAATTTATACATTATTTGATTTGAGTCCCAGTGTACCAAGAGTTTTTCCCCAATTGTTTTCATTTCGTCTAGGATTGTTACTATATTATCTAAATCTTTAGGACTATTTATCATTTCTATTTTGTTTATTCCTCTTTGGAAATTATAAAATTGGGTTTCAATATTAATCAAAGTATAATCTTTTTCTATATCTTCTAGTGTCAAGACCTAAATGGCCATGAGTGACACCCACACTAACCTTCCTGTGGGAGAACCATCTAAATCAAACCATTACTCAATCACTTAATCAATATTAAAATGATATTATCATAAAACCAACTTAATAACAATAATCTAGAGCTAATCATTATTAATACGGAAGTCAACAAACTACTTACTAAAATTTACAAGACCCGAAAGTCATCGTACAAGAACTACTAACAAAGATCATGTCTAAAGAGATATCCCAAAATAAAATAAATAAAGATGTTTCATTGCCCGAAAGATGGACAAGAGCAAATAAGATGACCCATGGAAGTCTGGAGACGGAGTGCTCACCCTTGGATCAAGATCTGCTATCAAACTCTAGAGATGAGATCATGTATGAGCCTCTAGAACAATTTCTGCACTCAACCAAAAGAAGAGTACATGGTAGTATCAGTACAAACCACTATGTATTGGTAGGTATCATAGGCCAACTCAAGTTAATAACATATACACAACATAAATCAAATAACAAGTACACAGACATCATCATATAACAAATTCTCAATGAATCAACAATACAACAATAACATGTCAAACAGTGCTCACAGACAAGCCACATAACCATTAAGAGTATCAACCATACCATAAACATCCACAAAATCAACACAAATATGTACACACATGCTATGGGACTTATTTTTGCCCAAATGGTCATGACCTGCAGGGAACAATCTATGTTCATGTACTGTACTGGCGTGGTACCCGGTCCAACATAAATATAAACGTATCAACGTGGTACCCGATCCAACATAAATATAAACGTACTGGAGTGGTACCCGATCCAACATAAATATAAATGTACCGGCGTGGTACCCGATCCAATAGAAATATAAACGTATCGGCGTGGTACCCGATCCAACATAAATATAAACGTACCGGCGTGGTACCCGATCCAACATAAATATAAACGTACCGGCGTGGTACCCGATCCAGCATAAATATAAACAAGTATTATCAATATCAATTTACATAACCTCACAGCATACAACACAATGTACCAAATTTTCAAGTACACTTAAAGTTATAAGACAATTCCATCAATTAAATTTTCAATAAACATTTATACACGAATCATCAATCCAAACATCAACAGTTTCAAGCATGTCCGAATACCAATCCACAAGCATTCAATTTAGGAGTATACGCACAATTAAGTTGAGTCTAAACTCCAATTAAACGATAATCTACCTCCATCGAAGAATTCAAGTGCAAGCTCATTTGTAAGGGTCTTGCCCTTCCGTAAGATCTCCAAATGATTAAAATCTGTTCAAAAATATAATCCCTATAAGAATACGATTCTAAAGACGCTCATTTATAAATTCTTACTCTAAAACTTCTAAACCTAAACCTTAATATCTCTAAATCCCGATAAAAATATGAATCAAAATAAAATAAACTTCATAAACTGAAACTTTCAGAAAGTTCCAGTTGATAGGGACATAGGCGTCATTACGCCAATGATTATAATTGTAATTGACCACTGATTCTCAAAGGTACACAAAGTGAAACATGAAACATTCAATTGCATCCAACCACCAATCGCGTGATTGGTTGGTTTCAATGGTGAATCTTTCACCCACTTGCAGCCAAAACCATCAACAATTATAAATATACACTTAATAATCTTCCCCTCCAGTATGCAATTGAGCCAATTCCCTTACTTTTTCTTATAATTTCAAAGAAAAACCATTAGCATGGTGATTGGTAAATCACTATTAAATCATTGTGTGTTAATAGATTCTAAAATCACTGTAAAGAAAATTCTTATATATACGGGTTGATATCATCATTCACGTACTAATACTCGTAGCAATTTTCAAGAATTTTAACCTCGTTAATATAATTATACTGACATCATAATTACAAGAAAAATTCGACAAAGAAATAAACAACAAGGATATCATGAACCAACCTGAAGCACAGATACTCTTTTCTCAAGCAGTGAACGTGAAACAGTGTAGAAACTGTTGTGCCCCTCTTCCTTTTTCTCAACTTTCTGACTCCATTGTTATTATAAATGATAAATCCTAACTACTTAATTGGTTTTTATAAAGACCACATAGTAAATAAATAATAATTTTGATCCGCTAAATCACTAATTAAATTAATTATTTTAAATACTCAAAACTTTTAATAAATTCTCAAAATTTATTTGGAAAGACATATAAATACATTAACTATGTACATCCAAAACCTATTAAAAAAATACTACGACACTAACCCGAGGTCGTCTCGGTCAAAGATTGACCATGATTGGGTTTAACTTTATTAAAACGTAATAATCCAACTAATGACTCAATAACTTTCAAACACCTTAGGAATTGATACTACTCATCCTATGAGTCATAATCCACATATACAAACTACGGAGAACGCTAAAATAGAGAAGATGAAAAAAAAATTCACCAACGACCGGAAGGGTCATTACATCTAGGTGCCTAAGTTCTTCTGTATTAATTAAAATATTATCTTCTTTTTCTAATTTTTCTCTATACAAATTTTTATCTTGATATTTGTCACTATTTGTACAATTTTCACAACATGGCTGTGATGTTAAGTCCCTTTTGTGTATTTTAAGTTTTCTTGCTACTGTTGGATAATTTGAGGTTTGTACTGGAGTATAGGTAATGTTTCTGAATAGTATTATACCGTCTCTTGTTAAGAGTCATCCTCCTCTATTTTGTATACAGAAATGTAATCCGATTACAAAATCTGTATTTATATTTAAATCTCTAGCTAGTATTTTATGTACATTATAAGTAGGCTTATAATTCATTACATGTATTTAAAAAACTTATTTGTGTTTTTTCTATGTAATAGTTATAAACATTATGCGATCCATCCATTTGCATTACAGTTTTTAGTTTTTTAAAGGTTTTTAGTATGTGTTGTGGTACTATTCTTTTATTAATTAAACAACTTGTATATCCTGGGTCAACTAAAGCTAAAGTTTCTATTTCTATGTCCTTGATTGTTATTTTTACTAATACCTTTATTGTAGAGAAGTGTTTATCTTCATTACATATTAAACTACTATTTTCCTCTACATTCATAAGTTCTGTTTCTAATTGTTCCAAATGCACTGTTTGTTGTGTATCTATTTCTTCATTTATTATTGTTTTTTCTTTTTCTAATGTAATTATTCTTTGTTCTAGATCATTTATTCTAGCTTCTAGAGTCACTATTCTTAGGTTTATAATCTGATTTGGTACTTGTCTTTGTTCACCATTTGCTTCTGGTCCTATTTTTATTTTTAACTTATTTTCTATACAGTTTACACATGCTTCTATATAGCATTTTTTACATTTAACTCTATTTTCTTTACTAGGGTACCAATTACATATTCTACATTGGTTACTGTCTATTCTCCTGTATCTCTGAAAATCATGTATACATTCTTGTGTAATGTTCATTAGGTTACTAATTATAAATCATCTAATCTTAAATCATCTGTTTCTTGTACTATTTCATTTACTAAATTATCTTCTTCTGAATCTGAAGCATCAGATTTAACATTATCATTTAAGTCAAAGCTTACTATAGAGTATATGTTTTCGGTGTGTGGCATATATTCATCTACATTTAATGAGGTTTCTTGAAAGTCTTCTATTAATTGAGAATTTCTAGTTCTACTATTATTTCTTTTGGGACATAGATTTGCTAAATGATTTATGCTTCCACATGTATAACATTCTAGTTTATTTTTATAATTTCTATCATTCCTATATTTTCTGACATGTCTATCTTTATTTAAGTATGGCTTCTTAGCTCTTGATTTACGCAAGAAATATCTCTTACACGAATATGGTCTTTGATCATACTTCTTTTTATACCTTTTAGGTTTTCTTTGGTCATTGTCATAGCTTTGGGTTGTATGTATGATGGATTTACAAAAATTCATTTTGTTTGTCTTTAACTGTTTTTGTATTTGTATGTTTGTACATTTTTCTGTCAAGATATTCATTACATGTTCTATTTTATGTCCTATGGTCCATTTAGCATTTGGATTTTGAATTACACCATCTCTTTTGTACCATCTATCTTCTATTTCTCTTCCTAAAGCTTCTGATAGTTTATTAAATAATTTTTTACCTAATTCTTCGTTAAATGTATTTCCACTAGTTGTACTATAATAAAAATAGTCTTTTAAGAAATTCTTAATATGTAACCAATTTGAGATACTTAATAACTCTAATTTTATTAATGCATCTCTTTGTAATGCTATTAAATCACTATTTGGTTCCTTTCCGATTAATAAATTATGCATTTTATTTGTAAAATTATAAGGGTTTGGACCCATTGACAATAAAACTTGAAATTCACTTGGGCAATTTGATTTAAAAGCTTCTCATGTAGCTTTTGTAGATTCTCCTAAGAAAGTTTCCATATATTTATACATTGTGTCTGTATCTGTTTCTATGTAGTGTCTTAAATAGTCTGCTACTACTATTCCTTTCCATAAATCTATTACTGTATCCTACATTTGTGGATCATGAGCTGCTATATTTAGAATTTTTCCTTTGCTATTTGCTACCACCTTCTTGTAATTTAATTGGTCCTTCTATTGACATTTTTTTTTCCTGCTGGTCTTATATTTTCTTTGATTTCTGTATCTGGGTTTAATCTAACATCTGGTCTTCTGGGTACATTACCTGTACTATAATCTATTGGCTTAGGATGTGGATTAGTTTGTTGGAATGAACTTGCATTTGTTGAACTGACTGTTTCTAATTCTGCTAATTCTCTATAACTTACTATGGATGTTGTATCTTCTTCTTTTTGAGGGATTACATAGTTAGTGTACATTCTTTCGGTCCTATATCCTAAATTATCGTCTCTTTTTAAACAAGTTTTAAAATGTTCTTCATATTCTATTATATCCATGTTATTTTTCTTACATCCTTTACATTTAAACGTCATATATCTATATTATTCGGCTAATCTTTGTGCTTCTTCTATTGCTATATGTACTTCATATCCTTCTTGTAATATTTCTGCATTCATGAATTCTTGTTCTGTAGTTATAGCACTTTCAGTTTCATTATCATCTAATTCTTTTTTACTAGTATAATTATAGCCTGTAAATCTAACTAACGTCTCTCCTTTACTAGTGGTGTATAATAAGTGAGATTCTGGTGAAAATATTTAGGGTTTATTAAATTTTTCTAAATTTCATTCTAAACCTGCATATTCTTCTGGATTTGTTTTTATTGGTTTTATTAATTTTATACCTTTATTCCCCATTCCTTCGACTACATCATTTACTTTTAGTTTGAACTTGGTATTACTACTTAAAGTCATTTTTCCTATGAAATTTACACACATTAATAAATTATTTCCGTCATTCATTTCTTCATATCCTTTAGTTTGAATTCCTATTTTAATATGTTTCCCAAATTCTTTTAAATTCATTAAGAAATCTGGGCTAATATAAAATATTCCTCCATTATTTATCATGTCGACTTCGGTTAATTCTATTATCGATTTTTTAATATCTGATCATCTATCATAGTATATTGTTATTAATAGTTTCGTTCCTAGATTTTTTCTAGTTAATCCCTTTATTCCTATAACTATTAATCCCATATGCATTAATATCATCTTATTATTCTTAATTTGTTTTAAAGATTCATAATTCACTAGATTTAAGGTTGTAAAGTTTTCTCCTTTAACTGATATTTGTTCTTCTCTATAATGTCTATATAGTTGATTATCTGTAGAAAAATATTTAGCATTGTATAAAGTCTTAGGATTTAATAATTTTAACTGATTTTGCTGAAAGATTTGTAAGTCTCGATCTACGTCTATTATTTCATTCAGTTTTTGGGGTTGATCTATGTTTGGGTGTCTTCATAGTATTCTAGAAATAAGCCTATTATTTTCGAATCTATTATCGAAAAGACTTAATCTTTGCCTTTCTTCTTCGATGGTTCTTCTTGATCTAGCTGAAAGAAAGTTCATTTTTGTAATTTTCTAATTATATTTTATCTTTCTTGTCTAGGAGTTAGTTCAGTCTTCTTTAATTGAGTAATTAATTCATCTATCTCAGTATTTTTAGGTTCTTGAACTTCTTTACCCTTAATTATATTATCTATTTTTTTTTAATGTAATTTTAACAATAACGCTATTATAGTATTGTTTTGTTTTACTATGATTTTATTTGCCTGACTTGAAGGAAGATACCTAGACAATCCTTCTGGTTCGTCATGATAGCTTTTTGATTTTTCTAATTCCCTACTATAATTTATATTTTCTTCATTCATGAAAGTGAGCTTTCTTCTAATCTTTGTATTATTATTTTTAGCTCACTTATTTCTTTATTTATGATTTCTATTTGTTCTACAATTTTTGTTACTAATTGAGTGATTTTAATTTCTAGATCTTTAGATTTTTCTGCTATAGTCTTTATTAATTTTTCTATTTCTATTTTTGTAGGTATTTTTCCCAAATTAAATTTTGTATTTAAGTATTGAAGTTTTCTATCTATTTTTAATTCTTGTGATTTTAAATAATCAAAATTTTGTTCTAGTTTATCTAATGTCTTTTTCTGTTTATGTTGAGTAACTTCTATTTCTTCTAATTGTCTAATTATAATTTTATTTTTTTCTTGAATTTTATCACTAAGGTTTATTATTAAATCTATTAAAGTATTATGTTGTCTATCCTCAGAATGTAATATGTGCTCTCCTTGACTAAAGTTACACTTTATAACAGTATTATCTTTTAATGTTCTGTATTTCTTTTCAGGTTGAAATCGTAAATCTAGGTATTCAAAGTGTTTTAAAGAAACTATTTTGTTATGTTACCCTAGAGTACTTGTAATTTTACAATTTTTCTTGTAATAAATTATTCTACTACTACAGTATTTAATATCTAGTTCTATATTATCAATTCTTCTAATTATTTTTTCTTGTTCTCCTATAAGTGATTCTTTTAAATGTTCGTTTGTGATTGGCCATAGTAGTCCACTAAAATCAAAAGATTAAAGGACAAAAGTTTAGTTGCCAGAAAAATGATCCGGGGTGTGGTTAAAGAAGTTGTTAAGAATTAGATTAAGAGAGAGATGGACAGGGTAAGTTAACATATATATATATATATATGTATGTATATATATATGTATATGTACGTAGATATATATGTATATACACGTATATATATATATGTATGTACGTATATATATGACAAGGGATAATTAAAGGATTTAAAGGGTAAGTTCGTTGGTGATGATTTACTTTCCACTTCGCAATACCTTCTTCCCCTTGTATAATAATAATAAAATAAAATTTAAAAAGTCACCTTAACCCCCCAAAAGAATATCTTTTCTTTAGAAAAGTGATGAAGGTTTCAACTTTCAACTTCAGAACCCCTTCCCTTTTGAAAGACCAGTTAGTTGTGTTATTTGCTGTTGCTTCCTTGGCACATAGAGTCAACTTACCCCCTTCACTTCAGACTCTTTGCTATGTAGTAGGGTCACAAAACACTATACATTTGCCTTGACCCCTGAGGAAAAGGAAATGTGAAAGGCAATAGAAAAAACAGAAAAGGAACGAGTAATCTATTGACCAAATCATGTTTTTGCCCCAAATGTTAAGCCAAGTCAATACAGTTTCCCAGAAAAATTTTCAAATGTTTCTAATGTTTCAAGTATGAATTGACTTGGAAAAATCAATTCCTTTCTACAAATTTGTTACAAGTCCTCAGCAATATCATCCTTGCATCGCATTTAATCAGATACATACACCTTCTTCCAGTGGCATATTGTGCAATCGCCAAGAGTAAAATTCTTTCTTTTGCCCAAAGCGGGGAACTATATACAACAACTCGTGCATTTGGGTGAATTTTCAAATGGTTACTGCACATTTTCTTGAGGTCTCTTAACATACACTTCTCTTGGTAATGAAGCTACCCTACACCCACCCCCCACACACCTCCCCCACCTACGCGCGTCCAACTCCTACGTTCATGATGATTCAAGTACAACTCCATGCTCTAAAAGCTCAGATAGAACACTCCTCATTTTATCCACTGACACAGGTTTTAGAATAACTCCATCCATACCAACTCTCATGCAGTTTTCCTTAGTAACTCTGTCTGTGTTCCCCGTCAGTGCCACAATAAGTGGCCTGCCGTGACGTTTCCCAAACCTTTCATGTATCACTACAGCAACTTCATAACAGTCTATACCTGCCATGCTAACATCCATGAACACTACCTTGTGTTCCTGTGTAATAACTCTCAAGCACTCATCACGCGAGCCAACAGTTGTTACATCACATCCAAGGTGTGTAAGCAGACCCTTGGTTACCATCCTGCTAACCCTACATAAAAGAGTAACAAAACAGAAACAATTCTCATCAGATAGGACAAATAATAAAAATAATAAGCTAAGGAAAATAAAAAAGAAAAGGCAAGCTACGATCACAGGAAGTCGCAGGATCACCGCTCATTCAAATTCGTCACCGACAATAAACCAATTGGCCTTAAAATTTATAACTACCTAGGGTTACAGATAATAAAGGTGGTCATCACAAGAGAAAAGAGAGGGACGGGGAGAAAGAGGATAATTGAAATAAGAGAAAAGGGACTCTATGACTGGCTCTAGAAAAAGGAAGTCTCGGGGAAAACATATATATCAAGGCGAACCAGATTGACTGTGACATCCTTTAATTCAATGCATATAAATACACCAGACTTGTATTAAGACATTCATGTGGCCACTTTTTCCTCCATCTTCTTATGCCTTGAAAGAGCAGTCTATCCTTTTACTGGATTTGAAAGTACTACTTGCCAGTTGGTCACTCCTTTCTTCCGACTGTAGACAACAACGTCTCCTTTTTGTCAGAAAAAGGCATATACTCCTAACTCCTAAGTACATGTTGCCAGCACATCCAAATATAGTTAAGATGCTGACTTCATTACTCTATTGTAGACTCAGCAGAAGCCCGAGTCTTCTTCAAAAAGTGACATCCCATGATCACCTCTAGTTAAGTATTTACATGTTCAGTCTCATGTCAGATAGATCAATGCATATAAGATGAGAAACTCATGAACAGCATGACAAGACAGGAGCTGGAGATAAAGAGGTCCCAATAGTACTCACCCGTTATCATCCATAACCAAAACCTTTAATCCTTGAAAAGTCACCTGCATATGATTTGCTGTCAATTTGGCCATGAAGGGGAGCTTAGATTCATTTGCACATCCAGGTATGCCAAGTTTAACGATAAATATAGCAGTGGACCCCTTGCCAAGACCTTCACTTTCAACCCAGATATGTCCTTCCATAAGATTCACAAACCTGTTTCCCGGCCCATTAGAAGATGTGTCAATACTAAATGCAATAAGATAAATAGAAATTGAATTTGAAGCAGTTACCAAGTTCACATAGCAATTCGAAAATCAGTAAGAAAAGAACACATAGGAACTGGGTTACCCCTTACCTCTTGCAAATTGCAAGGCCAAGCCCAGTGCCACCAGCATTTGTAGTTGCTAGCGCTTGGCTTTGCGTAAACTTGCTAAACAGGTTGGGAATATCCTGCGGATTAATTCCTATCCCTGTATCTTTTACCTAAACTACAGAAAGTAGTAGTTAGAAATATAAAAATATCAAGAATTAATCATTTGACAGCATAAGTTTAAAGAGTCAAATTTGTAACTTTCCTTAACCTATCACAGAAAGTATATCAAGCATGTAAAAGTTATACCTGTACTCGTAAATAGAAATGATTTTCACTTGGCACAGCAAAAAACTCGGGGGCTCTAGGATCTCTTAAAGAATCTGATTTTGCAACGAAAGCAGAAATTGACACACTCCCTTCCTTTGAGAACTTCACAGCATTGCCAACAATGTTTAAGAGAATTTGCATTAACCGTTTTTCATCCCCAATTACATATTCCGGTAAATCTGACGACAAACTAAGTGTGACGAACAGCTTTTTCACAGATGCAATAGGCTTGATTAAGCTAAGGACCTACAGCAATAAGCAGACTCATAAGTCAGTAGGTTCATCAAAACATAGTGAGCTGCAAAATATCAGAATGACACTTTTCTGACAGGTAATCCAGAATTTGCAAGTAAAAAGAAAAGAGGAGGTGAAGGGCACCTCTCTAAATAGAGCGGGGAGATTAAAAGTGTCAATATCAAGTTGAAGGCTTCCATCTTCTAGCCTTGAAAGATCCAAGACATCATTGATGAGCGTCGCTAAAAGGTTGCTGCTTTTGAGAATTGTTTCAACCATCAGACGCTGCTCCGGAGTTAGATCAGTTTCTTGTAGTAAGGAAGAAAGTGCAATTATCGCGTGCATGGGAGTTCTCATTTCATGATTCATAACAGCCAAGAAATCATTACGTGCACGAACAGCCATTTCTGCTTCTCTTCTTGCCAGATCAAGAGCCACATTCTGCTCCATAAGAAGATCCCTAGCCCTCATTGATTCTTCTAAAATTGCAGCATGTGAGAGAGCAACAGCAACCTGAAATGATGAGGCGTTGATTAAATCACACTGCACACTCTCAAGGATAACACTTATTTAATCAAATAGATGTACAAACACTTAAAACTAGTTGCAACCAGACACTGACAACTAGAATAGAGTATTTCCCTATGTGTCTAGAGGTTGAGGGTCTACCAGAAACAGCCTCTCTACCGAAAAGGTAGGGGTAAGGTGTGCTTACATCGCACCCTCCCCAAACCCCACAAGTGGGGACTACACTAGGCATGTTTTTGTTGTCTAGAAGTAAAACATCCAAATTAGGAGAAAGGAAGCAGGTTTCAAGTTTTCAGAGTTTTCAATGAGAAAGAAAAAACTTGGCAAGGGCAAGGGTTGAGGAGAGGAAGCTGAAAGGATGTCTTTTCTTCAGTTGTTCCTTCCTTTTATTAGTTGTCAATTTTTCCACCATGAAGGCATAATAGCTGGCGACATGTCCAGACAAATGAGGATTATAGTTGGTTAACAACAACCCTAAAAATAGTCTAATTATGATGAATTTCTTTGAAATCTGATTTCTAGACCTGTGTTGGAGTGGCTAGATATAGAGGTTTCATGTTGAAGACCCCAACTAACTGAGATTGAGGCACAATTGATTGAGTTGTATTTTCCATAGATAACCAGGAGAAATCCAGGAATTAGAGCCAAATTTAATAACTTATTTATGCAGAAAAAGTGAAAATTCTTGAAGACTGTGCAAGGCAAACAGCAAAGCAGTAAAACTTGGACACTTCTCCAACTAATAATATATCATGATTTTTGAACAAGTCCAACAAATACTAGGCGTGCCACTTGCTAGTGCGTTAATTACGTTCATTAAAGAAGAGTGCCATTACCAGAGACAGAATAAAAAAAGTTACGTTTCCAAAGTTTCTGATGGAGAAGTAAGATGCCAGATCTGTAAATTGTTTTAACAGCACCGTTGAAGAATATCTGTTGTAACAACTCAGTAGTATTTACTTTTACACACTTGAATACAATATCTCAAATGTGATTTTCACTTCATATGATAAAAGTACTTAGAAACCTACATGTATTACAAGAAGTTCTATGTACCGTGATAGGAATCATCAAGTAATTCAGAAAGGTTGTATTAATATTTATATATACAATATATCCTACTCTCCATGCTCCTAATAGGGTCGTCAATGAAAGCAAAAGCCAAGGAGTTAAGGTCCTATCGGAAAATCTACTATGATACACTCATCCGCAACCTGCCCTTACTTTTCACTCACCGAAAAGCAATCAGCGGACGAAAGACGCAAAAAGATCATCATAATTCAACGTTTGATTTTATCTTTGGAAATTTTATAACACCAATAACAGTAATAACAATTCAGCTGCACAATTCCAATTTATAACACCAATAATAACGAATAACAACTCAGCCATGCAATTCTACAAGCAGATTTTCAAACAAAGAATTTCTCACTTGAGGGAGAATATGAACACTTGAGCTCCAATAAAATGATGATTGATCTATGGCCCTGAAAATTAGTGTGGAAGACTAACCTTCCCCCTAAAGCAGTGTTATCAAAGGCACGCTTAAGCCCTGACGCGAGGCTCAATACGTGTTGAGCACTTCGCCTCGCTTTATGTCTGCTTCACTGTTGTCATCAAGTTTCTAAGGCATACTTTTCCTTGCCAATGAGTCTCTTCTGAAGAGGCGACACTAAACAATTGATATTTTACTTTATCGCAATTGTTTTTTAATTGTTCATATATTTGTCATTCATGCTTATAATTATTAGTCTTCAACTAAACATAAATATTTATATTTTTTCTTCCTTTGCGCCTTCCTTTGCGCCTTTTTTCATTGAAGCCCACGCTTTTATTTGTGCTTTAAGCCCCAACAAACCTTAGAGATTTTTGGCGCTTTTCGCTTTTTATAACACTGCCCTAAAGTCTCATGTTTTACCGGGGGTCTATCGGAAACAGGGGGTCTATCGGAAACAACCTCTCTACTTCATATGAGGTAGTGGTATTGGTATGGTGTGCGTACACTCTACCCTTCCCAGACCCCACTATATGGGAATACACAGGGTATGTTGTTATTGTTGTTACCCTAAAGTCTCATGTTTTACTTGGACAGCCTTAAAAGAAGTATGCCTCACTCAAGACAATCTTATGAGAAAAAGATTCCAACTGGTTAATAGGTGTTACATGTGTTGGTCAACATCAGAAACCATCAACCACGTATGCTTCACTGCCCAGAACACTTTTGGAACATATTCCTAGCTCTTTTTGGTACAAGCTGGTCTATCCCCTTCAATATCAGAGATGTTTACACTAGTTGGAGCTCTATGGAAGCTACAAAATCCAGTAGAAAGATCTAGATCATGACCCAGCCTATACTTTTTGGTGTATTTGGAATGAAAGAAACAGAAGATTTCAAAGGAGTTTCAACTCCAATTTGTAATCTCAAGTCTAGTTGTTTGGTTAACCTTTTTAGCTGTGGTAACTCTCCCTGTAAATAACTTTAGATCACTACCTGGGGATTTTGTCAGCTGCACACTTTTGTATCTTAGCATATACTGGATGCTTTATTGAAATCCCACTTCATTAAAAAAAAAAAGCTCAGATTTTTGTAATTGGTCTTCTCCATACCTAATTTTACACCCAAAACCCACTAAGTCAACATGGTTGTGTTCAACCCATAATTATACAAAGGAGAATCTCTAAAACATTATATTAAGGAATTTCCAACACAAAAATTCAAACCTGATCCGCTACCACTTCAACAAGCTCCAGCTCATGAACATGCCATTGTCTTGCACTGTCTGAAGGAAGCATCAGAACCATTAAAGCATAGCGCTTTGTTGAAAGTTCAGGCCAATCATTAATCTGAAAGTTTGACAGATGCAGAAGTGGAACCCTGACAGCAACTACTTCACCAGGCATGTATTTCCCAGCAGGTCGAAGTCTTGCAACGGGTGAATTTGGTGATATTTGCACGACACGATTTGTACCGAAAACTTGATTGATTACAGGAAGTTGTATGGGTACAGTTAATCCAACTGGATTTTGGTGCCGAAGAGTGTAAGAAAGTTGAAGCTCTAGTCCAGTACGTGTTGGCATCCATAATGCACACTCTTCCAACGCCAACATTTTTCCTAGCTCAACAAGTGTAGTCTTTAAAATAGTATGTCTATCAAGAGTGCTTCGGATTTCATGAGTTAGCATTCTAACATGTCTACCTGTCTCCTCTTGAGTCCGAATAATACCCATTTCACGATCAAGCTGTGCAGCTTTCTTTTTCAAGAACAGCTCCCTAGTTTTGACGCTAAGTAAATCAGGAATGATGTGGACAAGCAAGAGAGCAGTTATACATGACACCAGTGCAGTTAAGACCTTTGCTGTAGTCATTACTATTGCCACATTCCTTGTATGCATATTAAATGTCCATAAGTTGATAAGATGTGTTGCTCCACAAAGAACTATGAAAGCACCAAACTGCACAAGAACCCATCTATATGGAAAAACAGCAGACTTCTTAACGAAGTATATCAACTCCACTGGAATGGAGAAATAAGCAAGTGCTATGAAAAAATCAGAAATGTACTGATACTTCATTAGCAAGTCATCAGCAGGCAACTGTGGGTCGATGATGCAGTTACATGATTCCACGATGGAAGATAACTGCAACATAAGTTAGCAAATGAGGTCATGAATGAGAAGGAAATATGCCTCGGATAAATAACTATGTAAACAAGAGTTAAAGAACCTGAATATAGTTAACTGCAGCATAAGTTATGACACATAAACAACAACAACAACAAACCCAGTGTATTCCCACCTAGTGGGGTCTGGGGGGGTAAGATGTACGCAGTCCATACCTCTACCTCTAAAGAAGTAGAAAGGCTGTTTCCGATAGACCCCCGGCTCAAGTCACGAGATACCACACAAACTCATAGTAAAGCACAGAACTAGATTACATAGCATAAATACGGCACCCATAAGTATTAGCAAACAGAGGAAAGCACACAGATTTGTGATAAAACATGGAACACGGAATCATAACCAGAATAAAACCCCCACCAAGTAATTCCCTACACTAGCGACCCAAACCGGCCCTACTCTTCTGCCCTAATTCGCGTCCTCCAGACCTTCCTATCTAGGGTCATGTCCTCAGTGAGCTGTAACTGCTCCATGTCCCGCCTAATCACCTCACCCCAGTACTTCTTCGGCCTACCCCTACCCCGCCTGAAACCATCCAATGCTAGCCTCTCACACCTACGAACCGGGGCATCCCTGCCCCTCCTCTTCACGTGTCCGAACCATCTCAATCGGGCTTCCCGCATCTTGCACTCCACTGGAGTCACACCAACCTTCTCCCAGATAGTCTCATTCCGAACTCTATCCCCTCTAGTCAGCCCACACATCCAGCGCAACATCCGCATTTCTGCCACCTTCATTTTTTGGATGTGGGTGTTCTTAACTGGCCAACACTCCGCTCCATACAACATGGCCGGACGGACTACCACCCTGTATAATTTGCCTTTCAGCTTGGGCGGCACCTTCTTATCACACAACACCCCCGACGCGAGCTTCCACTTCATCCATCCCGCCCCAATACGGTGCGAGACATCCTCGTCAATCTCACTGTTACTCTGGATCACGGACCCGAGATACTTGAAACTATCCCTCTTACATACCTCCTGTGATTCCAGCTTCACTACTACCTCATTCTCCCGCCTCACGTCATTAAACTTGCATTCCACATACTCTGTCTTGCTTCTGCTCACCCTGAACCCTTTAGACTCAAGAGTTTGCCTCCACACCTCTAATTTGTCATTCACACCCCCTCGAGTCTCATCTATCAGAACTACATCGTCTGCAAAAAGCATACACCAAGGCACCTCCCCTTGAATACGCTGCGTCAACACATCCATCACCAACGCAAACAAAAAGGGACTAAGAGTAGACCCCTGATGCAATCCTATCAAGACAGTGAAGACAGTGAAATGCTCTGAGTCTCCTCCCGCCATCCTCACCTGAGTTTTTGCTCCATCATACATATCCTTAATTGCTCTGATATATGCCAGCGGTACTCCACTCACCTCCAAGCATCTCCAAAGCACCTCCCTGGAGAAGAAGACCAACAAGGTGGAGAAGAAATAAATACTGAAATATAACTGATAAGTTGGTGTCAAAATCATAGTTCCCATAGCACAAAAGAAAACTAAATTGTGACTTTCATCCCTATGATATGTACTTTATGTAAAAGAACTTAAAGAAAAAAATATCGGCCGCAATTGTAGATCTACAAGAGTCCCACATCGGAAAAGGAATGGACAATTGGTCTCCTTATATAGACTTGAGCAATCCTCCCCATATGAGCTAGCTTTTGGGATTGAGTTAGGCCTAAGATCCATTTCTTCACATGGTATCAGAGCCAGGTCCATCCCCATTTGCAGGTCCACGCTCCAGTTGGGCCTAGGCGTGAAGAGGAGTATTAGAGTGGGTAAGAGTCCCACATTAGTTGGGGAATGGACTGGTGGTTTGCTTATATGTACTTGGGCAATTCTCCCTCATAAGCTAGCTAGTTTTTGGGATTGAGTTAGGCCCAAGTACTATATCTTTACATGGTATTAGAGCCAGGCCCATCCCAATTAATTGTTCACCGATGTTAGGCCCCATATTATATTGTTCACGCTCCAGTTAACGAGGTCTGGATCAGTGTTATTAATGGCGAGCGCCATGTCGCCAATGGCGAGGAGAGGCAGTGTCGCCACTTGCCTTCGTGGTGTGCAACCTGCAAAAGGCGATGCCAAGGTGAGGATGGCGAGACGAGGTGCTAAAGGTGACATTGTTTTATTTTTTTAAATTTTTTTTAGGGTTTTAAGGATCAAAAGTAATTTTAGGGGTTTATTTTTCATTTTATTTTGACTGACTCACTGCTTTGGCGAATGCAACCAAGCCCCAAGGCAACTGCGAGTCTATGAGAGATTCCGGCGACCAACGGTGATGACCGGTAAGTACATAGTTTCATTTTTCTATTTTCTTCTTATTTTCTCCACCGGTCAGTACATAGTCTACTGATTTCTTTTTGATATTTTTTCTTCTTCCTCTGATTTGTTTTCACAAAACAGTCTATATGTAACAGTAAACAATCTATACTCCATATGTAAAAAATCTATTTTTTTTATAACTTATATAATATACTAACTAATATCGTAATTGTTTGATGACTTGATCATAAACAACAACTTCAATGGCGTCTCGATCTACTAGTCGCAAACAAAGCGACATTGGATGGAATTATAGTACACAAGGACCATCAAAAGATGTGATGATATGTAATTTTTGTCGACGTACTATCAATGGTGGTATTACCCGGTTCAAGCAACATTTGATAGGTGGAAATAAAAATATCAAAATATGTTAAACTTGTCCGGCAAATATTAGGGATGAAGTAAAGACATTTGTCGATAGCAAAGCCACGACAAATTGAAAGAATCAACGATACGTGCCATCATATAATATCGTTGACGATGATGATATCGATGAACATGAAGAAATGATGCCCCCCTCCAAATCTCAAAAAAATGTCTTCAACTAGTGGTAGTGTATCATCCTCGGAACGAAATGTGACTAAAGGTCCAATTAATAGGTTTTTTTCCTACCGAAGCCACAACACAATACAGGCTTTGAAAAGGCAGGAGTAGGACGAGGACGAGGACGAGGAATTGATGACACAAAAAAGATCTAAGGGCGCGGGCCGTAAATGCTTTTGCAGTATGGATGTATGACGCGAACCTTCCGTTCAATTATGCCAATTATGAATCATTTGCTAACTTCATAGAGGCGGTAGAACAACATGGCCCGGGAATGCAACCACCTACCTATCATGAAGTTACAGTTACTCAACTAAAGAAAGAAGTGAAGAAAGTAAATGAACCTGTTGAGAAGCATAAAGTTCAATGGTAAAAGTATGATTGTTCCATTATGATGGACAAATGGTTAGCACGCAATGGAAAGATGATCATTAATATTTTGGTGAATAGTCCGATAGGCAGTATCTTTCTTGGTTATGTTGATGCTAGCAATGAGTCTACCACTGGCACTAAAATGTACGGCTTGTTTGAGAAGAAGATTGAGCAAATTGGACAGCAAAGTGTTGTTCAAGTTGTCAGTGATAATGCTAGTGAGAATGTGAAAGTGGGGAGCTTATGAGGGGTGTGTATCAACATATCTGCTGGATTGCTCGATTCCATGTGCTGCCCATTGCATCAATTTGATATTTGGGGACATATTCAAGATTAACTCATATGCTTCAGGTAATACTTAATAGCTCTTTTCTTTTTTAGTTAATACTATAGTCCAAATACTTATTAAGCTAATAATTACTATAATGTCTTTTACAATTTTTAAGAAGGCCACCAAGGTAGTTTCTTACATAAGTCAAAGGTAGTTTCTTACATAAGTCAAAGCCCTTGTTGTTGACTTTGATGAGAAACTTCACCAATGAAAGAAATTTGGTGAAACCAGCCAAGACTAGATTCGCAGTGACCTTTTTGACTATGGAGGCTATGTACAAACAAAGGAAGAACTTGAGAAGCTTGATCATCTCTAATGAATAGACTTCCAGTAAATTTGCAAGTTTTGGGGAAAGAAGTTTTCGCCGTTCTTTACTCGACATACTTTTGGAATGATGTTGTCAAAGCTCTTAAAATTTATGGTCCTTCAGTCTCATTGCTTTGCTTGGTGGATGAGAAAAAAAGACCCCCAATGGGCTATATGCTTGAAGCAATGGATAAGGCGAAGGAAACTATTCAACGGGGCTTTGATAGAGTTCAGAGGCATTATGAGAAAGACTTCGAAATAATTGATATAAGGTGGAATGACCAGCTCAAATGACCTTTGCATTCTAACAAGGTATATTTTGAATTCGGGATTGTATTTTAGATCCACTATGGATGAAGAGAAAATTGCTTAAGTGTGGGAGAGTTACTATACTTCTGTTGAGACGATGGTCCTCGATCTTTCCACATAAGATTTATTAGTTGCTGAGCTTGCTAAGTGCAAGAGTGCAAATGGATTATTTGCTTCTGGTCAAGCTATTAGAGCTAGAGACACAAAGTCACCGGGTTAGTGAATTGATTTAGTTGTCTTTATTATAGCTTTTGTGCTTTACTTAAGTTATTGATGTTTTTATACTTATTAACCTTCATTTTTTGTCTATAGTTGAGTGGTAGTGCTATTTGGAAGCGGAACTCCGACTTTGCAAAAGTTTGCCATGAGGACATTAAGTTTAACTTGTAGCGCATTCGGATGCGAACGAAACTGGAGTGTGTTTGAACACGTGAGAACGATTTATTATATTCTACTTTCTATATTGAAACGATTATTACTAGTATCTAATTAGTAATTACTTTATTATGTACAAATTCATTCCAAGAAGCGAAATAGGCTTGAGCTATCGCGTCTCAATGATCAAGTGTATATTAAGTTCAATAGAACATTGACACGTCGTTATGATATTCGCGATACCATTGATCGAATTCTCTTCAATAATATTGATAATGCTAATGAATGGTTTCTTGGTCCTGAAGATCAAGAAGACGAACTAGCATATGAGGAAGGTGATCTTAATTGGGGTACTGCTGCTATGAGACCTGGAACTAATAATAATGTCTATAGTCTTAGGAAAATGTTTTCAAGCTCAACTTCAACGTTAAGGTCATTTGACAAAGGAAAAGCTACAAGTTCAAGCCAGACTCAGATCCTAGTTGATGAAGAATCCGAGGAAGAATATGACAGGTAATATGAAATGCATGTTGGGCTTCAAGATTCTGAAAATCTTGACGAAGAATAAACTTTAAAGTTTCAGTATTGCTTGTTGATTCATTCAAGTTCTAGACTTTTAGTATTTATTTATAATTTTGACTTGAAATATTTCCTAATATATTACTGCTATTGAGATTTTGATCATTTATATATGTAATTAATTATTTTAAATTTTTGGTATTAACTGTCGCCACACTTTCAAAAGGCAATCCTCACAGCTTGCCTCGCCACACGGTGAGGCAGAGCCTTGTCGCCTTTCGCCGTCCAAAACACTGGCCTGGATATGCGCAGGAGTGTTAAGAGTCCACATTGAAAAAGTAATGGACAATTGATCTCCTTATATGGACTTGGGCAACCCTCCCCTTACGAGCTAGCTTTTGGGGTACTCCGCAAATTTGTTATGAATATTTCTTTGCATAATTTGTTTTGAATTTTAAGGGATATAAAGATAAATAGAATAGTGGGACAATTACTTGCGGAGGTTGAAAGAACAATTATTTCCTGTAGGTGTAAGTGGAGACTGTTCATGGATTAAGGATGGCTGGCATCAATTCACCTTTCCGCAGTTCTAGATCTATGGTGCGTAAATACATCTTAGTTTTTGTCACATAATGCATAACATTTACTCCCACTGTCCCAATTTATGTGACATTCTTTCTATTTTAATCAGTTCTAAAAAGAATGATACTTTTCTATATTTAGTAACAATTTAACTTTAAATTTCACATTTTACCCTTAATGATGGCTTATTTTAGACACAAGTTTCAAAAGTCCTTTTTTCATTCGTAACTTTTGAGCATAGTCAAACACCTTCACATTAATTGGGACGGGGGAGAGTAATAAAGTTCCTCTCTTTTTCCTTTAACCTTCTTGCATGAGTGGAGAGATTGTCAATATTGTAGACATCCTTATTTCCTCGATTCATTCTAGCATGACATCAATCATTGGGTAAACAACACACTGTTGATGGAGTTACCTCTTAATCCTCTTTCCTTGTATCATCTCCCTTTTGATTCATTGTATTGAGAGCTCTACACAAATTTTGCTAATTAAATGTAGCATGTCTAGTATATAAAGAGAGTGGTGCTTTTAGTCCATAATGATCATAATCGAAGATACATGCACCCACGTGGCCGACCTTAGGCTCCATTTGAGTCCTCCCAAATTGTCTTATCACTCTTTGAGGAGTGTAAGGTCGAACCCCTCAGATTTCGAGAAGTGGCAAGAAAGGCTTACCTCTGCAACCTATCATAACTTTGAAAAACAAAGGGTAACATCCAATGAATGTCATCTTTTTTTTAGTCTCGAGAAAATGCAGGCCCGCTCTCCTTTGGACCAATCCCTATCCATATTTAACCGTCTGAACTTGTTAGGGAATTCGATAATCCGATCACTTTTGAATCTCGAAAGTTCTTAAGGTAAATTTCATTTCATCAAATGACTCACACTCCACATCTCGAGGAGAAGATTGCATCCTTGAAAATAACCATGCCCATTTCGACAACGCCCTAGAGATCGATAAATGTCTACCAAAATGACCGGTACCAAAGGAAAATTATTGATCGCTTCACCCTTCTTGATTTTGTGAAAGATAGCATATGCAACCATGATGACTCGCGTATTGATTGTGAGAATCGTGTTGGGGGCACACCATAACTCCTAAGAAGGCAATGGCGAATTCTAGGGGTCTAGCTTTATCCAGTCTTGGTAAGACGAAAACTTGAATTAGTGATGCCAATACCCTTCCACAACAACATAGCTAGTGTATAGATCACTAAAACCTATGTAGACTTTGTTATCCGTGAGCATGCTGCTTTATACAAACCAAGGTACTCAACAATTTCATCCGTTGTCGGTTTGTTTGGAATGAGTAGGTGCTTCGGCGCACTCACAACAACATAGCTAGTGTATAGATCACTAAAACCTATGTAGACTTTGTTATCCGTGAGCATGCTGCTTTATACAAACCAAGGTACTCAACAATTTCATCCGTTGTCGGTTTGTTTGGAATGAGTAGGTGCTTCGGCACACTGCCCTCTTTTATGAACACTCATGATACCATCAAATAGATCTCGAATTTCTTCCATAGTTGGGATCAACTTGACATACCAAAATCTGAAACTCATCCTAGCGTTGTCTCGTAAAGGCTTCTATTAGTGCGTGATGTCCTTTCACGTCTATTAGCGACGACAAATTCCTCAAATGCCGCCATACGACTCTTTTCTGGATGTTGGTGAAGTTGTGACACCACATTCAAAGTTGTACGGGCAGTTCAAAATCACATCGAATGAAAGTAAACCGACCATCGTTCAAAATACATAGTTTATTAGCTATCCTATTTTGGGGGCAACGGCATGTTTCTTCCGACACATACGTCTCACACATAACACATAGGATATGGTTGTCTTTTCAGGCCGGGGGCTCTTCCGACACAAGGCGGTCTTGCTAATGGGCCCGATACCCCTTAGCTACCGAATCTCCATGGTCAGCATGCCTAGTTCATGACATTTGGTTTCGCTCTACCCTAGTTTGACTAGAGTGATTTTCTTTGAAAAAAGATCGAGAACCCGACGGACAACCACAGGCTGAAACGATGACAAGTGCCCAAAATCGACTAATTGTTTATCATTTTTTTGAGTAAAATAAACGACCACAAAAGATGCATAATCATTTTTCCTAATGCAATCTCAAAGTGCCATTTGGCGCATGAAACAGTGAAATTTTTAGATAAATATATCTATACTTTATTAAAAGTGTGAAAGTCCTTAAAAATGTTCTTTGAATTTTTTGTCCTTCATCCAAAGACTCGGCAATAGATAAAATTGCCTTTTTACTATTTTTAAAATTATTATTTTATAAAATATATGAGAAGACTCCTAAATATATAAAAAATAAATATATGGGAAGTTCTCTTCAAAACGTGAATATAAGGAAAGTTTTATTTTTGTACAAACTTTTAAAATATATAAGAAGACTCCAAATATATAGGGAGTGATATAATTAATAAATACAACAACAACAACAACAACAAACCCAGTGTATTCCCACTTAGTGGGGTCTGGGGGGGGTAAGATGTACGCAGTCCATACCTCTACCTCTGATGAAGTAGAAAGGCTGTTTCCGAAAGACCCCCGGCTCAAGTCACGAGATATCACACAAACACATAGTACAGCACAGCAGCAGATGACATAACATAGATACGGCACCCATAGGGAATATAAAACAGAGTAAAGCAGGATTGCAGGAATATAAAGCAGAGGAAAGCACCCAGATTCGTAATAAACATGGAACACGGAACACGAAACACTGAATACAGAATCATAACAGGAATACACCCCCACCAATTAATTCCCTACACTAGCGACCCGAACTGGCCCTAATCCTCTGCCGTAATTCGCATCTTCCAGACCTTCCTATCTAGGGTCATGTCCTCGGTGAGCTGTAACTGTTCCATGTCCCGCCTAATCACCTCACCCCAGTACTTCTTCGGTCTACCTCTACCCCGTCTAAAACCATCCAACGCTAGCCTCTCACACCTACGGACCGGGGCATCCATGCCCCTCCTCTTCACGTGTCCGAACCATCTCAATCGTGCTTCCCGCATCTTACACTCCACTGAAGTCACACCAACCTTCTCCCGGATAGTCTCATTCCGAACTCTATCCCCTCGGGTCAGTCCACACATCCAGCGCAACATCCGCATTTCTGCCACCTTCATTTTTTGGATGTGGGAGTTCTTAACTGGCCAACACTCCGCTCCATACAACATGGCCGGACGGACTACCACCCTGTAGAATTTGTCTTTCAGCTTGGGCGGCATCTTCTTATCACACAACACCCCCGACGCGAGCTTCCACTTCATCCATCCCGCCCCAATACGGTGCGAGACATCCTCGTCAATCTCACCGTTACTCTGGATCACGGACCCGAGATACTTGAACTTATCCCTCTTCCCTACCTCCTGTGCTTCTAGCCTCACTACTACCTCATTCTCCCGCCTCACGTCATTAAACTTACATTCCACATACTCTGTCTTGGTTCTGCTCACCCTGAACCCTTTAGACTCCAGAGTTTGCCTCCACAACTCTAATTTGTCATTCACACCCCGTCGAGTCTCATCTATCAGGACTACATCGTCTGCAAAAAGCATACACCACGGCACCTCCCCTTGGATACGCCGCGTCAACACATCCATTACTAACGCAAACAAAAAGGGACTAAGAGTAAATCCCTGATGCAATCCTGTCAGGACAGTGAAATGCTCTGAGTCTCCTCCCGCCGTCCTCACCTGGGTTTTCGCTCCCTCATACATATCCTTAATTACTCGTATATATGCCTGCGGTACTCCACTCACCTCCAAGCATCTCCAAAGCACTTCCCTGGGGACTTTGTCGTACGCCTTTTCCAGGTCGATGAACACCATGTGCAGATCCTTCTTCCTCTCCCTATACTGCTCCACCAACCTCCGTACCAGGTGGATTGCCTCCGTCGTCGAGCGGCCAGGCATAAATCCGAACTGGTTTTCCGAAATAGACACTATCCGTCTCAGCCTCACCTCGACCACTCTCTCCCATATCTTCATAGAGTGACTCAGTAACTTAATCCCCCTGTAGTTATTGCAACACTGAATGTCCCCCTTATTCTTATAGAGGGGGATCATGGTACTCCACCTCCACGCCTCGGGCATCTTTGCCGTCCTGAAAATTTCATTGAACAATGCAGTCAACCACCTTACACCAGCCTCTCCAACGAACTTCCAAAATTCCACCGGTATCTCCTCCGGCCCCGTCGCCTTACCCCTTCGCATCCTGCGGACTGCCTGTCTAACCTCGTCTACCTTAAAACGTCTACAATAGCTAAAATCCCGACACTCCCCTGAGTGCTCCAGTTCCCCTAACACAATAGCTCTGTCCCCCTCGTCATTCAAGAGCGTATGAAAGTACGACTGCCATCTCTTCTTTATGTGACCGTCCTCCACCAACACTCTACCGTCCTCCCCCTTAATGCACCTCACCTGATCGAGGTCACGACCCTTCCTCTCCCTAGCCTTAGCGAGTCGAAACAACTTTTTCTCCCCTCCTTTCCCCTGTAACCCTGCATACAAGCTCTCAAAAGCGGCCGTCTTAGCTGCCGTGACCGCTGACTTCGCCTCCTACCTCGCTAGCTTGTACTCTTTCCTGTTTACCCGCTTCTCTTCTTCGTCCTTACTTTCCACCAACTTAGCATACGCCTCTTTCTTGGTCTGCACTTTCTTCCCCACCTCTTCATTCCACCACCAATCCCCCCGATGATGTCCGGCCCGGCCCCTAGAAACACCCAACACCTCCCTTGCATTCTCCCTGATGCACGTTTCCGCCCTGTCCCACATATTATCCACGTCCCCCCTACACTCCCACACCCCCATTCCCGCCAACCTCTCCTCTATCTCCCACGCATTCACTGGCGTCAAGCCGCCCCACTTAATTCTCGGTCTACTCTCCTTACTCCTCCGCTTTCTATTCTTCTTTATACCCAAATCCATAACCAAGAGCCTATGTTGAGTCGAAAGATTCTCACTCGGGATGACTTTACAGTCTTTACACAACGCCCTATCCCCTTTCCTAAGCAACAAAAAGTCAATCTGGGTCCTGGCTATCGCGCTCCGAAAAGTGATCAGGTGCTCGTCCTTCTTCGGGAAGCCCGAGTTCACCACCACCAGCCCAAACGCCCTCGCAAACTCCAATAGGGTCGCACCCTCTTCATTTCTCTCCCCAAAACCAAAACCACCATGCACATCCCCAAAGCCTCCCGGTAGCGCCCCGATGTGCCCGTTGAAATCCCCTGCTACAACAATCTTCTCCGAACTGGGCACGCCTCTCACCACCTCCTCCAAAGCCTCCCAGAACCGCATCTTCTCCTCCCCCTCCGATCCCACATGCGGCGCATAGGCACTACACACGTTCAGGGTAAACCCCCGAATGACCAACTTAATAGTCATCAACCTATCGTTGATCCTTTTCACCTCCACTACCTGGCCTCTAAGCTCTTCATCTACCAAGATGCCAACTCCATTCCTACGCCTGTCGCTCCCAGAGTACCACAGCTTGTAACCGTCCACATCCCTAGCCTTAGACCCTACCCACTTGGTCTCTTGGACACACGCAAGGTTGATCCTTCTCTTCCTAGGAATCTTCACCAGCTCTATGGACTTCCCCTGAAGGGTCCCTATATTCCAAGACCCAACCCTCAGCCTACCGTCGCTATCCACGCGCCCCCCACTACCCCCCCCTCGGCCAAACCTTGGCCTCCCACCCACTCCCGCTCTCTCCCCATCTCCCGCCCCCACCACAGCCCCACGCCCCAACCCCCTCGGACATGACCCTAACCACTCATTACCACCCACAGCCACAACTACACGAAAAAGTAGGAAAATATAAGGATATACCCGGTGGCAATATCAAAGCAGCAGCAATGAGATACAAGACACACACACGTTCTAAATGGTTTTATTCAACGGATTTTTCTTTTTTCTTTTTAATTAGCTTCTCTAATAGTCATTTATCCTAATACATGGGGAGTAAATTATAATTAATATATGGTAAAGTCTACGGCTTTTTTTCTTAATTAGCTTCGATAGTAGCCATTTATTACGTTTTAGTTATAAAACTAAGTCAGAAGGGGACCCTTGGAGTAACAGATAAAGTTGCTGCCATGTGACAAGGAGGTCACGGGTTCAAGCCTTGAAAACAATCTCTGACGGAAATGCAAGGTAAGGCTGCGTACAATAACCCTTGTGGTGGGGCCCTTCCTCGAACCCTACACACATCAGGAGCTTTAGTGCACCGAGCTGCCCTTTTTTTGTTATAAAATTAAGTCAATACTATTGTAAACGACTAAAATCCTCCTTTATGAAAAGTATTGTTCACTGCCATAAATGGCTAAATCAGCCTTAAACCCAAAACTATTTTAAACAAACATGTTATATACAACTTTAAAGTAATGGTTCTCATACCCCTTCATCAACAATCTGTCTTTATTTTTTTCACAGATAGTATTTTTTTTGTCCTTCTATAGCATGGGTAGTTTTCTTAATTTAGTTTATAACGTTTTTTAATGTTGTTATATATTTTCGTATGAACATAATAATTTTCTATTTAAGTGTTTTTTGCATTTAATAAAATTCTATTTATTTATTAATCAAGACATATTTTCTTTTATAATATCGAAGTGATTTTATAAAATTGAACTCATTGATGCGAGGTACACGCGCGAGGCGTGTACCCTAAACTAGTGTGTGTGTATGATTTTGTTAACACACTACATGAAGGTAGTATGCTAGCATCATCCCATTTTATCTTTTCCTTAAATGTCCCTGGCAGCACATTGTTGGTACATTAAATGGAGGGTCATTTTTGTCTTACACCCAAATTCATTGAATTTCTTTTCCTCTAAATTTTGTCATTTCCATCCGGATTGAACTCCCTAGGAACCCAACTCCTTCAAAGTGTTTTGCTAGATTTATGACTATAGTTGCAGGGCAAGTATCAAAAACTACTAAATACTACTCTTTAATTTGGAAGCATACCTCTTCTAGTTCTTACACAAAAGTTTCTATTTGACTAGTTTTGCCTTTAAAATGAAGTCTTGTTGGCAATTTTATGACTATAGTTGCAGGGAATGAAAAGCTTGCTGAGAATGGGTTTCATACAGCGAATTTCTCAATTCATAAAACAATAGCTGAAAGTTAATTTTATGAGTAAACGGAAAACTTCATAAAATGGGGGATCTTGATTTTGCAAGATCTGTTTGCTCAATCTAAATTGTTTATGCACTTTGCAAATAAATAGTTAAATTAGTTTATTTGAGCTAGCTAAACACTTAAATCAATGGTTAGGATAAATAAACTAACTGAAACTCAACATTCATCCCAAAAACTCAAACCATAAGAAAAATAATTAACGATAACATTATCACAAGCTCATTAACAACATGTAAACCATAAAAAAACACTCCACTACACTATTTTTCAATCATTTCAAAGTCAATTTGTTCTAAAAAAAAAGTAGCCAGGGTTTATGGGGACTTACAAGACGATGCATCCAGAGAATAGATCCCATTGTGTGAGAAAAAATTTTGGGGCGAAAATAGAGAAGAAGGTATGATGATCAAGAAGGGAAAGTGATGCAATATTTTGGGTTAGGGTATTCTAAATTAATTGATTTGACATAATTAAACACTTAATTCAATCGTTAAAGAACGTGCAAAACGAGCTTAAATTCAACATTCATCCCCAAAACTCAAACCATAAAAAATAATTAATGATTCATCATGAACTTTGAATACACAATCACAAGCGAAGCAAATAAAAAAAGCCAAATAACAATTCAGCCATTAAAAGTCTTTTTTTTTTTAAAAAAAAAAAGGAAAATAAAGTAGCTAGGATTCATTTACAAAGAACAATTCTCACGTCTTACTGCATTCCATTATCCAATAACTAATAACCTTGCTTGACGAAAATTTAACTATCAAATTCAAAAAAGATACCAACATTAACTCACCAGCAGTTTCAATTAGTCATTTTAGGGTATTCTAGATCAATTTATCTGAGCTAGATAAAACCAAAAATAAGTCATCTCGATATAAAAGAATGTGCAAAACTGAGCTGAAAGTCGACATTCATCACAAATTCACAATTTTGAAGAACACACTGTCACAAGAGAAGCAAATAAACTGCCACTTTTCTATCTAAAAAAATAGTTGATCGATTACGATTTGAGTTAGCTTACATATTTATCATTCTTAAAAATCATTCCAAAGCCCACTTCTCTCCATAAACTAATAATAACCTTGTGACTGAGCAATCCTCACTTGTCGAATATTGCAATTATTTGATTTAGTGTTATTCTAAATTAATTGATTTCAGTTAATTAAACACTTAAAATCAATCATTAGATAAACAAAATGAGCTAAAATTCAACAATCATTTCAAAGTCAAAATTAACGATAACATAATTACAAGCTAATTAACAACATGTAAACCCCAAAAACCACTCCAACTACACTATTTCTCAATCATTTCAAAGTCAAAATTGGTTTAAAAAGATAGTTAGGGTTTATGGGGACTTACAAGGCGATTCATCCGGAGCATAGATCCCATCGTGAGGGGAAAATAAATAAATTTGGGGGCGAAAATAGAGAAGAAAATGAAGATGATCAAAAGGGAAAGTGATACAAATGGACTTTTGGCTAGAAAAGGAAATATGACCCAAGTTGTTATTTCACGGGTCAAACAGTTGGGGCTTTAATTCGGTAGAGTTGACTCGCTTCGACTGTACAATCAATGCAAAGTATAGGGTGTTCAGGGTTTGGTTAAAAATTAAATCCAATCACGAACCAAATCAAATCGATTAAAAAAATTGATATTTAATTAGGTTTGATTTGATTTTAAATTTTTAAAATCGATACTTATGTGGTTTGATTATTTTGTTTTAAATTTTTAAAATCGATACTTATGTGGTTTGATTTTGATTTTATTCTAAAATAATCAAACCGAACAATGAAATATATATATATATATATATATACATATATATATGTATACATATATATAATACACACACATATATATGCATATATAAATTATTTATATATTATTCATAAATAAAATATAAATATTTTTTATATTTTAAATTTTGATCATGAATTTAACTTTAGTCATAGCACTTTTAGTCATATGTCTCCATCTAGTTGATGGTACGTTATAGATTCTATATGATTTTTGCACTTTGAATGACAAATGATACTAATTGTGAAAATTATCTTATTGTCTATGGGATTTTCTAGGTGAGTTTTATTAGACTATAATTAATCACTAGTTTTGAACTTTCTCTTTGGTCCCTATTGAGCAAAAAAATTATGTGTTTACCTTTTGGGGGTTTATCGTATCATTCTCTTATATGTAGTTTCGAAATACTTTTGTTGGAGCGTTTGTATGGTGTTGTTCATGGCTTTGCCTAAATATAACACTAAATTGACATCTTAGTTTCACGGTTGAGGAATAAAACTCGGTTGACATCTCAGATGTTGGATTAGATTTTTTAAGAAAAATTTCAACATTTATCATTAACTAAAGTTATAAACCAAAAAATTGAACCGAACCGAACTAAATCGATAAGAACCAAATCAACGGTTATTTTTTTGTGTTGGTTTGATTTGGTTTTAGAAATTTAAAAATTGACTAAGTCAATTTGGTTATAATTTTGATCAATAACCGATTCAAACCAACCCATGAACACCTCTAATCAATGGCAGACATTGAAATTTTTCATGTCAAACTTGACATATTTTCACGTGTAAATGTTTTTGGGGGAAAAAAGAAAAAGAGGTTGCCTATAAATGTGGGTATCAAAGTAAGAGTGATTTTTTTTGTTTCCTAATATAACCTCCACACTCAAATTCAATTTTTTCTTTCTTTTTGTAACCCTGTAACAAACACTACATAAATCTATTCAACATTACTATTATTATTACTACTGTTGCTGCTGGGATTATATTAAAGCTTTTACTCAAGCTCTTTATTACCATCACCATCATCACCACCACCACCACGACCACCACCACTACTACTACTAAAAAACTCCTTTCTATTGAAAATTGGGCCACAACCTCCATGGCTGAAAGATACTTAACCATGAAAGATTCAAAAGTCACTTTTACCTACTGAGATTATATTAAAGCTTTACTCAAGCTCTTTATTACAACCACCACCACCACCACCACCACTACTACTACTACTAAAAATCTCCTTTCTATTGAAGATTGAGCCACAACCTCCATGGCTGAAAGATACTTAACCATGAAAGATTCAAAAGTCGTTTTTACCTACTGGGATTATATTAAAGCTTTTACTCAAGCTCTTTATTACAATAATTCTAAACACTCGCATACTTGATTTCTAAAGGTTTGTGCAAAAGTCTTTGAAAACCAAATTCCCAATTGGTTTATCCAATGGTGGTCATATCATGGCCCCACCGTTAAAATCCTGCCGTTAGAATACTTTCACCTCTACCAAGAATGGAAGAAGCATTCACCATTTCTCACTAATTTATATCTATCGGAACATGTTTGTAAATTAGGCACCATCGATCAAATGTACTTTTTTATAGAATTTTTCATTCCATGGATTCACAAGTGGAGTGTTGAATTTGGATTCACCAAAGAACAAATACCCTATGGCAAAGAATTTCGTGAAACCATTATCAGAAAAAATGTCGAAAATGCTCATGCTCCACAAAAGGAAATTATCAATGACAAAGGTCTAAACTACATCTCCAGAAGAATCTCAGTTCAAGATGGTGACAAATTGAAAATGATTGAAAAATACTTAGCAGAGGTTCGGAGTAAATTGATAAAAATGGTAGAACAAAATTCAGAAACATCGATGAAAAACATCACAAGCGAAGTCTTGATTCACAACCACTACCTTCAGCACACATTCTCACAGATGCAGAATTGGAACAAATCGAAGCCCTTCTCTCTTAGTTAAAGAAAAAAGAAAAAGACAAAAAATAATAGAAAGCAGGTCAATATTAGGCCCCATTTGAAAAGCTAAAATACTATTACTATGCTTGTTTTATTAAAAACACTGTGCACAGGGCCCCATTATATAATGTGCAAGATTTTCTTTTTTATTATAAATAGATGCCTCATTCTTGTTAGAGAGACAGAAGTTTTCCTTTCCCTTCTCTCTCTACGTCTACCCTCTCCCTTTAATCTACTTTTGTAATATATACAAAAGATAAATAAAAAACGAATAGCCACTATTACATACTGTTCAGGCCTTACATCCATTCGGCTTTAAGGTACGTAACTATTTTTTTATACTACTTCTTCTTACCAGCCGTGACCATGTCCGGCTAAGAAAATTCTCATGTCTCCGTTTAAAATCTAACTTCTATTATTAGATAATTATGAAATATCCAGACTTTATCTAAATATGAGAAATGTTTCTATAGCTTCTAATTTGGTTCCAAAATAGTGATACAGTCGAGTTTAATATGTTTTAGGTTGGCTTTGTCTCAGTGACTCCGTCTAGTAAGTTGTACCTCTTTAGCCCAACAATTTGAGTTAAAGAAAAGGACGATTTTGCACAATTAGAACTTCTAGACACATGGGTTCAACCTAAGTTTATTAAGTCTCTGACAGGCCCCATGTTTGGGTAAAAGATTTTCATACAGTTATTAAGTTATTTGACATTTGCTTATATTTCGATTGGTGCTTTTGGCTCGATATTTTGACTAAAGCTTAAGTCGATTTTTATAAGTAAGTCTGAACGCAGCGTGGCTTACCCATGCTTTAAGATCCTGCTTATATGGTATCAGAGCCTGGTTATTTCATAGTTATCTGAGAAAAAGTATGATGATTTAAGACATAGGCATGAATTCTATTTTTAATGGATCTAGGAGAAGTAAGTACAAAAGTTACTAAACTTGAAGAGGTAGAATTACCTCAAAATCTTGATTTATTAAATAAGTGGACTCTTCCAAAAATCAACGTTAATACTATTTATGAGTACGGCTATGTTGATAAAATTCTACATAAACAGATAGTTAAAATAACTGAACAATCTATTGCTTTAAATGCTGATCAATAAACTATTCACTTGTTTAATAAAAAAGACATTGATACTTTTAAAAATCATTACAGTTTCATGCATATTGGTCTGGTACAAATTGCTTTTAAATCTCTAACTCTGAGAGGTTTGCCTGAAACATTTTTAGCTTCTCTACGAGATGCTAGAAATCTAAATTTTCAACAATCTCTTATGGGAACTATAGAATCAACTCTTGCTTATGGTCCAGTATATTTTAATATTCAACCAAATCTACAATTATCTTTGACTGATAGAAATATTCTTGATGTTTTAACCTTAAATGATAAAACCAATGGTTATAATAATGCCCCTGGATCTAAGATTATAGGAATATCTTATTGTGTTTATTACCGTCTTATGACTACTATGGATCCTAAATGTAAGTTGACTGAAGACCCTTCTGATTATACCATTCTTATAGAAACCAATTTCTTAAAATCCAAAGTCAGTACCAGGAGACCCATAAGATGGGAAGAGATTAACTTCCCTGACACTTGGGTTTTAAATTCGGTCGTTTCTCCAAAACAACTTGTAGAAGAAGTGATTAATTCAGAGTTAACTCATGTAACTTAAAACTTAAATGGAAAGATTTGTCTTCAATTTGATAACAATTCTACCATCTCTTATCGAAATTCCTTTGCTATGTCTCGTAGTATGCCTACTAGACAATATATTGCTCCTATTGAACCACCCATTTATGGCCCATCTAGAAATTACGCTGCGTCATTGCATACTTTAAGCTCTGCAGATTTGCAAAATTCTTTTAGAAATATTGACAAAGTTAAAATCAATCCTAAGACTCATATAGTTCAAGATAATGATAATATTTCTGAAAAAGACAATCCAACTCCTTCGGAGATGGAATTTGATGTCAACAGTTTTTAAAGGATTCCACATCAAATAGATTCTAGTCCTGGTTCCCCGGCAAGAAATTATATTAGAAAAGATTTCTTTGGTGAAAACTAAAAAAGTTTTAGAATATGGTTTTTTGAAACATATAGTCCTGATGATATGAAAAATATTTCTGAAGAATTCTATGAAACATGTGCATTGCATAATCATGGCGCCATGGTTTATATCCACTTATTTGCCTAAATATATTAATGTGATAGAAAGAACTTACCAAGATGTTAGTGGTAATATTATTGAATTTGTTTATCCACCCTAGTTACCTTTCATACTTGCTAATAATACGAGTATTACTTATTCTGCATTTCAAAAATTCATTGATAATGATGTTGGTCGAATCACTATTGCCGAAATTAATAAGTTGATTGCTCAAAATGATTATTTGAGCCTTTATGTGAAAGTTCTTAGGGAACACATGTCCTCTCTTGACAAAAAACTTGATGAAATGATTAAAATAGTCAAAAATTTTAATGATGGTCCAAGAGCTTCTAATATTGCTTCTACTTCAGAAAATAAGTCTGAAGAATTGACTATCAAACCTTGTTTTCAAAAGCCCCCTGATATTGAAGGATTTACAAAACCCTCTCATATAGAAACACTAGAAAAATTGCTTTACGAAAATTTTTCAAAATTAAATATCAATCCAATGGATTTTTCTAACAAATTTTCTGAGTTGCAGAATTTTGAAAATTCTTTCAAAAATGATTCTTCTCCTGATATTGACTGCAATTACTCAGAGCTTAATAAGCTTAGAGACATGATAAAAAAACAACCTAGAAAATACGCCGATCTTCTAAGAATGACTACTACGTATTATCCACGGACCAACTCCTCAAGATGTTCTGCTGGAGGAGCGAGAGTGGAATTTGACGAATACGTCTTATTGTGGAGAATAAATTTATGAATGGAATATAGATGGTTTAAGTGAAAAACAAATCTTTATTCAAGTTCATCTCATTCTTATGTATTCTACTATAGCAAAAAATACGGCATCTGCTGAAAATAAAGATAAACGCACTGATTTTACAGTTTGTAAAATGATTGTTGCTGGTTTTACTGGCCAACTCCGTAGTTGGTGGGACAATTATTTAACCGATGAAGCTAGATTAAAAATCTTCACCGCTAAAACTGAGAAACTTGGAAAAGACAATCAAGGGAAAGATCTACCTGTAGAAAGAGAAGACACTGTCTATACTCTTATGTTAACCATTATGGAGCATTTTGGAGGTAGGTTTACTAACCAATACGAAAATACTCGCACTCTCCTTAATGGCCTTAGATGTAGACACCTAGGCGAATTTAGGTGGTATAAAAACACTTTTCTAGGTCGAGTTATGGACTTACCAGAAACTAATTTACAATATTGGAAGGCTAAGTTCATAGATGGACTCCCTCCTTTGTTTGGTGAAAGGGTTAGAAAAAAACTTACGGGAACATCTGTAGATATACCCTAGAAAGATTATACTTATGTTCAGCTTATAGCAACTACCACTGACGAAGGTTTAGCTTTGTGCAATGAATTAAAATTAAATAGACAAATCAAGATGAATAAGCTCAGAGAAAGATCTCCGCTAGGAGACTTCTGTGATCAATTTGGAATGAATCAACAGGCTTCCACCTCTCAAAAAACTCATAGGCAATCTAAGTATAGGAAAATGAATTACCGTCATAGGTTTAAAGAAGAAAGAAAAACTAGAAAAATCCTTCGAAAGTCCTCCAGAATTACCAAAAATAGATCTAAGAGAGATTTAGCTAAAATCAAGTGCTATAACTGTAAACAGCTTGGGTATATTGCTCCAAATTGTAAGCTCCAAAAAATCAAGTCTTTAAAACTTTCTGATGATTTTCATAATTAAATTTATGGCTTGTTATATACTTCTGGTTCTGAGTCTGATTACCACTATGAATCTGAATCAGAAAATGATATTGAATTGCTTGAATCTTCTGTAATAGTCATGAAAATGAAAATTCTTGCCCTGATTGTCCTGGTAACTCTTGTACTTGTGATAACATATTTTTTCGGTTACAATCTCAGTTTGAAGACTTAGATTTAAAAGTCTAAACTTTAACTGCTGAAAATATTCTTGAATTATTGAAGGAAATTTCGGACGATAAACTTCGTGAAAAAAATATTAATCTTGTTGCGAAAAAAATCCGCTAATAGCATTTCAACTAGTTCTAAAGCAGTTAATAAAACTTATAATTATGATATTCCTTATTCTTTAGCCGAAGTTAATCGACGCCTTGCTTTAAGTAAAACACCTGGTAGAGATACTTCTTTTGATGATTTAAAAATAGAGGTTGAAAATCTAAAAAGAGAAATTATTTCATTAAAACAAAATCAAATGATTTGTGATCACAAAATTTCAAAAATTGAAGAAAATACTTCTTATCATAATTTTCCTCATGATATTCCTTCTACTTCTTATTCGAAAAGTAAAGAAATTGCTGAACCTGATATTGATAATAATATTCAACCCCTTGATTTAAAAAAAGATTTTTTTTAGGAATGATGCAAATTGTTACCGCCCAAAAATGGTATATTAATTGCTCCATATTAATTAATAATGATATCTCTATAAATAATATAGCCATGATTGATAGTGGGGCAGATGTTAGTTGCATTCAAGAAGGTTCAATATCTACTAGATATTTTCAAAAAGCTATTCATATCATTAGATCGACATCTAGTCACACTCTTGATATTAATTATAAATTTCCCAATGCACATATCTGTAAAAGCAAGACTTGCATTCCACATTTTTTCTTTCTAGTAAAAAATCAATTATACCCCCCTATTATTTTAGGAATACCTTTTATAAATATTATTTACCCTTTTACGCATCTTGATGTACATGGTTTTCAAGCTACTTATAAAAATCAAAAAATCTCTCATTCCTTTATTACTGATCCAGTCACTCGGGATATAAATGCTTTGAATGACATAAAACAAACTCAATTGAACTTCTTACAATTTGAAATTATGAGTATGAATGTTCAAAATACGCTGAGTTCTATGAAAATACAAGAAAAATAAAAATAATCTCGATCCAATTTATTACTGATATTTGTGTAGACCATCTAAATGCTTTTTGGAAAAGAAAAGAACATGTTGTTTCTCTTCCTTATGAAAATGATTTCATCGAAGCCAATATTCCAACAAAATCCCGACCCTGTCAAATGAATGCGGAATTAGTAGAATTCTATAAAAAGGAGATTGATAATCTTCAAGAAAAGGGTGTTATTAAACTTTCTAAATTCCCGTGGTTATGCACTGCATTTTATGTTAACAATACTGCTGAAAAAGAACAAGGTACGCCTAAACTTGTTGTTAATTACAAACCTTTGAATAAAGTTTTGAAATGGACTACGTATCCAATACCCAATAAAAAAGACTTTCTATCTAGACTATATGATGCCAACATATTTTCAAAATTTGATTTAAAATCTGATTATTCGCAAATTCGTATTGATGATAAACATACTTATAGAACTGCTTTCAATGTGCCTTTTGGGCAATATGAATGGAATGTTATGCCTTTTGGTTTAAAAAATGCTCCTTCTGAATTCCAAAAAATCATGAATGATATATTTAATCCCTACATGGAATTTATAATTGTTTATATAGATGATATTCTTGTTTTTTCTAAAACAATAGAATTACATTTTAAGCACTTGAGTATTTTCAAACAAATTGTGATGCAAAATGGTCTGGTTATTTCTAAACCAAAAATGTCATTATTTCAGACTAGTATTCGATTTCTTGGGCCTAATATTTCTAAAGGAAAAATTGAGCCAATTCAGAGGTCTTTAAATTTTTCGAAAAAATTCCCTGATATTATTACTAATAAAACTCAACTACAAAGATTTTTGGGCAGTCTCAATTATATTTCCCCTTTCTATCAGAACTTATCTCTTGATTTGGCACCTTTGTATGATAGATTAAAAAAGAACTAAAAAGAACCGTGGACTGACTCTCACACTAAGCTAGTCCAACTAATTAAAAAACATGTTGAGTCCTTACCTTGTGTAACTCTAGAAACTCCTGCATAGTTAAAAATTGTCGAGATTGACGCTTCAAACATTGGTTATGGTGGAATTCTTAAACAAGTAAATCCCCATATTAATTCCGAAAGTCTTATTAGATTTCATTCTGGAAAATGGTCTGATAGTCAAAAAAAATACGCCACAGTGGCTCATGAGATGTTAACTATTGTTAAATGCATTTTAAAATTTCAAGATGATTTATATAATCAAAAATTTGTTGTTAGAACTGGTGCACAATCTGTTAAGTATATGTTTGATAAAGACTAAACATGATGCTTCTAAGTTAATTTTTGCAAGATGGCAAACTCAATTAGCCCCTTTTGATTTTGAAATACAATATAAAAAGGGTAGTGAAAATTCTTTACCTGATTTTCTATCTCGCAAATACATTAATAATTCATAAATAAAAAATTTTTGCAGGTTACTTTGGGACAAAAACAAAAACCAGGGAGAATGAATTACTATACTTTCTACCTTTCTGAAAAATTAGTTATCACTATCATAAAATGCATTCCTTTTTACGAAGATGTACATTTTGTTATCTTAGAAAAACTTGTTCATGATTTAATACAAGAAAATTTATTTCTTCCAAACTGGGAAGATATGCATGATGAAATTGATTAGGTGGAAATTGACTTTTACTTTGATATATTCTAATCTTATTACATACTTGTAGTATGGGTACCGACCCCCTATGGCTAGTGGTCCGAGGAAGAGAAAATACTGACAACAGCCAAAGTCAAAACACTAGAGAAAGAGGATCCTTATATGCTTCAAGCTCTTCGAATTTCCTTGTATTACAATGAGGAAATATGAGTTTGATAAATATGAAAATACAGCATATTGCAAAACCATCCTCTTCAACAACTCTGAATATAAGCCCTTCAATCTGTTTGGATGATATTCCAGAAGATCATCCTTTATATGAACAAATATAATCCTATATATCTACTAAAAAGACTTAATTCATTTGTAGCAATTGCTTAAGAAAATACTGCAGATAAGCCCAATTATGAAAAGCTCGAAGAAAGGTAATTGATACTCCTTGTTGAAAACTCTCAAATATGCAAACAGGAGGATCCATGAAGATTGCTCCAAAAACATTTATTAACACATCTTTATTTTGCCGGAGAATCATTTAAAACAAGAGCTTATTATGAAAATATTTTAGTCACCACTGGTAGCGCAGAAATAGAACATCATCAATTGGTCGGAGCAACGACTGAATATGTTCATGGCTATTTTAAAATGGTGATTAAAAAACTTCTTTCTATTGAAGATTGGGCCACAACCTCCATGGCTGAAAGATACTTAACTATGAAAGATTCAAAAGTCGTTTTTACCTACTGGGATTATATTAAAGCTTTTACTCAAGCTCTTTATTACAATAATTCTAAACACTCGCATACTTGGTTTCTAAAAGTTTGTACAAAAGTCTTTGAAAACCAAATTCCCAACTGATTTATCCAATGGTGGTCATATCATGGCCCCACCGTTAAAATCCTGTCGTCAGAATACTTTCACCTCTACCAAGATTGGAAGAAGCATTCACCATTTCTTACTAATTTATATCTATCAGAACATGTCTGTAAATTAGACACCATCGATCAAATGCACATTTTTATAGAATTTTCCATTCCATGGATTCATAAGTGGCGTGTTGAATTTAGATTCAGCAAAGAACAAATACCCGGCCTATATAGGGTATTTTATTGTAACTTCTAGGATAAATTGACTCATATTGACCCAATTACAAAGGTCCCTTATGACAGAATTGCGTGAAACCATTATCAGAAAAAACATTGAAAATGCTCACGCTTCACAAAAGGAAATTATCGAAGACAAAGGTCTAAACTACATCTCCAGAAGAATCTTAGTTCAAGAAGGTGACAAATTGGAAATGATTGAAAAATACTTAGCAGAGGTTCGGAGTAAATTGATAAAGATGGTAGAACAAAATTCAGACACATCGATGAAAAGCATCACAAGCGAAGAAGCAGAAAATACAGAAGATGGTCTTAATTCACAACCACTACCTTCAGTACACATTCTCACAGATGCAGAATTGGAACAAACCGAAGTCCTTCTCCCCCAGTTAAAGAAAAAAGGAAAAGACAAAAAATGATAGAAAATAGGTCTATATTAGGCCCCATTTGAAAAGCTCAAGCTCGAGGTGACAGCACCACAAGAATTATTAAAATACTATAACTATGCTTGTTTTATTAAAAACACTGTGCACAGGGCCCCATTATACACTGTGCAAGATTCTCCTTTTTATTATAAATAGATGCTTTATTAATGTTAGAGAGGCAGAAGTTTTCCTTCCCCATCTCTCTCTACGTCTACCCTCTCATTTCTATCTACTTTTGTAATATATTCAGAAGATAAATAAAAGGTGAATAACCACTATTACATACTGTTCAGGCCTTACATCCGGTCGGCTTTAAGGTACACGACTATTCTTCTTTTTAACTACTTTTTATACTACTTCTTTTTACCAGCCGTGACCATGTCCGGCTAAGAAAATTCTCATGTCTATGTTTAAAATATAACTTCTATTATTAGATAATTATGAAATATCCATACTTTATCTAAATATGAGAAATGTTTCTATAGCTTCTAATTTGGTTCCAAAATGGTGGTACAGTCGAGTTTAATATGTTTTGGGCTTTATCTCAGTGATTCCGTCTAGTAAGTTGTGCTTCTTTAGCCCAGCAATTTGAGTTAAAGAAAAAGGTCGAATTTGCACAATTAGAACTTCTAGATACATGGGTTCAACCTAAGTTTATTAAGTCTCTGACAGGCCCCATATTTGGGTAAAATATTTCCATATAGTGATTAAGCTATTTGACATTTGCTTATATTTCGATTGGTGCTTTTGGCTCGATATTTCGACTAAAGCTTAAGCCGATATTTATAAGTAACTCTGAATGCAGCGTGGCTTACCCCTACTTTAAGATTCTGCTTATATGGTTATTATTATTACTATTATTATTATAATTATTATTACTATTATTATTTCCTTCCCTTTCTCTCTCTACGTCTACCCTCTCCCTTCTATCTACTTTTGTAATATATTCTGAAGATAAATAAAAGGCGAATAACTTCTATTACATACTGTTCAGGCCTTATATCCGGCTGTCTTTAAGGTACATAGCTACTCTTCTTTTAACCTACTTTTTATACTAATTCTTCTTACCAGCCGCGACCATGTCCAGCTAAGAAAATTCTCATGTCTATATTTAAAATCTAACTTTTATTATTAGAAAATTATGAAGTATCCAAACTTTATCTGAATATGAGAGATATTTTTATAGCTTCTAACTTGGTTCCAAAATGGTGGTACAGTCGAGTTTAATATGTTTTAGGTTGGCTTTGTCTCAGTGACTCCGTCTAGTAAGTTGTGCCTCTTTAGCCCAGTAATTTGAGATAAAGAAAAAGGGCAATTTTTGCACAATTAGAACTTTTAGACACATGGGTTCAACTTAAGCTTATTAAGTCTCCGACAGGCACCATGTTTGGGTAAAAGATTTTCATACAGTTATTAAGCTATTTGATATTTGCTTATATTTTGATTGGTGCTTTTGGCTCGATATTTCGACTAAATCTTAAGCAGATATTCATAAGTAAGTCTGAATGCAGCGTGACTTACCCCTGCTTGAAGATCCTACTTATATGATTTTGAGTTACATGAGTTAACTCTGAATTGGTCACTTCTTCTACAAGTTATTTTGGAGAAACAACCAAATTTAAAACCCAAGTGTCTGGGAAGTTAATCTCTTCCCATCTTATAGGTCTCCTGCATGAATTCTATTTTCAATGGATCTGGGAGAAGTAATTAAAAAAGTACTAAACTTGAAGAGGTAGAATTACCTCAAAATCTTGATTTATTAAATAAATGGACTCTTCCAAAAATCAAAGTTAATACTATTTATGAGTACGGTTATTTTGATAAAATTCTGCATAAACAGATAGTTAAAACTACTGAACAATACATTCCTTTAAATGCTGATGTACAAACTATATAAAACTTGCTTAATAAAAAGGACATTGATACTTTTAAAAATTATTATAGTTTCATGTATATTGGTCTGGTACAAATTGCTTTTAAGCCTCTTACTCTGAGAGGTTTGCTTGAAACATTTTTAGCTGCTTTACGTGATGCTAGAAATCTAAATTTTCGACAATTTCTTATGGGAACTATAGAATCAACTCTTGCTTATGGTCTAGTATATTTTAATGTTCAGCCAAATCTACAATTATCATTGACTGATAGAAATATTCTTGATGTTTTAACCTTAATTGTTAAAACTAATGGTTATAATTATGCACCCGGATCTGAGCTTATAGGAATATCTTATCGCATTTATTACCTTCTTATGACTACTATGGCTCCTAAATGTAATTTGACTGAAGACCCTTCTGATTATACCATTCTTATAGAAATTAATTTCTTAAAACCCCAAGTCAGTACCAGGAGACCCATAAGATGGGAAGAGATTAACTTCCCTGACACTTGGGTTTTAAATTCGGTTATTTCTCCAAAATAACTTGTAGAAGAAGTGACCAATTCAGAGTTAACTCATCTAACTCAAAACTCAGATGGAAAGATCTGTCTTCAATTTGATGACAATTCTACCATATCTTATCGAAATTCCTTTGCTATGTGTCGTATTATACCTACTAGACAATATATTTCTCCTATTGAATCACCTGTTTATGGCCCATCTAGAAATCGCGCTGTGTCATTGCATACTTTAAGCTCTGCAGATTTTCAAAATTCCTTTAGAAATATTGAAAAGGTTAAAATCAATCCTAAGACTCATATAGTTAAAGATAATTATATTATTTCTGAAAAAGACAATCCAACTCCTTCGGAGATGGCATTTGATGTCAACAGTGTTTAAATGATTCCACATCAAATAGATTTTTGTCCTGATTCCCAGGCCAAAAATTATATTAGAAATGATTTCTTTGGTGAAACTGGAAAAATTTTAGAATATGGTTTTTTGAAACATATCGTCCTGATGATATGAAAAATATTTCTGAAGAATCCTATGAAACGTGTGCATTGCATAATTAGATTATTTGTTTTGCGCCATGGTTTATATCTACTTATTTGCCTAAATATATTAATGTGATAGAAATAACTTACCAAGATGTTAGTGGTAATATTATTGAATGTGTTTATCCACCCCAGTCACCTTTCATACTTCCTAATAGTACAGGTATTACTTATTCTGCATTCCATAAATTCATTGATAATAATGTTGGTCGAATCACTATAGCCGAAATTAATAAGTTGATTGGTCAAAATAATTATTTGAGTCTTTATGTGAAAGTTCTTGGGGAACACATGTCCTCTCTTGACAAAAAACTTGATGAATTGATTAAAATAGTCAAAAATTTTAATGATGGTCCAAAAGCTTCTAATATTGCTTCTACTTCAGAAAATAAGTTTGAAGAATTGACTATCAAACCTTGTTTCCAAAGGCCCCCTGATATTGAAGGATTTACAAAACCTCTCATATAGAAACACTAGAAAAATTGCTTGACAAAAAATTTTCAAAATTAAATATCAATCCAACGGATTTTTCTTACGAATTTTCTAAGTTATAGAATTTTGAAAATTCTTTCAAAAATGATTCTTATCCTACTATTGATAGCAATTACTCAGAGCTTAATAGGCTCAGAGGCGTGATAAAAAAACAACCTAGAAAATACGCTGATCTTCCAAGAATGATTACTACGTATTATCCACGACCAACTCCTCAAGATGTTCTGCTAGAGGAGCGAGAGTGGAATTTGACGAATACGTCTTACTATGGAGAATCAATTTATGAATGGAATATAGATGGTTTAAGTGAATAACAAATCTATATTCAAGTTCATCGCATGCTTATGTATTCTACTATAGCAAAAATACGGTATCTGCTGAAAATAAAGATAAACGCACTGATTCTGCAGTTTGTAAAATGATTGTTGCTGGTTTTACTGGCCAACTCCATGGTTGGTGGGACAATTATTTAACCGATGAAGCTAGATTAAAAATTTTCAATGCTAAAACTGAGAAACCTGGAAAAGACAATCTAAGGAGAGATCTACCTGCCGAAAGAGAAGACGTAGTCTATACTCTCGTGTTAACCATTATGGATCATTTTGGAGGTAGGTTTACTAACCAATATGAAAATACTCGCTCTCTCCTTAATGGCCTTAGATGTAGACACCTAGGCAAATTTAGGTGGTATAAAGACACTTTTCTAAGTCGAGTTATGGACTCACTAGAAACTAATTTACTATATTGAAAGGCTAAGTTCATAGATGGACTCCCTACTTTGTTTGGTGAAAGGGTAAGAAAAAAACTTACGGGAACATCTGTAGATATACCCTAGAAAGATTATACATATGATCAGCTTATAACAACTACCACTGACGAAGGTTTAGCTTTATGCAATGAATTGAAATTGAGTAGACAAATTAAGATGAATAAGCTCAGAGAAAAATCTGAGCTAGGAGACTTCTGTGATCAATTTGGAATGAATCAACAGGCTTTCACCTCTCAAAAAACTCATAGGCAATCTAAGTATAGGAAAAATAATTATCGTCGTAGATCTAAAGAAGAAAGAGAACTAGAAAAATCCATCGCAAGTCCTCCAGATTTACCAAAAATAGATCTAAGAGAGATTTAGCTAAAATCAAGTGCTATAACTGTAAACAGTTTGGGCATATTTCTCCAAATTGTAAGCTCCAAAAAATCAAGTCTCTAGAACTTTCTGATGATCTTCATGATCAAATTTATGGCTTGTTATATACTTTTGGTTATGAGTTTGATTACCACTATGAATTTGAATCAGAAAATGATATTGAATTGCCTGAATCTTTTGATAGTAATCATGAAAATAAAAATTCTTGCCCTGATTGTCCTGGTAACTCTTGTACTTGTGATAACATGTTTTATCGGTTACAGTCTCTGTTTGAAGACTTAGATTTAAAAGTCCAAACTTTAACTGCTGAAAATGTTCTTGAATTATTGAAGGAAATTTCGGACGATAAACTTCGTGAAAAAATTATTAATCTTGCTGTGAAAAAATCCGAGCTAATAGCATTTCAACTAGTTCTAAAGCAGTTAATAAAACTTATGATTATGATATGCCTTATTTTTTAGCCGAAGTTAATTGACGCCTTGCTTTAAGTAAAACACTTGGTAGAGATACTTCTTTTGATGATTTAAAAATCAAGGTTGAAAATCTAAAAGGAGAAATTATTTCATTAAAACAAAATCAAATGATTTGTGATCACAGAATTTCAAAAATTGAAGAAAATACTTCTCATCTTAATTTTCCTCATGATATTCCTTCTACTTCTTATTCTAAAAGTAAAGAAATTGTTGATCCTGATATTAATATTCAACCCCTTGATTTAAAAATGGATTTGTTTTTAGGAATGATGCAGATTGTTACCGCCCATAAATGGTATATTAATTGCTCCATATTAATTAATAATGATATCTCTATAAATAATATAGCTATGATTGATAGTGGGGCAGATGTTAGTTGCATTCAAGAAGGTTTAATCCCTACTAGATATTTTCAAAAAACTACTCATATCATTAGATCGACTTCTGGTCATTCTCTTGATATTAATTATAAATTGCCCAATGCACATATTTGTAAAAATAAGACTTGCATTCCACATTTTTTCTTTCTAGTAAAAAATCAATGATACCCCTCTATTATTTTAGGAACACCTTTTATAAATGTTATTTACCATTTTACGCATCTTGATGCACATGGTTTTCAAGCTACTTATAAAAATAAAAAAATCTCTTGTTCATTTATTATTGATCCAGTCACTCGGGATATAAATGCTTTGATACCATATAAGCAGGATCTTCAAGCAGGGGTAAGCCACACTGCGTTCAGACTTACTTATGAATCTTGTTGTTGTTGTTGTTGTTGTTGTTGTTATTTTATTAATATATAAAAGAGAGGTTAATAAATTTTGGTAGTCCTTACAAGGCTACTTTAGTAATTTCAATTAATTTGTTAATCTACTAAAATTATGGCATGTAATTAATAAAGATAAAACTACATTATTTCTTTGCTTGTCAAATGAAACTTTGTATGTAGTGTGTCATGAAGTGAGAAATTATTGTTGAGTTTTTTCTTAAATTTTAATTGCTTAACTAATTTATTTTAGAAAACATAAAAAATTCGAAGGAAACTAGAAAGTGGAGAATCAAACCTTTACCAATAAGGTGAGAGTTCAAACTGATAATTAACTAAATGGTTTAGATTTCCCCATTGTTTAACTAATCGATAAATCTTTTAACTAATTGTATAAAAGTATATTTTTTTTTGATGAATTGAGTATGATTCTCAATATTTCCTAATTATTTTTTATGAATTGATAGAATTTATTTTATGGACAATTTTATCTTACTTTTGAAATTATCAATAAAATATTTCAAATATTGAAAGTTTAAATTATTGATAAAGTTAAAAATGAGGTAGTGGTATCGATTAGGATCAGATAATTTTTATAATATCTTTTTTGATTAATTGAGAATTAATATTCTTAAGCATAAACTAAATATAAAGAGTTAATACATTCTCGAAGATCATTTTGATGAATTTAGTTTTTTTTCCTTAATTTAATGTAACACTAAGATTAAATTACCATATCAACTAGCTTAAATTCTTGCCAGGTAAAATTATGAATAAAATTAAAACTTAATATATATGCGAAGAAATATATTTCTATTTATAGCTATAGAATATATGTTCATAAACTCATAAAAATGTTAATGTTTTTTAATTTATGAGCTTTTACGAGTTGTAATTATTTTATATATTTAATCATATTATTATATAAAATATTAAATTATTTGAGTTTAGGCCCTGGCTTGGCACGAGCCTTATAAAACTAGTGATTAGGATAAATGGGAACAAATGACACAGGATGTATTTGGTATGAAGGAAAAAAATTTCTAAAAAAATATTAATAAGTGGCCGTTTTTTTAAATTACTTATTTTTTGAACTTCGTTATAAGTTAGAAGAAAATATAGTCTCATATTGGTAAATACAATGATACCACATCCAGATCCCACCCTTTGACACGAACTTAGACCGATGTATAGACCCCAACTAGAGACACCACCCTGATCCTAACCTCAATTCCAACTCAAATATTAATCTTTTATACTTTTCACTTAAGGGCGTTGTTGTTATTTGATTGAAGGTGCATTGATGGACATGAGTCTTTATATGATAACACTAAATTTAAATCATTATTTTGATGCAAGACGATCTTTGTCAATATAATAACTCAACTTAGGTTGGGGTCGAATCTACGGGGAGTGTAAGTTAGTCTTCGAATCCTATGTATGTTGAAAGTCACTAAGCGTTGACCTGCAATGTACACTTAAAGCAAAACAAAAATTAAATTAGGGAGTATGATTTAAAATGTGGTTTGAATAAAATTAACTTGTAAAACTAAATGAGAACAACAATTATTGATTAGAATCTAATAAAAGAAGAGTTTGAGGTTATGCTTATCCTAGGGGTCATATATGCATGGGTGTTTGAGGGTTAGTCCATTTCTTAGCCAAAGACTTGGGTAGGCTAGATTTTAACTCTTAATGCGAGTCTTTCAACAACACACCAGACTTCACTCATGAATTCTTTCGAATACCTCATGAGGGTGATAATTTTATCAATCCAAAACCTCAACGTAACACCCTTATTTCTAGGATGTGTCAATCAACCTAGCTACTTTACATAACATTCTTATTTCTAAGACAATGTTAAGGAAAATAACTAGTATCAAATAGTTGCTCACTACCACTCATCACTCACATCCCTCTTTCAAGGATGGTGTGGGATCCAAGTCAATTGGGTTTTTCACCCACAATTATTACTTCAACTATAGCATAGTAGCAAAACCCAATATCAATAGCTACTAATTAGGACTAACAATCAATACCCATACACTTTAACACCCTAATCAAGCATAACCCCAATATAAATATTTAGCTACTCATGAGATTTGATAAAAGAGAGATTTCGAAGTTATTACCGAATGTATCTATTGATAACAAAGTAAGAATAATTCCAAAACTTCAATCTCAAATTATAACTAAAAATCTTCTAGGAAAAATTTAACAACAATTGTTCTTTCCCAATTTACTAGGGTTTCTCTCAATACAATCTTGAAAATTGGTTAGAAGATGCCTCAATTGTGTAAGGGTTTTGCCCTTTTGAGAATTGAGCTTAGCTGCGTGAAATGACAAAACTGCCCTTGGACATTTAGCCGCTCAATTGCGATCGCGTTCTTTGGATCGCAATCGCGCTTTTGCGATCATGTACCATCTTATCGTGATCTCGGTAACTGAGGGTCTTTTGATCCCTAGTTGACTGACCACGATCGCGACTCTGAGGATCGCGATCACGGTAACTGAGGGCCTCTTATTCTCCATTTTTTGTCCTTTTTTGCCTACTTTCCTACCCTTTTAGCATGATTTCCATTCATTTTTATCATAAAACTTGCAATATCACAAAAATTGGAAATTAGTACATTCCAATGAAAAATTAGGCTCATGTACACAATTTTAGCAATGGTAGTGCATAAATTTGGATGTCTATGAGTGGTAAATTTGTCACTCACCAACATACCCAACTTAAATCTTTGCTTTACCTCAAGCAACACTACTTGTTACTCAATGAGACTATGCAATTATCAGCATATTCATACAACTAAATGATCATAATGATTTCGAACTCAATTAGCACCAACAATTAGCCTTCAAGCATGGGAAAAGCTATTCTCACAATTCCACTCAAACTATATCACACTTTCAAGGATGTAAAAGACTTTAAAGAATAACTAAACAACAACCACTAACTCTCTATAAGTGACTCTCCATCAATAATGACACAACTACACTCCTTTGCCTCATTTTTGGAATATGACAATTTCACCCACATCAATTAGTCTACATGCCTCCTTTCAAAAGAAAGTCCCATACACCAATGTATCTATCATGCAACAAGGGATTAAAGTGTAGGTGCACACTCTAAAAAAGAATCTCTCAATGCGAACAAGCATCATACCATATGCTTGCCCTTATTTTCAATCGTCACTAATTCAAACACACTTGATTGGAGATCTCGAAGGACTTTTTCAAGCTTGTAATGTAAGCTCGGGGAAAGGGTATGATATCATTTGGGAACAAAGTGACTACACCCTCCTTGAATATCTACATCACACTGTTTGATTAAACTTCAGACTGTGGGCCACTTCATTAATTTCTGACTTACACATATGCCTACTTTTATTATCTTGATTCACCCATCTTTTGAAAGCATTTTCTTCTCATTGATTTCTTTTGTGCAATCTATACATTTCTTTTTTTTGATGATTCCTTTCTTTTTTTTCACTTACTCTCTTTGCTTAACTATTAGGCATTCACTCATAATAGCATGGTCCAAGTTCACCTCTTCCAAGACTCACCACCCTCAACTTAGGCTTTTGGCCTCAAGTTGCAGTTCCATGTTTAAGAAGGATAGGGTTCAAAAGAAGGGTAAAATTAAATGGTTCAAGGCTTGTAATATGGTTGCCAACAAAAGGTTCAAAAGCTCAAAATGAGTGACTAGGGATACCATTCTATGTACGGGTAGGATCTTTAGGCTAAAGTGGGTTTCCATATTCGCAAAGATGGCTTAAGATCATTTTTCCAACCAAGCATAATCACAATTAGTTTTGAGAAACTAACGGGGAAAGTTCTAGATGACACAAGTAAGCATGAGAATTAAATTACTAAGCTCAGCACACAAGGCATGCAAACTATTCAAGGGGGCTTAAATACATTTCCTATTAGATACAAAAGGAGCTATTTGTCACACACTACCAACTAAAGACTTTGGAGTCACATAAAGAGGAAAGCGTTGTTACAAACTCATTCACATTCATGCCCTTGATTTTTTACAAAAATTTAGGACGGAGAGGGATGTTTGTTTCGCATTTTCACTACGTAATATTGGCTATTGTAAGCATCAAACCAAACCGCCATCTTATATTTTGGATCTATAAGGGCAAACCATATGGCTACTCAGACTTCACCATAGGTATAAAAGCGATTTCAAATCTACAATGCCACGAGTACTCAGACTTCCCCTGCATCTATGGATCAAAGCCCAAACACGACAATTTTTCCTTAAGAATGTCGTCACTCAATCTATCATAGAGAAAGGCTCGTTCGACATCATTATCAAAACAAGATAAGAATAAATAAAAATTTAAAAATAAAATCAAATGATTAATCCATCAAATATAGGCACCATAGGGGTGCCCAAATATTACAACCCAAAATAGAAATAAAATCATCCAAGAAAACAAAATAAAAACATCAAACAAATATCCAAATAATATACACTAAGGCATTAAATGAATACGGAGACTTGCACCCCAACTAAAAGCTAGTAGTGACCTCACTGCATAATCAAGAAAGCAAAAAGAGTAGAGGGTGCTCCCTGTAATCGTATCAAGAACTATCGATTTCGATCTCGGCATCATTTGAGTCTGACCATGTAGCTGGGACCTCATCATCACCATCACCCGGGGAGAAGAGGGGTTTCAGGACCTTTCATAGGCCCTTCACCCCATTCCACATCTTAGTGAAGAATTTGTCCCTCTTCTTCTCCTTCTTTCTCATCTTATCGTGAGAATACTTAAGCTTCTTATGCAACTATTCTAAGGACGAGTATATCCTCTCAAGCCTAGAGATGGTGGCCCCCTGCTCCTTCTAATTTGCTGGAAACTACTCATAGTCAGTTTGAGCAGCATAAGATTGGCGAGCGGTAGAAGACCTTCCTGTCCCTGTAGGAAATCCATACACAAGCTCCTTGATTGCCCTTATCTCGACCGAGATCTCCTTAAACGACCCTATTGTAAATGGCCTGCAAGAGTCTATTTCTTTATCTGTCGACTAGCCTAAGTCGATCTTTCTCTTCTTAATCTTACCAAGTGCGCCTTCACCCCAAATCTTAAGAGGGTAAATGGTGGTCTTGGATGAACCCAAGTGTCTTCGGTGTACTCCTCAACCCCGGCTCTCTTGCATAGCTCTGTGATCAAAAAAGGAAATAATAGTAGGAATCTACCTTGATTCTTGAAATGCCTAATGTCCGAAAGCACAAGACGTCCAACATTCAAAGGAATATTGTCTAAGATACATACAACTATCTAGGCTCGCGAATCTAGGACATAGGTCATATTAGCGCACGGGGAAAAACAACTACAAATGATGGCTAACCATATCCTTGCCTCAGCCATGAAATTATGCAATGATATCCCTATCTTGGTGGAAGCCCAAGAGACCTCTCTACTATGACATAACCTTTTAACTAACCAGCTCCCTGATTCACATCTCTTTGCCTCAAACTATTCCATGTCCACATCCGATAGCCCATACAAGTTATTTATTTTCTCGGCCCCGAAGTGAACATTTTTTCCCTGGATTCTTATAATTGGTTTGGAGAAAGATACTACACTGAGGTTAGTGTAGAACACCCTCACCCAATGTTGTTTTGCCCGACATGGATCCGAGGAGAAACATCTCCACCTGGTGGCCACTAATTTGTCATAGAATGTTGGGATCTTTTCCGGCACCTTATCTAAACATATGCCTTACTTCGGGAGTAGCTTTGTTTTAGGCAGGCCAGCATAGTACAAGGTTTGGAACTCAGGAGCCATGAAGCGATTTTGGTCATAGTCTTGCTTCTTTAGCTTTGAAAACCTAAGAACAACACAACAACATTAATTATCAATATTTTCATGTGAAAACTATGCTATGTTCTTTAATTAAACTAATGGGATGGTGTCTTGCTAATTTTTGTGCAAGAAATGGACTTGTAGATTTTTTGTCCCAGCTAAAAAATAGCTTCAAATATCATGATCGCGGGCCACCGAGCCTCGATCGCTCTCATGTGATCGCCATTACAGTATCTAAGGCATGTCGAACCAAATTGGTCACAACCCACAACTTTCATTTTCAATGCCAATTTGTGTTCCAAATCAAAAATTCACATTAAGACCAAGAAACACAGCCCTTAGACATTCAATCATGCTCTTAGAACACGAGAAAACTAGTAAGGGATTTATTCGGGCATTTTATCGGACATTTGGTGTGCATATGCTATTCCTATCAATTTTGAGAAAATTAGGGTACTCAAGACCTCCCCACCAATGCACACACCAATAACAACAACCAATTACACCAGAGACACAATTGAAAACGAATTTAGCATGCAAATCATAATATTAGGTCATTCCTAAGACATGAGTTCTAAGGCCCGCACACAAGAATAAAAAAAAGAATTTAAGCACATACCGGAGTAGGAAATGCAGGGATGATTCAATACACTATTGGATGCTTCTAAAAAATAAAATATGGTTCCAATTTGATAGTAATTGAAGAGGTAGTATGGCTAAAGCATTGGTTAACTATTCAAGTTTTAACCCAGTCCTGATCATGATCGCGATCAAAGTTCTGCGATCGTGGTTACACGGTGATCGTGGTAACTGAGGATAGTTTCTGGTCCTCTGTTTTCCCCTGCTCAGCCCACTACTCTATTTCACCACACTTCTCCTTACTTAACATCATTCAAAATCAGCCCCTTTGGGCTCCTAATTTGCATGGATCAATCACAACAAACATAATCTATAAAGCATACGAGCCACTTTCATGTCATGATGAGTTACTTCCCATCCAATCCCTAATCTAATATTACGGCACGACGTTCTTCAATCTTCAAGTTAGATCATTGAGGTATCCATCATCAACCTCCATGTCTACTACATCAATGATGGACACCCTTTGTAGTTTCATTGGTTGTTTCTCAGTTTTACACACCCGAAAGAAAACCTCATCATTTTGCACCCGAAACTTCATTTCCCCTTGCTCCATATCAATAATTGCGCTCCCAATTGATAAAAAAGGTCTTCCAAGAATAATAGGTATTTCTTAGTCGATTTCACAATCAAGGACTACAAAGTCTGCTAGCAAAATAAAACTATCGATTTTCACCAAGACATCATACAAGACTCCAACCGATTTCTTAATAGAGTGGTCCACCATCAAGATCCTCATTATGTGGGAGTAGGTGTGCCGAAACCAAGTCTTTGATATATTGCATACGACATCAAATTTATGCTTGCTCCAAGGTCATACAATGTTTTTTCAAATTTGTGTGTCCCAATGGTGCAAGGGATTGTGAATGCTTCCAGGTCTTCTTTATTTTCCGCCATAACACTTATCATGATAGGGCTACAACCATGGGTCACTTCAATGGTTTCCCCATCTACAAGGTATTTCTTGGACAACAATGTCTTCATTAGCTTAGCATACCTCGGAATTTCTTGAATGGCTTCTAGCAATGGGATATTAATTGAAAGATTGCTAAACTTAGCGAGAAACTTCTTGAGTTTGACGTTCTCCTCCCTTTTCTTGATTCTTTGTGGGAATGGATGAGGGCTTTTCATAGGAGAAAAGGGGTCATATTGTGATTTATTTATCTTTTGTTCACCACCCTTAACTATTTTAGGAGCCCCCTCCCCATCAACTATCTCTTCAATTATCATTGGTTCTTCATCATCCCCTTGATACTTTAGAGTATTATTCTTTGACTCATCCATGCAATTTTTCTTCATATTCGCTTGTTCATCATTAGCCTCTTTCTCACCCTCAACCATATGATCACCAAGGTTCTTGCCACTTCTAGTGATGATTTCCATGACATGGGCATCATTTTTTGGATTCACCACAGTATCACTAGGAAGGCCACCTTTAGGCCTAGAATTAAGTGCGGTTAAGATTTGGCCAATTTGGGCCTCCAATTATTTGATTGATGCGGAATGTGATATAACCGTTTGGTTGATTTAAGAAAAGTCCCTTTTTAGATCTTGGACCATCTTGTCCATCCCTTCCACTTTCATTAAGATTCAAGCAAGCACATCCTCAATTTTGAACTTTTCGGGATCCACGACATTTGACTCCTTGCTTTTCACTCGGTCATGGGGGCACATATCTATCATACTCCTTTTCTTTATCCATCTAATCACGATCTCTATCTCTGTCATACCATTCTGTCTCTCTCAATCATAATCGTTCTAACCTTAGTTCCTTCTTTGCCTTTTATAGGTCGGGGGGGAACCCCTGGATAGTTTGCCAAGTATCTTATTTCTTCATCAAGGGCATTTGACTCATCCTCATCATACCCTTTAGAGATCACGACATTGACCACTTTTGTGAGTGCACCCATTACATGCTTTGTAAGGAGGTCAATTGTGTCATTATTTTGGCCATATTTTCCTCCCCTCTTCATCTTTCTTTCTTGTCTCTTTGTTCACAATCGAAGTGGCGGGGATACCTGTGGCTACCTCGGTATCCCAGGTGTGCCACCCCCTATTTTGCTTTGTGATTTGCTCAAGCAAAATCAAAGTTTCTCCATATGACAATCTCACAATTGACCCACCGGCCGCATTGTCCACTACGATTTTATTTAGTTGGTCCAACGCCTTATAGAATATTTGGAGGAACGTCTTTTCTAGCACTTCGTTGTTAGGGCATTGCAAAATATTTTTATTAAACCTCTCCCACACTTCGTATAGAGGCTCCCCATTTAGTTGACAAAATTTGTGATTGCATCTCACAATTGCAACATCTTTGAAAATGGGAAATATCGATCTAAGAAAGCATTGATAAGTTCGACTCACGATGTGATGGACTCGATGGGTAGAGAACGTAACCATAACACTACCTCACCCGTTAGTACAGAATAGGAAGAGGCTTAACCGTATGGACTCTTGTGTGATATGGGCAATGTCAAACGGGGTACACACCTAAACAAAATTCTTCAAATGTAGATTTGAATCTTCATGAGCTTGACCACCAAAGAGACCTTTCATTTGTCGCATGTGTAGGATTACCCTCGTGATGTGGAATACCCCATTCCCTTTATTCGATGGGATGCGGATGGCACTCGCACACGCCGTATCATGGAGGTGGTCATCATCATCAAGGGGTCCATCAAAGGTCCTGGCATTGCTTCCATGTTTACTCATTGCGTCGTGGATACTATTGAACTCACCTATAAAAGAAACAACAACAACAAACAACGTAAATAAGAAACACTATAGGTAAACCCAAAGTTACTATCAACACCACACAAGCAAACTTTGAATTTCATTCCCCGGCAACGACTCCATTTATGATAACGCTCAACTTACACCCTTATTTTGGTGCATGGCGATCGTTGTCTATATAATAATCTAACTTAGGTTGGGATCGAATCTACGGGGAGTGTAATTTAGTCTTCGAATCCTATGTATGTTGAAAGTCACTAAGCGTTGACCCGCAATATACACTTAAAGCAAAACATAAATTAAATTGAGGAGTATGATTTAAAACATGGTTTGAATAAAATTAACTTGTAACACTAAATGAGAACAACAATTATTGATTAAAATCTAATAAAAGAAGAGTCTTGAGGTTATGCTTATCCTAGGGGTCATACATGCATGGGTGTTTTGAGGTTTAGTCCATTTCTAAGCCAAAGACTCGAGTAGGCTAGATTTTAACTCTTAATGCAAGTCTTTCAACAACACACCAAACTTCACTCATGAATTTTTTGAATACCTCACAGAGGCGAACCCAGGATTTGAACTTGACGGGTGCACCTTTATATTTAACATAGTAATTAATAGTGTCAAAGTTCGACATGCAGTTCTTTGAAAACTTATTAATTATAGTATTTTATAAGCAAACTTTTAATATTATTGAATATCATTAATTAGATTTAATATGAAAAAAAAATATGTTATCCATCATACTTGAATTCAATGCACTTTTATATTTTAAATAATAATAAAAAGTTTTTGAAAAATATGAAATTCGAGTGATTTGTTTGCTAGATGATTGTACGGAAAACGTTTGGTTTAAGCCTATCTTAAACTTTAAATTACTAATTTTTTTTTAAAATAAGTCAATTATCAAAAGATAAAAGAAATAAACATTTACAATACAAGATGGGGACAATATCTACATTTTAAAGTTGGAGGGGATCTTGTATTTCGAAATAAAATTAAAAAATACGTTGACAATGTCCACAAAACACAAAAGAAAAAAGAAAAAGTGTAAAATAAATGATTACTAAGTAGGAATTTTTTTTAATCAATTGATATATATATGTGTGTGTTTGCACTTAAAATTCCAAACAAAAAACAACAAACAAATAGTGTACTTGGAAAAAGGAGCAATAAAACAATGTTGTTGTTGGGTTTCAAACCCGAGTCATCATTCAATAAAAAAAGACTTTAATTGGCATGCTCAACCATCTTGCCAATCAAGTCAATTGTTTTCAGGGGTACACAACATATATTTAACATAACACCCTGATATATATACAGATATACAAACTATATATACAAAGTTTTTCTCGAGGCTAGCGGGTGCACGTGCACCCTCTACTGCCAAGTCAGGTCTGCCTCTGATACCTCATGAGGGTGCCAATTTTACCAATCCAAAACCTCAACTTAACACTCCTATTTCTAGGATGGTGCCAATCAACCTAGCTACTTCATATAACATTCTAATTTCTAAGACAATGCTAATGAAAATAACTAGTATCAAATAGTTGTTCACTACCACTCATCACCCACATCCCTCTTATAAGGATGATGTGTGATCCAAGTCAATTGGGGTTTTCACTCATAATTATTACTTTAACCATAGAGCAGTAGCAAAATCCAACATCAATAGGTACTAATTACGACTAATAATCAATACCTATTCACTTTAACACCTTAATCAAGCATAACCTTAAGATAAATATTTAGCTACTCATGAGATTTGAGAAAAGGGATATACCCAAGTTATTACCCAATGCATCCATTGATAACAAAGCAAGAAGAATCCTAAAGCTTAATCTGAAATTATAACTAAAATCTTCTTGGAAAAATTTAACAACAATTGTTCTTCCTAATTTGGTAGGGTTTTTCTCAATACAAACTGGAAAATTGGTTAGAAGATGCCTCAATTGTGTGAGGGTTTCTCCCTTTCGAGAATTGGGCTCAGCTGTGTGAAATGACAAAACTGCCATTGGACATTCAACCGCTCAATTACGATTGCGGTAACTGAGGGTCTTTTGATCCGTGGATAACTGACCATGATCGCAACTTTGAGGATTGAGATTGCGGTAACTGAGGGCCTTCTGCTCTCCAATATTTGTCCTTTTTTTCCTACTTTCCTTTTCTTTCAACTTGATTTCCATTAATCTTCATCATAGGACCTGCAAGATCACAAAAACTGAAAATTAGTACATTCCAATGGAAAATTAGGCTAATGAACACAATTCTAGCAATAATAGTGCATGAATTTGGATGTCTACGTGTCATGCCCCGAGGCTACCCCTAGTAGCGACAATGGTGCTTACGGTCGCAAGTGACCACAAGCCAATGCATGAGCTGGTACCTGCTGTGAGCATTGAATAAAATAACAATAGTACACATGTGCGGAAGATAAACTTTTGAATGTAATACTTGTCTGAATACTTAAAATGTGGTTCAACCACAAGTATGAAACATTTGCTGAAAAACTGAAATCTAACCGTCAACTCAAAACAACTGATAATACTGAGAAGACTGATAAACTGGATAAGTGTCTAACTGAATGTCTGGAAGACTCTAACCGACAGAGGAGTTAATAGGACAAGCCCCTAACTAACTCCGACTGATTGAACATAATGAAATACTAAAGTACTGAATAAGAGACAATATGTCCTTGATGGATGAGGACTCACCACTACAGCCGGTGAGTACCACTGATTGTCTAACTATGATTAGAAAACTGAGACTCTAAACCTATGATATAAGACATCATAACACATAGAAGAGTAAGTTGTCAGTACTTTGAATGTACTGTTATATAATGAGGTCTGGCATGGGGTACTGTGCACATGAGATAAGGACTAACTGAACAACATAAAATAACTAAGCATGAATGAATGAAAACTGTAATAGCTGAGAATACAAGACCAAGCATATACATATTTCTGAAATAATCGGTAAACTAAAAGAGTGAAATTTGATAACTGAACAACTGAGAATCTATACACTTGGTCAAGCAAACCTGAACTGAAAATACATTGAATACTATTTGAGACTGTGGGAGGTGTCATCTAACTAACATGCCCCAATCTGAGTTAATCGGGGTCCAACCTGTAACCCCAGTTGGAAGGGTGTCAGTACCGTGACACGGGTACTAACACTGGCTATGTGGCTTCACTAAATTGATGTCACAAAGGACTACTGAGTCACCCTCAACTGGCAGGTTCTCTAATGAGATGTGTCACCCTCAACTGGCAGGTTCTCTAATGAGATATGTCTCACCTTCAACTGGCAGATAAACACTTTGTCAACTCCCAACAGGTAGGTAGATATCTCTAATCTACGCCGGCTACATAGTTCTAGAACTCTGGGATTGCTACTAAGGGTCACACCATCTAATGGCAGGTGAGACCCCATCCCTAGGTTCGCTCGGTGCTAAATCTTACTCCCAACTGAACTGACACTTGAACTGAAACTGGACTGAGTTTAACTGAACGTGATTTCATGTCTTATAGTGCTCATTATGATTATAATAACTGAATAGATAGGAATAATCACGGTTTAACTGAATTATACTTGAAAAATCTGAAAATCATGTAAAATACGTAGGTATCGGGTATTCATAACCCACCGGCACTGAATGATCAGTAAATGTAATAACAAGCTTAAAAACTGTAGTAAAGGATCATAGTTCAAAACCCATAAGCATAGACATTTCATCATACATGTGGGGATCATGAATTTAAACATGGGAATGCTTTAAATAAGGGAAAACAACATGATTACATGACTGAAATCATAAAGTTGCAGAGTTAATGTGGAATTCACTTGAATAAAGCATGGGAAACTCAAATTCATAGCATGAGGAATGCAAAATCTTGCATGGAATCATACATGATCTGAATTGAATTAAAATCACCATGAAGTTAAACCCATCTTAAGTAATATAAAATGCCATAATAATAGAAAAATTCATTCTTTAATTAAAAAAGGTGTTTTGGGCTCCATGGGTGAAAAGAACCCATGAATGAACACCTCACATACCTTAAACTTTTAACTTAAAAGGAAAAACACCAATCTTGATGCTTTCTTGAAGGTTCTTGAACTTGGGGAACTTGAATTCTTGATTTCTTGGGGAGGAAGGAATTGAATTTGTGTTCTTGGGGAAAGAGAATGGTTTTCTTGGGAGGATAATTGGAGAAGAAAGGCAAAATTATACCCTAACTGATGCCCAAATCATAATATGAACGATTGGGTTGAGGGGAAAAAGATACAATTGCCCCTCAACCATTTAAATAAAAAACTGGACTCGACAGGCTTACCGCAATGTGGTCCTATCGCGGTCGTTCATTTCCCTCGCCACGATGCGATCTGCATGAGAACGGGAATACAGCCATGACGTGGGCTTATCGCAATGACCCTCTGGTTTTGTGATCCAAACATGCCCTAAACCTTGTCCGAAAAATCCAAAACCTCTGAGACATACTTCTTACGTCCCTGAACACGACTTAACTCAAAAACCAACGTCTCGGGGTTGAGAAGACCCAATTAAAAATACTCAAAAGTTTAGGGGTCTTGAAAATGACTAAGTCCCCAACACTTAGTGAAATTTTCAGACCTTAAGCCCCTTATGCATGCAACTAAGAGCTGAATCGAACTAAGATTAGTACAGGGTAGTACAATATCTCCCCCTTAGGAATATTCGTCCTCGAATAAGACTGGTTAGACTGAGAGTACTATACTAAGGCAACTGAGATCACATACTGAACATGCATGATTGGAACATGAATACATAACTGAGTCTAAAACATGATACATGAACTGAACTGATTTTGTGAATACATGCAATGACATGAGGATGATTATATAGCTAGAACTGAGAATGGGAAAGAGTCGATCTAAGGAAAAATGTTACCTCAAGATGATTCTGAGTTTGTGGAGAAAAGATTAGGGTACTTGGTACGCATATCTGCTTTTGCTTCCCAAGTAGCTCCCTCAACGGATTGATTCCGCCATAGAATTTTAACCAAGCGAAAGTTTTTGTTTCTTAGTCTGCGAATTTGATGATCTAGGATCTCAACTAGGACTTATTCGAAAGAAAGCTATCCCAAACACCTGTACTTTCTAAAGGAATAACAACAGCTGAATCGCCAATTCACTTCTTTAACAAAGAAACATGAAATACCGGATGCACTGATCCAAAATTGTAGGCAACTCTAGCTCATAAGCTACCTTCCCAAAATAGTTCAAGATTCTATTAGGACCAATATATCGGGGACTGAGCTTCCCGTTCTTTCCAAATCTCTCCACTCCCTTCATGAGCAAGATTTACAAATAGACTAAGTCACCAACATCAAACTTAAGGTCTCTCCTGCTCACAAGTGCATAAGATTTTTTATGGCTTTGGGCTATCTTCAGCCACTCCCTAATCAACTAAACTTTCTCCATCACATTGAACAGTGAATCTGGCCCTATCAAAGCATCCCCACTTACCTCAAACCAACCAATAGGAGTTCTACACCTTCTTCTATAAAGAGTCTCAAACGGAGCCATTTAAATACCAGAGTGGTACCTATTATTGTAGGCGAACTCAATCAAGGGTAAATGGTCATCCCAATTTCCTTTAAAATCAATAACATATGCTTTCAACATATCTTTTAAGGTCTAAATAGTCCTCTCTGCCTGACCATCTATCTGAGGATGAAAGGCTATACTGAGATAAACTTGGGTACCAAGACCCTTCTGAAAAGCCTTACAAAAGTGAGAGGTAAACTGAGTACCTTTATCTGAAATAATAGACAATAGAACTCCATGCAACTTAACCAACTTTCTGATATAAATCCTGGCATAATCCTCAGCTGAGTATGAAGTATGAATTGGTAAGAAATAAGCTAATTTAGTTATTCTATCCACAATGACCCATATCAAATCATGCTGACGACGAGTACGAGGCAAACCTGTCACAAAATCCATGCTCACCACTTCTCACTTCTAAGTGGGGATGAACTCCTGCAATGTACCACTAGGCCTCTGGTGCTCAACTTTAACTTACTGACAATTTGAATACTTAGCTATAAATTTTGCAATGTCCTTCTTCATACCACTCCACCAATAGACTTTCCGCAAGTCACGGTATATCTTAGTGGCTCGTGGATGAATGGAATATTGCGCACCATATGCTTCCACCAAAATCCGCTGCCTCAAATCATCAGCACATGGAATACATAACCTGCCCTGACAACACAACACACCATCTCCCCCTTAGGAGAAAACCTATACTTTCTGATCTCTAACTGTTTCCTTCAACCTAACCAAACTGGGATCCCTATATTGATTTTCTTTTACTTCAGCAACCAATGAAGATTTCGAACCATTCTAAACCCATAAACTACCTTCAACTGAACAACCAATCTAGCAAGCTGATGAACCTCCATGACTAACTTCTTCTTATCATCCTCAACATGAGCTACACTACCCATAAATAATCTACTAAGAGCATCTGCCACTATATTGGCCTAGCCTGGATGATACAACACACTCATATCATAATCTTTTAATAACTCTAGCCACCTTCTCTATTGAATATTCAAATTTTTCTACGAGAACACATACTGTAAACTTTGTGATCCGTGAACACATCAACATGAACCCCATAAAGATAATGCCTCCAAATTTTCAAGGCAAAAACAACAGCTGCTAACTCAAGATCATGGGTAAGATAATTCTTTTCATGGGGTTTAAGCTATCTAGAGGCATAGGCTATGACCTTTTCTCTCTGTATCAATACACAACCAAGACCAACTTTGAAAGCATCACAGTAAACTACAAACCTATCTGGCAAAGTCACTACTAGGGCTAAAGTAAGTCGAGTCTTCAACTCCTAAAAACTCTTCTCGCAAAAATTAGACCACTGAAATTTTACTTTCTTCTGAGTCAAACGAGACATGGGGGATGCAATAGAAGAAAACCCTTCAATAATCATCTATAATAGCTGGCCAAACCCAAGAAACTCCTGATATCTGATGGAGAAATGAGTCTGGGCCAATTTCTCACTGCATCAGTCTTTTAAGGGTCAACTCGAATGCCATCACCGAAAATAATATGGCCAAGAAAGGCTACTGATCTTAGCCAAAACTCGCACTTGCTGAACTTGGTGATCAACTGATGGGATCTAAGAGTCTGCAATACAATTCTCAAATGGTCTGCATAATCTTTTCCACTATGGGAATAGACAAGAATATCATCAATAAATACTATGATGAATATGTCCAAGTACTACTTGAACACTTTGTTCATCAAGTTCATGAAAGCTGCAGGGGTATTCATTAGTCCAAAACACATAACTAGGAAGTCAAAGTGACCATACCAAGTTTTGAAAGCTATTTGTGGAAGATCACATTCTCTGACTCTAAGCTGATGATAGCCGGATCTGAGGTCTATCTTAGAGAAGTAACTAGCACCCTGAATTTGGTCGAACAAGTCATCAATCTTGGGGAGTGGATACTTATAAGTCATCAATCCTGGGGAATGGATACTTATTTTTGATTGTGACTTTATTCAACTGACGATAATCGATGCACATTCTGAGAAAACTGTCTTTCTAATGCACAAACAAGCCTGGACCCCATGGGGAAATACTAAGCCTGATGAATCCCCTATTTAAGAGATCTTTCGACTATTCTTTCAATTCCCTAAGCTCAGCTAGAGCCATTCTGTAGGGTGGAATAGAGATAGGCTGGGTATCTGGAAGAAGATCTATTACGAAATCAATTTCCCTTTCGGGAGGAACTCTAGGGAGGTCTTCAGAGAATATACCAAGAAATTCCCTTACTACTGAAACTGACTTGAGACTTGGAGTCTTGGAACTAGAGTCCTTGACTAGAACAAGGTGGTAAACACACCCTTTAGCTATCTGTTTTTCTTACCTTAAGATAAGAAATGATCTGACCCCTAAGTACAAAGGTACTACATCTCCATTCAATGACTGGTTCATTAGGGAACTAGCATGAGTGGAGCTAATCTATGCCGAGAATGACAACAAAATTAGTTATCTCTAACTCTACAAGATCAACTGAGGTGATTTTCTGAGATACTGTGACCGGGCAATTTTTGTATACTCGTCTGGCTACAATAGATTTACCTACTGGGGTAGACACTGAGAAAGGTTCTGCTAAAAATTCAAGACTGACAATGAAATTCAACTGCTATATAAGGGGTTACAAAGGAGAGTGAAGCTTTGAGGTCTAATAAAGCATAAACGTGGAGATGAAAGACCTGTAACGTACCCGTAACTACATAAGGAGAACTTTCCTGATCATGCCGGGTCTGGAGGGCATACAACCTATTCTAACGCTACCCACTAGTTGCGCTGGAAGTGGCACCCTGCTGAGTTAGTGATCGACCAAAACTGGAGGACGGTTGGATTGACCCTGCTGACCAACCTTTGGGAAATCTCTAACATTGTGGCCTAGCTTGCCATATCCCAAACACACATCACTGCTAACTCTACACACACCCTGATAATGCCTGCTATATTTCTCGTAGAGCGAATTAGTACGACCACTATTCACACTACCCTGAGACTTAGAGCCTGGCGCCCTATCCCAACTATCTTGCCTGAACTTAGGCACTGGCGCACTAGATGAAAATGAAGCTGGGGCTGAGAACTTCTGACGGAACTGAGAACGTTTACCACCTTTCGACGTTGGTTGAGAAAAGTTAAAACTACCTGTTTTGGCCCTCTTATTCTCTCTCTCTTTCTCCTTAAGCTTCTCTTTCTCAATCTGTCGAGCATGAACCATAATTCTAGATAAGTCCATATCCTTAATCAATATGGCAATCCTATACTTCTTAATGATGTGTGAGCCTACGCTAACACATTTGAGACTTTTAACTCTAAATAATTGTAAGGTCTTGAGTAACTTTAGTTGTTTTTGATTAGTTTACTTTGATTTTTGCAGTAAATGTTGAGATGTGGGAGAACCATAAATAACGGAAGCAAAAAGGTTGAAAAGTGAAGCAAAATAAAGGACAAGTGTAGCTGATGACGTTCATGATAAGTCGTCAGCCTGGTGATAAGCTGTCAAGGATGCCGTCAGTCTTAAACAGAGAATGGGAGTTAAAGACATTTTTGTGACGACGTTCATGATAAGCCGTCAGGTTGGTAATAAGGCGTCAACGTCGTCGTTAGCCTTAGGAAGCAAGAGCCAAAATTATAGAGGAGCTGCGACATCAGTGATAAGCCGTCAGGGTGGTGATAAGGCATCAACGTCATCGTCAATATTAGACAGTAGAATCCAAAAGTGCAGAGGAGATGACGACATCCGTGATAAGCCGTCAGACTCCTGATAAGCTGTCATGGATGTCGTCGTCTATTCCGAGAAAAAGCTCCAACTTTAATTTTATTTCCTTATTTAGTTTGAACTATTTAAAGCTTTTTTTAGGGTTTTCTAGGGGATTATTCATTCATTCATCATCATCATTATTCAAAAAGAGAGTTCGATACTTTGAGTCTTGGAGAATATATTCCGATATTTCTTTCTCTATCTTTTTGGATTCGAACAATACAACTATTTTGGGGATTTTCCTTTGTGATCTAATCTATGATTCACTAATTATTATTCATCCCTGTAAGTTAATCTTCTCAATTATGAATTCCATTATGTGTTTCATTCTTTGCATCATGAGTGGATAAACTCCGTTAACCTGAATTATGGGATCTAGGGTTAGGTCATGATGATGTGCTAAACACTCAAAATTTAATAGGTGTTAGGATTTCTTGATAATTCTGAGATTTTAATTAACGTCTGTTGGTTGCAAACAGTAGACACACCTACTTTGATTTGCTTGAGAAAGAAATCATATACAGTAGGAAGTGAATTATCAACAGGGACTCGAAAATACTTCGTTTAATAATCAGCGTTGTAACAAAGTTGATTAACCTGAGGTAAAATCTGGGCAGTGAATAGCGATTTCCTAAGTTCGAGAGGATTAGGAAATTAGATGCTTAAATAGGCCGAGAGACATTTGAGCATACCATCGATAAAGATAGCTTGTTATCCTAACCACCGTGAGAATCTTGAGTCACATTTAGCATTTGTCATGCACCGTAAGCCCTAGTGAACATAATTCTGGTTATTTCATAAAATCTTGGTTACAAACATGGAAATTAAAGTGAAAAAAAATCATTTGTGAAACTTAAACCCCATTTCAGAAAACATTAAACTATCAGTAAATTAAATAATAAACGACTTGAGTTCACACCATATTCCCTGTGGGATTCGACCCCAACCTAGTTGGATTTTATATTGACAACGATCGCTTACACCCATTCAAGAGTGTTGTTTGAGCGTTATAAAAAATGGCGCCGTTGCCGGGGAATACGGTTGAAAACTGAAATTTGTGTGCGCTAATTAACTGTTAGTTAGGTTTCCTAGATTTACGTTTATTTGTTATTTTTGTTTATTGTAGGTTCCTTGTTGTTTATGCCAAAAACAAGAAGTTCCGGAGAACCTTTATTACTAATTAATTCGGAACCTCAGCTGATCGAGAGAATCGCAGAACAGCAAGAGACTGACAGACTGGCAGTCTTGGCCAGGGCTTAGGTGAACGTACAGAACCAGGGTCAACAAGTACGTCACCCAAACCCTGATGATAAAGACTTGGGTGATGAGGATTGCTGAATCCTCAAAACCCAAGGCGAGCTGAGCAAATTGCTGCACCAGTGTAGCGAAATTTTAACAGAAATCGTCCAGTCAAAAGAAGGTATGGTCAACAGCTTGTCCATTATGAGGTTGATGACGATGACGAAGAAATGGACGGAGCAGGTGTAACGGGTGCTATCATTCCTCCACCGTTAGCACCTGGTGCAAAATTCAGCATAACAAGTACCATGATCCAACTCCTGAATCTAAAGGGGTTGTTTGGAGGTCTTCCTGGTGATGATCTGAACATGCACTTGGTGAACTTCATCACCATTTGCAATCTTTTGATAATTCGGGAGTCAGCCAGAATGCGATCTGGTTGAGATTGTTTCCATTGTCTCTATCTGGGGAGGCAACAATGTGGTTAAATAAGCTGGAACCCGATTCTATAGCCAACTAGAGAAAGTTGAAAGAGGCATTCCTAGAACGGTTCTTTCCACCCTCCAGGAGGGTACAGTTGAGGGACGAAATCAATAACTTCAGACAGCTCCCGACTAAAGCATTGCATGAAACTTGGGAGAGATTCAAGAAGAAGATGGCACAATGTCTGAACCACAACATGACGGACTTGCACTTGATGGAGACTTTGTACAGAGCTTTTAACTCTGTGACAAAGCCAATTGTCGATAATGCTGCAGGTGGTTCGTTCATTGACCTTTATTTTCAAGATGCTTCAGACATGCTGAATAGAATGACCAAACAGAGTAGGGCTTGGCATACCAGGGATTCTGTGGTAGCTACCATGACTGTTTCTGGTGGTATGACTGCGAAGCAGCACAGAATGGATGAGGAGCGAGACCAAGACATGGCTCACTTAAAGACTCAAATAGACTTGCTGACCAAGCACTTGCTGTCAGGCAAGACTGAAAAGGTTAAGGCTGCGGAATCTCAGTGCACTGTTGTTTGTGATGCAGATGAGAAGGCAAATTATGTCAATAATCAGGGGGTTTCTGAGGCAATAGCCAAGGGAATCAAGGTTGGAACTTTTATGACAAGCCTGATTATAAAGATAGGGAGCAAGGAAACTGGAGAAGCAATAATGTAGGAGTGGTTTGTATGTTCCTCCTGGAAGTTGGGATGCTGCACCAACTAGATCTAGCAAGATATCCATGGAGGACATGATGGAAAAATTGTTGAAGGGAGTTGAGGCTACCAACTCGAGGGTAACCACTATGAAAAGTAAATTCTCTACCCTCAGTCAGTTGGTTAGTTCACACTCCACTTCTATCAAGTAGTTGGAGCAGTAGATGAGCCAACTTTCCGCAACCCTGAACCAAAGAAAAAGTGGTACTTTACCTAGTGATACGGTTCAAAATCCGCAGAATGATGGCTCATGTATGGCGATTACCACTAGGAGTGGTAAGATCTTACCTGGCCCTTCTATAGGCAAATTTTTAGATGGTGAGATGGTTGTTGATGAATCTGAAGAAAGCAAACCAGTGGAGTCTGAGAAGCTGGATAGTTCTATTGATGCTTCGGAAAAAGAAAAAAAGAAGGAAGAGGTTGGTGAAAACTTAAGAAAAGCCCTGTAGTGATCCTAACTGACCTGTCTGAAAACTTGGGTACTGACTGTAAGGGCAAGCCTATAACATTTGACATGCAGTGTTTGGAACTTCATTCTGAGAGTAAGTCTTGTTTTATCCCTCTATTTATGTATTTGAATTCTGATATGAGTGAAAAAAAGGGTTTCTTTATTGTGAGGGCACACGGTGTATGTTGCTAGTCACTGACTTGTTCATATGAGTGTGATCTTGGTATGACATGGTTGTTATTGCTAAATTCTTGCCGTATCTTGATTCTTGTGAGCTGCATGGTTGTTTTTCAAAACATCAACAGTGAGCTTTAAAATTGACTGACCTTGGAGGTGGTGAATGTATTCTAAACTAGTATGAGTAGTTAGCTACCAAATTGTACTTTGTATTCTCTTAGTTATGTTATGGTTGCTTGAGGACAAACAATTGTTTAAGTTGAGGGTGTTAATGTGTGAGCCTACGCTAACACATTTGAGACTTTTAACTCTAAATAATTGTAAGGTTTTGAGCAACTTTAGTTGTTTTTGATTAGTTTACTTTGATTTTTGCAGTAAATGTTGAGATGTGGGAGAACCAAGAATAATGGATGCAAAAAGGCTGAAAAGTGTAGCAAAATAAAGGACAAGTATGGCTGACGACGTTTATGATAAGTCGTCATCCTGGTGATAAGCTGTCAAGGATGCCGTCAATCTTAAACAGAGAATGGGAGTTAAAGACATTTTTGTGACGACGTTCGTGATAAGCTGTCAGGTTGGTGATAAGGCATTAACGTCGTCGTCAGCCTTAGAAAGCAAGAGCCAAAGTTGCAGAGGAGCTAACGACATCAGTGATAAGTCGTCAGGTTGGTGATAAGGCATCAACGTCGTCGTCAGCATTAGA